>NW_020838040.1:1101837-1397244 GCF_003676395.1 Aethalodelphis obliquidens | reverse complement strand
AAAGAAAGAAAGAAAGAAAGAAAGAAAGAAAGAAAGAAAGAAAGAAAAAGAAAGAAGCAAAGAAGGCAAGAAGGCAAGAAGGAAAGAAAGGAGGGAGGGAGGGAGGGAGGAAGGAAGGAAGGAGGGAAGGAAGGAATAAAGACAGAAAGAAAGAAGATACAGTAAAAATAAAATAAAGTATAATAAAGTTATTGAATTAAAAAATAATTATTTAGAAAAAAATAAAAAAGGGACGGATAGAACCTTAGGACAAATGTTGGAAGCAAAGCTATACAGACAAAATCTTACACAGAAGCATACACATACACCCTCACAAAAAGAGGTAAAGGGGAAAAAATCATAAATCTTGCTCTCAGAGACCACCTCCTCAATTTGGGATGATTCATTGTCTAAAGTAGGGAAGGAAGGAAGGAAGGAAAGAAAGAAAGAAAGAAAGAAAGAACAAAGGTAAAGTATAATAAAGTTATTAAAATTAATTATTAAGAAAAATTTTTTTAAAAAAATACATGGACGGATAGAACCCTAGGACAAACGGTGGAAGCAAAACTATACAGACAAGATCTCACACAGAAGCATACACATACACATTCACAAAAAGAGGAAAAGGGGAAAAAATCATAGATCTTGCTCTCGAAGCCCACCTCCTCAATTTGGGATGACTCGTTGTCTATTCATGTATTCCACAGATGCAGGGTACATCAAGTTGATTGTGGAGCTTTAATCCGCTGCTTCTGAGGCTGCTGGGAGACATTTCCCTTTCTCCTCTTTGTTCTCACAGCTCACAGGGGCTCACCTTTGGATTTGGCCCTGCCTCTGCGTGTAGGTCGCTGGAGGGCGTCTGCTTTTTGCTCAGACAGGATGGGGTTAAAGGAGCCGCCGATTCGGGAGCTCTGGCGCATTCAGGCCGGGGGGTTAGGGAGGGGCACTGCGTGCGGGGCGGGCCTGCGGCGGCAGAGGCCACCGTGACGTTGCACCAGCCCGAGGCCCGCCGTGCGTTCTCCCGGGGAAGTTGTCCCTGGATCCCAGGAACCTGGCAGTGGCGGGCTGCACAGGGGTGTAGATAGTGACCTGTGCTCGCACACGGGCCCCTTGGTGGCGGCAGCAGCAGCCTTAGCGTCTCCCGCCCGTCCCTGGGGTCCGTGCTTTTAGCCGCGGCTCACGCCCGTCTTTGGGGTCCGTGCTTTTAGCCGCGGCTCGCGCCCGTCTCTGGAGTTCCTTTAAGCAGCGCTCTTAAAGCCCTCTCCTCGCGCACCAGGAAACAAAGAGGGAAGAAAAAGTCTCTTGCCTCTTCGGCAGGTGCAGACTTTTCCCCGGACTCCCTCCCAGCTAGCCGTGGTGCACTAACCCCTTCTGGCTATGTTCAAGACGCCAACCCCAGTCCTCTCCCTGCCCTCCGACGGAAACCCGAGCCTCAGCTCGCAGCTCCGCCCACCCCGGCGGGTGAGCAGACAAGCCTCTCGGGCTGGTGAGTGCCGGTTGGCACCGATTCTCTGTGCGGGGAATCTCCCCGCTTTGCCCTCCGCATCCCTGTTGCTGTGCACTCCTCCGCGGCTCCAAAGCTCACCCCTCTGCCTCCCGCAGTCTCCGCCCACGAAGGGGCTTCCTAGTGTGTGGAAACTTTTCCTCCTTCACAGCTCCCTCCCACTGGTGCAGGTGCCGTCCCTATTCTCTTGTCTGTGTTTTTTCTTTTTTTCTTTTGCCCTACCCAGGTACGTGGGGAGTTTCTTGCCTTTTGGGAGGTCTGAGGTCTTCTGCCAGCCTTCAGTAGGTGTTCTGTAGGAGTTGTTCCACGTGTAGATGTATTTCTGGTGCATCTGTGAGGAGGAAGGTGATCTCCGCGTCTTACTCTTCCGCCATCTTCAAGGTCCCACCCCCAACATTTGTTATTTGTAGACTTATTGATGAAAGCCATTCTGACAGGTGTGAAGTGATATCTCATTGTGTTTTTGATTTGCATTTCTCTGATAATTAGTGATGCTGAGCATTTTTCTTGTGCCTTTTGGCCATCTGTATGTCTTCTTTGGAAAAATGTCTATCCAACTGCCCTAAACTTTTTTTAACCAAGTTGAGCTGTTTACATGTTTTGAATATTAATCACTTATTGGTTATACCATTTGCAAATATTTTCTCCCATTCAGTAGATTGTGTTTTCACTTAGTTCACAGTTTCCTTTACTGTGCAAAAGTATTTAGGTTTAGTTAGGTACCATTTGTTTATTTTTGCTTTTGTGTCTTTTGCATTAGGAGATGAATCCAAAAATAAAACTTTTCTATGATTTATGTCAGACTGTTCTGCCTATTTCTTCTAGGAGTTTTGTGATTTTCAGTTTTACATTTAGGTTTTTAATCTAATCCATTTTGAGTTTATTTTGTCTATAATATGAAAAAGTATTCTAATTTCATTCTTTTACGTATAGCTGTCCAGCTTTCCCGGCACCACTTATTGAAGAGACAGTCTTTTCTCTGTAGTATATTCTTGTCTCCTTTATTGTAGATTAATTGATGGTGGATACATGGGTTTATTTCTGAACTCTCTATTCTGTTCCATTGATCTGTGTGTCTGTTTTTGTGACAGTACCATACAGTTTTGATGACTGTAGCATAGTATTATAGTGTGAAGCCAGGGAGCATGATCCATCCAACTATGTGTATTTTTCTCAAGTTGGCTTTGGCAATTGGATTTTTCATGGTTTCATATATATTTAGGATTATTTGTTTAGTTCTATGAGAAAATGGCAAGTGTATTTTGATAAGAATTGTATTAAATCTGTACATTACTTTGGGTAAAATGGACATTTTAACAATATTTATTCTTCATATCCAAGAACACAGAATATCTTTCCATTTCTTTCTATTATTTTCAAATTCCTTCACCAATGTTTTATAGTTATCAGAGTATAAGTATTTCACCTCCTTAAATTTATTCCTAGATATTTTATTATTTTATGTGATTTTAAATGGTATTTTTTCTTCATTTCTCTTTCTGATAGTTCATTATTAGGGTATAGAAAAGAAACAGACTTCTGTACATTAATCTTTTGTCCTGCAAGTTTACTGAATTTATTTATTAGTTCTAATATTTTTTGGTGGAGACTTTAGAGTTTTCTATATAGAATATCATATCATCTGCAAATAATGACATTTTTACTTCTTCCCTTCCAATTTGAATACCATTTATTTGTTTATTATTTATTTTTTTGTCTGCTTGCTGTGACTAGGATTTCCAATACTATGTTGAATAGAAATGGTGAGAGTGGGCATCCTTGTCTTGTTCCTGAATTTAGGGGGAAGGCTTTCAGATTTTCACCATTGAGTGTCAGGTTGGGTATGGATTTTTCATAAATGGCTTTTATTATGTTGAGGTATGTTCCTTCTATACACACTTTGATGAGAGTTTTTATCATAATTAGATGTTGAACTTTGTCAAATGCTTTTTTTGCATCTATGGACATAATCTTTCAGTTTTTGTCTTTCCTTTTGTTAATGTGGTGTATCACATTCATGGATTTGTGTACGTTGAACCATACTAACAACTCTGGAATGAACCTGACTTGATCATATTGTATGATCCTTTTTATGTATTGTTGGATTTGATTTGCTAATATTTTGTGGGGGATTTTTGTATATGTATTCAAAGATATTGGCTTGCAATTTTTGTTTTTTGTAGTGTCTGTGTCTGATTTTGATATCAGGGTGATGGCGGATTCATAGAATTAATTTGAGAGTGTTCAGTCTCTTCAATTTTTGGAATAGTTTGGGAAGAATAGGTATAAGTTCTTTGTATGTTCAGCAGAATTGCCCAGTGAAGTCTTTTGGTCCTGATTTTTCTTGCTGGGAGTTTTTTTTTTTATTATTATTATTACAGAGTCTATTTCACTTCTAGTGATTGGTCTGTTCAAATTATCTGTTTCCTCTTGACTCAGTTTTGGTAGGCTGTACGTTTTTAGAAACTTATCCAGTTTTTCTTCTTGGTTGTCCAATTTGTTGGTATTTAACTGTTCATAGTATTCTCTTATGATTTGTTAATTTCTGTGGTAACAGTTGTTATTTCTCCTCTTTCATTTATTATTTTGTTCAGATGGGTCCTCCCTCTTTTTTTCTTGGTGAGCCTGGCTAGATGTTTGTAGATTTTATCTTTTCAGAAAACCAGCTATTGGTTTTATTGAGCTTTTCTTTCATTTTTTTATCTCTATTTTATTTATTTCCTCTCTGATCTTCATTATTACCTTCCTTCTGCTTACTTCAGGTTCTGTTTGTTCTTCTTTTCCTAATTCTTTTATGCAGTAAATTAGATTGCTTATTTGAGATTTTTTCATATTTCTTGAGGAAGGCTTGTATAGCTATGAACTTCCCTCTTAGAAATGCCTTTGCTGCATTGCATAGAAATTGTCAGGTTGTGTTTTCATTTTTGTTTGTCTTGAAGTATTAAATTTTTATTTATTTGATTTCATCATTGACCCACTGGTCTTTTAATAGCATGTTGTTTGGTCTCTGTGTGTTTAGTATTTTCCCATTTTCCTTTCTGTGGTTGATTTCTAGTTTCATGTCACTGTGATCTATTATCTTAAATTTGTTGAAACTTTTTTGTGTCCTTATATTTCTTCTAACCTAGAAAAAGTCCCATGAGCACTTGAAAAGAATGTGTATTCTGTTGTTTTTGGATGTAGTGTCCTGTTGATACTAATTAAGTCCAACTGGTCTACAGTGTCATTTAGGACTTCTGTTACCTTATTGATTTTCTGTCTGGATGATCTGTCCGTTGATGTCAGTGGGGTGTTTAACTCTCCTGCTATTATTGTATTCTTGTCAGTTTCTCACTTTATATCTGTTAATATTTGTTTTATATATTTAGCTGCTCCTATATTATGTGCATGTATGTTAACGAGTAATAATCTCTTCTTGATACTGATATTTTTATCATTACATAATGCCCTTCTTTGTTTTTCTTTATGGCCTTTGTTTTAAAGTCTATTTTTCTGATATGAGTATAGTGACCCCCCTCTTTCTTCTCATTTCTATTTGAATGAAATATCTTTTTTCATCCCCTCACTTTCAGTCTGTGTGTACCTTTCAGCCTGAAGTGTGTCCCTTGTAGGTAGCATATTATACATTTTTGTTTTTTATTTAATATACCACTTGTCTTTTGATTGGAGCACTTAATCTATTGACATTTAAAGTAATTATTTATATACATGTACTTATTGCCGTTTTAATCCTTGCTTTTCAGTTGTTTTCGTAGTTCTTCTTTGAT
This sequence comes from Aethalodelphis obliquidens, assembly GCF_003676395.1. Classification (NCBI taxonomy): domain Eukaryota; kingdom Metazoa; phylum Chordata; class Mammalia; order Artiodactyla; family Delphinidae; genus Aethalodelphis; species Aethalodelphis obliquidens. The sequence continues at coordinate 1,391,994 of NW_020838040.1, read as the reverse complement.
CATTTCTTCTTTTTGTTTTTCCTTTTGCAGTTTTATGCCTTTCTTTTGTAGTATGCTTGAGTTCCTTTCTGTTCAGTTTTTGTGAATCTATTTGTGTTTTCAATTTGTGGTTACCTTGGTTTTCAAGTATGTTGACCTATAACTATATCTAATTGCTTTAAGTTGATAGTCATTCAAGTTCAAACACATTAAAAATGATCTACATTTTTATACTCCTTTCCACCACATTTTGTGATTTTGATGTCTTATTTTACATCTTCATGCTTATACTTTTACTGCTAATTTTAGTTATAGTCACTTTTACAAGTTTTTTTATCATTTTTTAATCTGTGTCCTGGCTTATTATGTGATCTTCAATCTTTTTATATATTGGCCTTTCCTATTGTGATTTTCACTTTCCTATGTATTCTTTCTTCCCTTCTATTTAGAAGAGAGCCTTCAATATTTCTTTTAGAGTAGGTTTAGAATTGCTGAATTCTTTTAGTTTTTGTTTGTCTGAGAAATTCTTTATCTCTCCTTCTCTTCTAGATGATAATCATGATGGGTAGAATATTCTAGGTTGCAGGGTTTTCCTGTTCAGGACTTTGAGTATATCATGACACTCCCTTATGGCCTACAAAGTTTCTGCTAAAAAGTCAGTTGATGGCCATATGGGGCTTCCATTTTAATTGACTGTTTTCTCTCCTATGGCCTTTAGAATCCTGTTTTTATTGTTAACTTTTAACATTTTAATTATGATTTGTCTTGGTCTGGGTCTGTTTGGGTTTATCTTGCTTGGAACCCTCTGTACTTCCTATACCTGTGTGTCTGTTTCCTTCTTAGATTTAAAAAGTTTTCAGCCACAATTTCTTCAGATATATTTTTGTTCCCCATCTCTCTATCTTTCCTCTTTCTGGAACCCCTATTGTGCATAGGTTGGCATGTTTTATATTTTCCATAGACCTTATAGTTGCTTTCATTTTTTAAAAATTTTTCTTTCTGTCTACTGTTCTGATTGGATGATTTCCATTATTTTCCCAGATCACTTATTTGTTCTTCTGTGTCATTTTGTCTGATATTCATTGCATCTTGATTGGTTTTTGTCTTGAGAATTAAATTTTCTATTTTTCATTGTTTCATATTTATACTGTAGCTTTTAGTTCCTTGTTAAAATAATCTGCATTTCTATCAATAATTTTCTTAATTCAGTTAGCATTTTTATCACTTCCTTTTTGAACTTGAGGTGTAGTAGACTGATGAACTCTGTTTCATTATTTGTTCTTTCAGGGGATTTCACTTGTTCTTTTAATTGGGAGTAGCTCCTCTGCCTTTTCATTTTACTTAACTTTCTCTGTCTCTATGAATTTAGGAGAATCAGTTACCTACTGTGGTCTTTTTAAAAAGTATTTATTTATTTACTTATTTATTTGGTTGTGCTGGGTCTTAGTTGTGGTAGGTGGGCTCCTTAGTTGCAGCATGTGGGCTCCTTAGTTGTGGCATGCAAACTCTTAGTTATGACATACATGTGGGATCTAGTTCCCTGACAAGGGATCAAATCTGGACCCCCTGTATTGGGACACAGGGTCTTAACCACTGTGCCACCAGGGAAGTCCCACCTACTGTGGTCTTGAAGGGGTGTTTTTATGTGAGACTGTCCCTGTGCAGCCTGTGTGTGTCCAGTATTTTTGGTGCAAGGGCTGATTTTGGTATAGACACCAGCCAAGTCTTCCTTCAGGGTGTGCTGGTCATTATCCCCTTAATAGGGGGTGCTGTTGGTGTTGTAGGATCTAGAACCCATGCTGGGTGTAAGGTAAGGTTCCCTCTCTCTTCTGTGGCTATTACCACCTGTTAGGGGTGGTGTCTGCTCTCCAGTTGTTGAGATAGAAGCTCTGAGAGTCATGTTAAATCAGGTTTCCTTGCCCTGAGCATATGGCCTGCCACAAAGGAGATGATTGCTGAAGCAAGTGAGGCCCATGAAGTCACAGAGGACCTATACTCGGCCTGTGTAGGCATCTGCAGTTACATTCAAAAGAAGCCCATGGTCATGCCCCTTTCTCTGTTGTGTTGTCCCAGATCTAGTGCAAATATGTGGTGTGGAATAGACTGGGCCAGAGATTAGGGTGTTGTGGTTGTAGACATTGAGTTGGCTGTGCTGTCACCTGAGATCTGGGCTGCCTCTGTGACAGACTTCTCCCAGGACCTATCTTCCCCAGATCTAGTGCTAAGCACTAAACTGTAGTGTGGAGTGATTTTGTCTGAGTGCTCTGGTTGGGAGAGGAACAACTGTATATTCCTGAGCATGCTGACAATGGCTGACGCTGCTCCAGCTGGACCACTCCCCAGACTCTCCAGGCTGTCTTTCTGCTTAGCTCTGTGGAGTCTTCTCCCAGGACTTGTCTGCTGGAGATTCAACAGTTAGCTGTGCAAGACCTTGTGGCACTGCCCTGTGTGCTCTCTGACAATGTCCCTGGGGCTACACCTGTTGCCCAGTGTGTAGCACTGGCCTCCATGGCTTTGCGTGAATCATACCCATGTTGCCCCAGTCTGTCTCTGCGTAGATAGATCAAGTCTTTACCCAGATCTCATGCCAGGCTGTGGTGTGGAGTGAGTGAGGCTGAGGTGTCTGCCTCTTCAGACTGGGAAGTACAGTGAGGTGGCAGCCAATAGTACAAGGCTTTCTCCTCCCTGATTGTTAGCAACCTAGCATGTGTGCACTCCTCACGATTAGAACCTAGGCTTCTCCAGCCCTTTTATTTGTCTCATTGGATTTCCTAGTAGGCAAGGGGGCTTGTTTCCTTGATGCAGGCCTCCAGGCCTGGGATGCCAGATTTTAGCTCAGCCTGCTCACACCCCAGGATGAGGGTCCACCCATGTAGACCTTCTCTACCTTACAAATCCCTCCCAGAAGCACAGGTCCTGACCTGATGCCTTTTTTGGTGGTTGTTCTACCCATTATATCGAACTCTTTCTAGTTTGTTTGCATAGGAGTTCTTCTGCAAGTTTCCACTTAACTTTCCATGAGAATTGTTCCACGTTAAGATGTATTTTTTTATGTGTTTGTTGGTGGGTGGGGGGTGAACTCCACATCGTCTTATTCTGTCATCTTGATCCCCCTCCTGCTTTAAACTTCTTATCAAGTAAATTATTTATCTCTCTTTTATTAGCTTATTTTTTTTTTTCTTGTGGTTTTATCTTCTTTTCTTTGGAACATATTCCTCTGACTTCTCATTTTGTTTGACTTTCTCTGTTTGTCTCTACACAATTAAGTTAAACTGTTACCTATCCTGGTCTTGGAGGTGTATTCTTATGTGGGAGCATCCCTGTGCAGTCTGCATATGGTCAATGGTTTCAGGGGGATAGCTGGATTGAAGTCACTGGCCATGTTTTCTACAAGGGTGCACTGGCTACAGCCACCTTGGTGAGGCAAAGGGCTGGAATTGGAGGCACTAGAGCCAGAGCAAGGTGTGAGCCAGGGTTTCTTCCAGGATTGACAGCAGCTGCTGCCCTTTCAGGGGCATGAACCCTGAGGGAGCTCAGTTTCTCCTCAAAGCAATGGCAGTCTCCAACTTGGTTGGGAATGGGACCATGGCCCAAAGGGCTGGAGCCACAAATCTGAACTACCTCCACTTCTCCGTGGAGTGATGGTGGTTTCTGCCTTGGGGCCAAGGTCTGAGAAGATATGCATGCAGTCAAGGAATAAATCTTAATGTATGCAAATTTAAAAAATCATTTAGCTGGCCATTTTATTGAATAAAATGCAAAATTTTACTTATTATAAATATATTTAAAATAAACACTGAAGGGGATAGAGAAAAAGATGTTGACCTAAATAACTTTGGAAATGAATAGAATCAGTTAAGACTAAAGGCAAAAGAAACAGCATAAACATTGTATTTAGTTAACAAAGTTGTTTCCTACAGGGAACAATTCTAATACTACTCTACATGTATTGTGAATTGAATAATTAAATAAATTGATGGTGATCCTCACTGTTGGATTGGGAGTTTACAAAAAAGCAAAGGGAAGAAGCTAAAATGATTCATGTAGTAATGATTTAGAGTGGGAGACATCAGTATGAACTCATGTCTATCTTAATATAGATGCATGGTTACATATATAAATATTTCTAAGTGTCTATATATGAAGATACATATATATAATACACATATTCCTTGTTCAATCAGCTGAAGGACCTAGAAACAACATCTCAGTTGCAATAACCACAGTTAGAATCCAGATGTTGATCTCTAATACCATTTTCCAATTAAAAGAATCAAGGATCTTTGAAGAAATGGATTATTCTAGGTCTGGGACAAGAATTATACAAAATAAGCCTGGGCATCTTTCAGTGCCAGAAAGTAAGGAAATGCACACACACACACACACACAGACACACACAGTGAGAGAATATGTCAAGGGTTACAGAAGTCAGCCAGAAGAGCTCCCAATGGCCAAAATGGAAAAAATTTGAGAAACGAGTAAATATAGTAGTACTGTATTTAACCCAAAATACAAAATAAATATCCATAAGTTCAAACTGACATAAATCATTGAACAAAAATACATGTGAGAGGAGAGACAAATTTCCCATGAAGAGTCTAAATAAATTGTGTAGATACTTCTTCCTCAAGGAGGTAGAGCGTAACTCCCCACTCTTTATGTGTGGGCTAAGCATAGACTTCCTTCCATAGAATATGATATGAAAAAGGGGAATAAAAGGATAACTTTATAACAGAAAAGGTTCACAAACACTATCTCAGCCAGGTGATCCAAGTCAACATTAACAGAGATAAGTCACATATCACTGATATGATGAGATGAAAATGGCACTTTACTTCTGTGATCTTCTTCCCCCAAAAAACTATAACTGAATATGAGCACAAGAAAAAAATTAGACAAACCCCAACAAAGGAGCGTTTTACAAAATATATGATCAGTACTCCTCAAAACTATCAAGGTCATTAAAATCATGGAAAATCTGAGAAATTGTCACCACCAAGAGGAGCCTAAAAAGACATGATGTCTAAACATAATGTGGTATCCTGTATAAAATCCTGGAGCAGAAGAAGGACATTAAGTAAAAATTGAGGAAATGTGGATTACTGGCAAAGGACATCTGTTGCCTATCACCAGGAATAAAAGTCTCAGCGCTTCTGCCTACTGCATCTTGGTATCAGAGTCAGAAAGGAAAACACAATGCAATTGAGTACTGGATAGAACAATGCTCTACTCACATGGAGAAAAGACAGAGCAAGATCTTCAGTAGTGGGTCTAGTTTCCCCATGACCAGCGAGTCCCTTCCTAGGCAATTGACCTGCATGCACCCCTCTCATATTTCATGTATTGAGATGGAGAGAATTTTGAACTGGAGTACGCTGCAATAGGATGTTAATTCCCAGTTCACTCTTACTTCTGGTATGAGCCCCTGAAGATTCCAACCTAAACAAAGGGGTGTCTCCAGGACCACATCCCCATTTAGGTGGACTCTAAATTCCAATTCTTGTCTCACTTGTCACATGAGGTTCTCAAAAGTATTTATAAGTTTCTTAACTTTCTCAACCATTTCCTCTGATAACAGCAAATGTCTCCAAAGGTAAGAGCGGGCCTAATGAGATCAATTCCCTAAACCTCTGTCCACCACTCCTGGATCTTGGCTCAAAAACAATTCACCAACTTGCTAGTTTTCTGATGACCTTATGTGGATTTTTAAAATATTTTATATAGCTTTTATAGTTGTCCTCATCAGAAATCTTCATCTAAATTACTTATTCTGCCATTAAGTAAGTCTTATTCAATAATCCTGTGACATAAGTACTCTTTTTTCTCCATTTTCTGATGGAGAAACTGATGTGTAGAGAGAACTAGCATTATTCTCTAAACCCACAGAGTTAACAAATGACCATCAGAATTAAAAGTGGAGATAAATACTTCCAGTCAGGTTTAACAATCTTCAGTAGTTGCAAAGTAACTCGGAAGTTGGTAGATGACAGTTTCCTTAAGGTGAGTTAATGCTTCATGGTCCAGAACCTTAGAGAGTGAGTACTTTACAGATTCCTTACAAAAAATAGTGGAGAACAAATCAATACAGTAGTGGCAGCACAGACCACACAAGAGGTCTATATAGTTTTGTTATTTAAGGTACCTAAAGTGGAATATTATCTCCCATACTGAATGAATGCACAGAGAAAAATAGTCCACTTAAACTAAGTCTCTAAAAGTACAACTTTTCTTTAATTATAAATTTACTCTTACATATACTATTCAGTTGGCCAAAGTTAGATTAATTCAGTCTGGCTCTTACCACATTCTATCTACCTCTGGGAAGAAGGAAAAGAGGAAAGAGAAATAAAGATTTTTTTATTCGTGTGTGTGTGTATTTATTATCACTGGTTTCGGTAGTGTGTGTTTGCCTTTCAAAGTTTAAAGCCAGAAAAGTAAAAGTAAAACCAAGTACTGAAATAAAAGTGATGAAACAGTAAATTCAGAAGACTGAAGGGGGAAAAAAAGAAGAGAGAAAGTAGAACAAGGGAGAAATGAAGGGATAATTGAGGGGTAGAGAAAGAGATAAAGTAGTAAAAGTAAGGGTAGAGAGACAGAATGAGTTAAAAATAAGTGTGAATGAAGCACACAGGAAAAACGATGGAGGATAGAATAAGTCAGAAAAGGGGAAGCTGGGATAGCATGTGTTTCATTTGTTCAAACTAAAAGTTTGAAACAAGATCATAGGTAAAGATTAAAGCCAAAGCTATGTAAAGGGAAGGGGATAGAAAGATACCTTCAAGGCTTTGTGGTACAAGAGAATATCTAAGACACATGTGGTCAGTAGGATTTGATCAGACTCTGGGTGTAAGATGATGAGAATGTGTTTTCAAGATTGTTTGTAATATTCATCACAGAATTGGGTATATAAAAGTGTCAGGCCACTGAAATGGATTTGCTTAAGGCAATGTCTTCATGTCTTGCTTAGTAAACAACTTAGAAGTACTTAAAAACAGAAACCTGAAGGGGATATTTTAAATTTCAGTGGTTTGTTGAATAACTCTTAGAAGGTATTCAAAGATGAGATGTAGAGATTGTAACTAATGATCCTTAAAGGTTTTATTTTCAATTCTCAGATTTTCGATCTTTGTGAATATTGATATACTATATACTGCTTCTTATTCTTTAAAATATTAACTTGGTAGGGTTAAACAAGCAACAAACTAGACTTTAAACAGCTGGATCAAAATACTGTGACATTCAGGCTGTCTGACTTTGCTCAGTCATCCCAAAAGAGGCTTAAAAAATAATGATAATAATAAGGCTGGTAGTCTGAGTCCATGCTGCCTAACTGCTGTATTAAAATAGTGCTGAAAACAGTATTATTTTAATTAAAAGGTAAGTACTTGCCTATAATATACTCCACTTTCCACTGTACTGATGTTAGCAAATAATGTTTAACTGTCGTTGTCTCAGCTCATTAGCTTCTCCATCTGGTTATCTTATTATAGTGGCTCAGTAAATTAGTCAATGTTCTTATAACCTCCAGGAAACCCAGGACAGGTCATGTCTTTTGCTAGATTGACTGGAAATTGCTATCATTAGGTGGTGAGTCTGTATTCTCTCCAAGAGTTAATGGGCACAACTGTAGAATGTGTCTGAGCCTGCAGCCTGGTTGTTTTTCTCTCTTTCTCTGTGTAGACCCTGCAGCAATGCAAAGATGCATGACCAAGACTTTTGCTGGTTTATATCTGAAAATACTCCATTAGCTTCATCATTCTGAATTGTGTCTTAACACTAAATTGCACTTGTCCTTTAATATAAAACCTGACTGCCTTGGTTCTGGGATGTTGTGTGACCTGTAAATGCCTGGGAGAGAGCTTTTAAAAGTCTTTATCATTAGGGGCTGTCATGTGGCTGTGGTGATATCATTTGGGACCAGATTACTAATAGCCTTTAAATTATTCTATCTTTCTATCTTTAAAATATTCTATCCTGACAACAATGCCAGCAGGGAAAAAAAAAATCACCTTAACTCATGGAGAATTCATTTGGCTATAGCTGTAGCTGTGCTTTAGGTAGTAATCTCTGCTTCTGCTACATTAGGACATTTCCTTTGAGTTTTACTTTTTTATTTGTTTTGTTTTTATTCTCAATACTCATCAGATCTGTCATGTTTCAACCATATCATCTCATTCAGTTTACACCTGTGAATGTGTCTCAAAGCACCTGATGAAGGCTTGGTAGAATAGAATACTCCAGTGAGGGGCTGAACACTCCATGAATGTACACTTCTCAAAGTCCACTGTGCTCTGAAGATGGGTGTAGAGTGAAAGCAGGGTCAGGGAGGGCAAGTGTGGGCTCTCTGAAGTGTGATGGAACCCTCCTACATTCTCTGTGTTCTTTGAATCTTGTACATATATTCCTTGTGTTCTCCAGCCTTTCCTGCTCTGAAGATTAATGAATTCAGTCTAACACCATTAATTGAGCAATGGAGAGATGGAAGTGAGTAGGACCTCTCCTGGCTTCAAAATGCACTTACCTCTATTCTAGGAGAGTCCATGATTTCTTGTTTGTGGTCAGAAATATACAGGTATTTATAGATAGCATGGATTTTTATACTGACAATGATAAGTTGATTATTTTAATTTTCTTTACTAAGACTAATAATAGTAACAATAACAGTAATAATAAATAATAGCTATCAAAACTATCTCTTATTCAACAAAAGCCATCCTCAGACCTTTACATTAATTTCTCATTTAATCCACAAAACACTGAGAAGAGATATATTCTATTATCCCTATATTACAAATGAGGAACACAAAGGAGGAAATTAACCCTCCCAATCTCAAAAAATGATTAAAGAAGGAGGCATTTGAACTGCATGCTTATTCAAAAGTTCTGTAATACTCTCAAGCTCTAAAACTGAGTTCCATGCACCCACTCTTCATGGTAATTTTTCATTTGTCAGTATCTTTGCTTTTATAAAATATTTCATACATTTAATTTTACATATTTATATTAGATACAGTTTATATATAGGTATATAGATTAAAATATATTTGTTTAATTTATATTATATTTATACTACAATAAATTTTGAATTTTTTTCTTTCTTCTGGTTTTCTCCAATTTCCTACTTCCTTTTTCTTTGTTTCGGCCTTTAAGTTTCATCTTAGTGGTTTTCCTTGTACCCCTGTTGATCCTCAGTTGCTTTGTTTCTGCCTAGAAATCTCATTGCAACACTATAAATATGGATTGAGATATGAGCTTCTCTGAAAGAACATCTCTCTGGGCTGTTTTTTTGTGGCCCTTCTGATATCAGGTTCCTTACATCTTTCTCTGGAGCTAATCAGATTCCTCAGAGAGGACTTATCCAATATCCTGCTAAAAGGGTGTTGTTCTAGCCAGTAATCCTGTGGACATGAGAGGGAGAGGAGGGCTGGTTGTCTCACTATTTAATATATATTCATTTAATTCCTTTCTTTTATGTACACATACCTGCTGTCAACTGTGGTTTCTATAGTCATACTCTAGTTTACCCTCTTCTGCCAGGATAAGGAAGGGGCAGTCCCCCAGCTGCAGAGTTGGGGTGGGAAATTTTTATTGCCAGAGTACCCAGTATTGATACTAAAAGCCAACATTCATTACTTGCCCTAATATACTGTTTTTATTTTCCTAATGTTCTTAAAAACTTTTCCTAATGTTTTTCTTCCAGATTTGGATCTTTCTGTTTTTAACACCATCTTCCCTCTGACTTCCAGAGGACACGTTGCTGACAACTTCTGGGGCTTCTTGGTGATTTCTAAGCTTTTTCCAGTTTTTCTCTATATACTAAGTCAGGTACCACTCACACTTCTGCTTTCAGCTTCTGAATGCTGTTAATTTCTTTCCTTTTCCTTTATGAGATTATGCCTTCAAAAAATTATGTTATTTATATTATATGGGAATTCAGGAGGGACTCAAAGTTAATATGGGTGTTTCATCTGTCATTTTTACCAAGTATAAAAAATTCTTTGTAATACTGCAATAATTTTTATAAAGCACTGATTTCATAATGGAATATTAATAGTATTAAATAAAATAGGCCATGATATTGTAATGAATTGTATTTTCAGTTTCAGATGTAATACAATTATCTCCCCAGCCAAATATGGTCTTGCATGGCTCAGCAGATTAAGAATATATGGATTAGGAGACCATCAAGATGGCAGAGGAGTAAGATGTGGAGATCACCTTCCTACCTACAAATACACAAGTGCATCTACATGAGGAACAACTCCTACAGAACACCTACTGAAGGCTGACAGAAGAGCTCACACTTCCCAACAGCCAAGAAACTTGCCACATACCTGACTGTGTGGCTGGTAGGGTCTTGGTGCTCTGGCCGGGTATCAGGTCTGGTCCTCTGAGGTGGGGGAGCAGAGATCAGACATGGGTCCAACAGAGACCTCCTGGCTCCACATAACATCAAACCGTGAAAGCTCTTGCAGAGATCTCCAACTCAAAAAAATGACCCAGCTCCACTCAACAACCAGCAAGTTACAGTGCTGGACACACTATGCCAAACAACTAGCAAGACAGGAACACAACCCCACCCATTAGCAGACAGGCTACCTAAAATCATAGTAAGGTCACAGACACCCCAAAATACACCACTGGATGCGACCCTGCCCACCAGAAAGACAAGATCCAGCCCAAACCACCAGAACACAGGCATTAGTCTCCTCCACCAAGAAGCCTACACAACCCACTGAAACAACCTTAGCCACTGGGGGAAGACACCAAAAACAATGGGAACTAGACACCAGCAGCCTGTGAAAAGGAGACCCCAAACACAGTAAGTTAAGCAAAATGAGAAGACAGAGAAATGCACAGCAGATGAAGGAGTAAGGTAAAAACTCACCAGACCAAACAAATGAAGAGGAAATAGTCTATCTACCTGAAAAATAATTCAGAGTAATGATAGTAAAGATGATCCAAAATCTTGGAAATAGAATGGAGAAAATAAAAGAAATGATTTAAATGGACCTGGAAGAACTAAAGAGCAAGCAAACAATGATGAACAAGACAATAATGAAGTTTAAAATTCTCTAGAAGGAATCAATAGCAGAAAAACTGAGGCAGAAGAATGGATAAGTAACCTGGAAGATAAAATACTGGAAATAATTACTGCAGAGCAGAATAAAGAAAAAAGAAAGAAAAGAATTGAGGACAGTCTTAGAGACCTCTGGGACAACATTAAACACACCAACATTCAAAATATAGGGGTCCCAGAAGAAGAAGAGAAAAAGAAAGGGACTGAGAAAATATTTGAAGATATTATAGTTGAAAACTTCCCTAATATGGGAAAGGAAAGTTTTCAATCAAGTCCAGAAAACACAGAGAGTCCCATACAGGATAAATCCAAGGAGAAGCATGCCAACACATATATTAATCAAACTATAAAAAATTAAACACAAAGAAAAAATATTAATAGCAGCAAGGGAAAAATGAAAAATAACATACAAATGAAACCCCATAAGGTGAAGAGCTGATCTTTCAGCAGAAACTGCAAGCCAGAAGGGAGTGGCAAGACATATTCAAAGTGATGAAAGGGAAAAACCTACAACCAAGGTTACTCTACCCAGCAAGGATCTCATTCAGTTTCAATGGAGAAATTAAAACCTTTGCAGACAAGCAAAAGCTAAGAGAATTCAGCACCACCAAACCAGCTTTACAACAAATGTTAAAGGAACTTCTCCAGGCAAGAAACACAAGAAAAGGAAAACAACTAAAATAACTAACCCAAAACAATTAAGAAAATGGTAATAGGAACATACATATAGATAATTACCTTAAATGTAAATGGATTAAATACTCCAACCAAAAGACATAGACTGGCTGAATGGATACAAAAACAAGACCTGTATATATGCTGTCTACAAGAGACACAGTGCAGACCTAGGGACACATACAAACTGAAAGTGAGTGGATGGAAAAAGATATTCCATGCAAATGGAAATCAAAAGAAAGCTGGAGTAACAATTCTCATATCAGAAATTATGGACTTTAAAATAATATTATTACAAGAGAAAAAGGACACTACATAATGATCAAGGGATCAATCCAAGAAGAAGATATAACAATTGTAAATATTTATGCACCCAACATAGGAACACCTCAATACATAAGGCAAATGCTAACAGCCATAAAAGGGGAAATAAACAGTAACATAATCGTAGTAGGGGATTTTAACACCCCAGTTCCACCAATGGACAGATCATCCAAAATGAAAATAAATAAGAAAACACAAGCTTTAAATGACATATTAAACAAGATGGACTTAATTGATAGTTATTGGACATTCCATCCAAAAACAACAGAATACACATTTTTCTCAAGTGCTCATGGAACATTCTCCAGGGTAGATCATATCTTGGGTCACAAATCAAGCCTTGGTAAATTTAAGAAAATTGAAATCATATCAAGTATCTTTTCTGACCATAACGCTATGAGACAAGATATCAATTATAGGAAAAGATCTGTAAAAAATACAAACTCATGGAGGCTAAAAAATACACACTTAATAACCAAGAGCTCACAGAAGAAATCAAAGAGGAAATCAAAAAATACCTAGAGACAAATGACAAAGAAAACACAATGACCCAAAACCTATGGGATGCAGCAAAAGCAGTTCTAACAGGGAAGTTTATAGCAATATAATCCTACCTTAAGAAACAGGATATATCTCCAATATACAATGTAACGTTGCACCTAAAGCAATTAGAGAAAGAAGAACAACAACAACAAAAAAAAAGGTAAGCAGAAGGAAAGAAATCATGAAGATCAGATCAGAAATAAATGAAAAAAAAAAAAAGAAGGAAACGATAGCAAAGATCAATAAAACTAAAAGCTTGTTCTTTGAGAAGATAAACAGAATTGATACACCATTAGCCAGACTCATCAAGAAAAACAGGGAGAAGACTCAAATCAATGAATTAGAAATGAAAAAGGAGAACAAAGAACTGACACTGCAGAAATACAAAGGATCATGAGAGATTACTACAAGCAAATATATGTCAATAAAATGGACAACCTGGAGGAAATGAACAAATTCTTAGAAAAGCACAACCTTCCAAGACTGAACCAGGAAGAAATACAAAATAAAAACAGACCAATCACAAGCACTGAAATTGAGACTGTGATTTAAAATCTTCCAACAAACAAATGTCCAGAACCAGATGGCTTCACAGGCAAATTCTGTCAAACATTTAGAGAAGAGCTAACACCTATCCTTCTCAAACACTTCGAAAATATTACAGAGGGAGGAACACTCCCAAATTCATTCTACAAGGCCACCATCACCCTGATAAAAACACCAGACAAAGATGTCACAAAGAAAGAAAACTGCAGGCCAATATCACTGATGAACATAGATGCAAAAATCCTCAACAAAATACTAGCAAGCAGAATCCAACAGTACATTATAAGGATCATACACCATGATCAAGTGGGGTTTATCCCATGAATGCAAGGATTCTTCAGTACACAGAAATCAAGGAATGTGATAAACCATATTAACAAATTGAAGGAGAAAAATCATATGATCATCTCAATAGATGCAGAAAAATGTTTTGAGAAAATTCAACACCCATTTATGATTAAAACACTCCAGAAAGTAGGCATAGCGGGAACTTACCTCAACATAATAAAGGCCATATATGACACACCCACAACCAACATTGTTCTCAATGGTGAAAAACTGAAGCCATTTCCTCTAAGATCAGGAAGAAGATAAGGTTTTCCACTCTCACCATGATTATTCAACATAGGTATGGAAGTTTTAGCCACAGCAATCAGAGAAGATAAAGAAATAAAATGAATCCAAATCAGAAAAGAAGAAGTAAAACTGTCACTGTTTGAAGATGACATAATGCTATAGATAGAAAATCCTAAAGATGTCACCAGAAAGCTACTAGAGCTAATCAGTTAATTTGGTAAAGTAGAAGAATACAAAATTAATGCACAGAAAACTTTTTCACTGATGTACACTAATGCTGAAAAATCTGAAAGAGAAATTAAGGAAACACTTCCATCTACCACTGCAACCGAAAGAATAAAATCCTTAGGAAAAAAAACCTACCTAAGGAGAAAATAGACCTGTATGCAGAGAGCTATAAGACCCTGATGAAAGAAATGAAAGGTGATACAAATAGATGGAGAGATATACCATGTTCTTGGATTGGAAGAATCAACATTGTGAAAATGACTATACAACCCAAAGCAATCTACAGATTCAGTGCAATCCCTAATCAAACTATGAATGGCATTTTTCACAGAACTAGAACAAAACTTTCACAATTTGTATGGAAACACAAAAGACCCTGAGTAGCCAAAGCAATCTTGAGAAAGAAAAACAGAGCTGGAGGAATCAGGCTCCCTGATTTCAGACTATACTACAAAGCTACAGTAATCATGACAGTATGTTACTGATACAAAAACAGAAATATAGATCAGTGGAACAGAATAGAAAGCCCAGATATAAACCCACATGCTTACGGTCACCTTATCTTTGATAAAGGAGGCAAGAATATACAATGGAGAGGGCTTCCCTGGTGGCACAGTGGTTGAGAGTCCGCCTGCTGATGCAGGGGACACAGGTTCGTGTCCCAGTCCGGGAAGATCCCACATGCTGCGGAGTGGCTGGGCCCGTGAGCCATGGCCACTGAGCCTGTGCATCCGGAGCCTGTGCTCCGCAATGGGAGAGGCCACAACAGTGAGAGGCCCGCGTATCGCAAAAAAAAAAAAAAAAAAGAATATACAATGGAGAAAAGACAGCATCTTCAATAAATGGTGCTGGGAAAACTGGACAGGTACATGTAAAAGAATTAAATTAGAATACTCCCTAACAGCATACTCAAAAATAAACTCAAAATGGGTTAAAGACCTAAACGTAAGGCCAGACACTATCAAACTCTTAGAGGAAAACCTAGGCAGAACACTCTATGACATAAATCACAGCAAGATCCTTTTTGACCTGCCTCCAAGAGAAATGGAAATAAAAACAAAGATAAATGGGTCTCAATGAAACTTAAAAGCCTTTGCACAGCACAGGAAACCATATACAAGATCAAAAGACAGCCTTCAGAATGGGAGAAAATATTTGCAAATAAAGCAACTGACAAAGGATTAATCTCCAAAATATACAAGCAGCTCATGCAGCTCAATATCAAAAAAAGAATCAACCCAATCCAAAATTGGGAAGAAGACCTAAATAGGCATTTCTCCAAATAATATATTCAGATTGCCAACAAACACAGGAAAGGATGCTCAACATCACTAATTATTAGAGAAATGCAAATCAAAACTACAATGAGGTATCACCACACACCAGTCAGAATGGTCATCATCAAAAAATCTACAAGCAATAAATGCCGCAGAGGGTGTGGAGAAAATGGAATGCCCTTGTACTTTTGGTGGGAATGTAAATTGATACAGCCATTATGGAGAACAGTATGGAGATTCCTTAAAAAACTAAAAATAGAACTACCATACGACCCAGCAATCCCACTACTGGGCATATACTCTGAGAAAACCATAATTCAAAAAGAGTCATGTACCACAAAGTTCATTGCAGCTCTATTTATAATACCCTGGACATGGAAACAACCTAAGTGTCCATCAACAGATGAATGGATAAAGAAGATGTGACATATATATATACAATGGAATATTACTCAGCCATAAAAAGAAATGAAATTGAGTCATT
Source organism: Aethalodelphis obliquidens (assembly GCF_003676395.1). Taxonomy (NCBI): domain Eukaryota; kingdom Metazoa; phylum Chordata; class Mammalia; order Artiodactyla; family Delphinidae; genus Aethalodelphis; species Aethalodelphis obliquidens. The sequence goes on along the minus strand of NW_020838040.1, from coordinate 1,376,282 downwards.
TGTAGTGAGGTGGATGGACCTAGAGACTGTCATACTGAGTGAAGTCAGAAAGACAAAAATAAATACTGTATGCTAACACATATACATGGAATCTTAAAAAAAAAAAAAAGGTTCTGAAGAACCTAGGGTCAGGATGGGAATGGAGATGCAGACGTAGAGAATGGGCTTGAGGACCTGGGGAGAGGGAAATGTAAGCTGGGACGAAGTGAGAGAGTGTCATGGACATATATACCCTACTAAATGTAAAATATATAGCTAGTGGGAAGCATCCACATAGCACAGGGAGGTCAGCTCGGTGCTCTGTGAGCACCTAGAGGGGTGGGATAGGGAGGGTGGGTGGGAGATGCAAGAAGGAGGAGATATGGGGCTATATGTATATGTATAGCTGATTCACTTTGTTGTGAAGAGGAGGCTGGCCCACCATTGTAAAGCAATTATACTCTAATACAGGTGTTAAAAAAAAAAAATCTCAATGCCTGGGCCACATTGGCCCAGGCTAATGCCCACACTTAACTCAATGCCCACCCAACGGTGCTGTTACAGCTTGTTCTTTTTTTTTTTTTTAATTCATTTTTTTGGATTATGGTTGATTTATGGTGTTGTGTTGGTTTTTGCTGTACAGCAAGGTGAATCAGTTATACATACACATATATCCACTCTGTTTTAGATCATTACGGGGTATTGAGTAGAGTTCCCTGCGCTGTGCGGTAGGTTCTTATTAGTTATGTATTTTATATACAGTAGAGTGTATGTGTCAATCCCAGTCTCCCAGTTTATCCCTCCTTCTCCCCTACCCCCCATAACCATAGGTGTATTTTCTACATCTGTGACTCTATTCCTGTTTTGTAAATAACTTCATTTGTTTATATGTAGAATCTAAAAAAAATGGTACAAATGAGCTTATTTACAAAACACCTGTTATTTCTACTGTGATGATGACAAGTGGCTGTAACACACCTCTCCACTCTGGCCTCTATTTTACAAATAAGAAAACATTTTACAGATAGGAAAACTGATCCTCCAGAGAGCAGATCTGACTCACACACGTGGCAGTTTGATTTGGAACTCAGTCCATGGCCTTTTCTGCACATCATTTAAAAAATGATCAAAGCCAGCAAGACATAAATGAAGGGGTGCAGATGGGACTTCAGGTGAAACTTTGGTGAAGGGAGGAATCTCAGGCCTTTCCCAACACCCCTCAAATCCCACCCCACCCTCCTCTGCCCTTAGGATCCTTTAGAAAGAAAAGGAAAAAGAGGAGATGGAAGGAGATCCATCTGGAGGATTTTCCCGGAGGGAGCCTTGCTCTAAGCCTCCCTAAGCCTCCTCATCTCACTGTAGCTTCCCACAGGTCACTGCCCTTCCACAGAAGGGGTGAGTACCCACGGTGCATGAATTGGATAGAAAATGCCAGTCTGTCTGGCAAAGGGAGGGAGAAAAGGGCAGGCAGGCAGGAGCTGCCTAAGAAACATGCAGTGGCTCACGTAGGACCACAGCATCCCCTGGTGGACCTGCTGGTGGCCAATGCTCTCGAGGGGCCTATGTTGGACCAAAGGGGCTTGGCGGCCCAGTCAGTGAGGCAGGGGCATGCTGGGAAAGGCAGTACCAGCCCCACCAGGCTGTGTGAGGGGCAGTGAGGATGACTCCACACAGAGCACCAGGGCCCACTGCTGCCCAGCTCTCACAACAGAATGTATCAGTTTGTGGGCAGAGCTCAGGGTGGTATGTTCAAGGTTCTGGGCTAGGTTGCCTGGGTTCAATTCTCAGCCCCACCACATCCCAGTTGTGTGGCCCTGGGCAAGTCTCTTAACCTCTCTCTGAACCTCAGGCTCCTCCACTGTAAAATGAGGATAATACTAGGATCTACTTCATTGGTGGGAATTAAACATGTTAATATTCTTAAAGCCCTCAGAACAATGCTGTGTTCATACTAAGTGCTATTGGGAGGAGGAAGAGGAGGTTAAATAAACAAATGTTCTTGGAAGATTAAAAAAAAAAAAGTATATGGAATAGACTGGGAACTGGGAGCCTAACCCCTACCTGAACAACTGGTAATAACATCTCAGTCTGCTGACAGAGCATTTTCCTTGAGAAATATCCTACATGTCCCTAAAAGGATCTTGCCTGTATGAGGATGGGATATTTATTTTGAGGCTGGGAAAGTTTCTGCTAGAATTCAAGCCGCTATTGCAACTAACTGCATTTCTTGCAGACACGATTTCATGTGGGATTGAAGAAATTAGAAGATGGAATGTGATCTGGGAAGGAAGACTTAATTTTAGGATTTGAGGCAGACTTAAATAGGGTCTCAAATTACAAGGCAGCTGCTATTCAGTCAGAGTCCTCCATGGAGAGAAAGCCCTGATGGAGCTAGGGCTTTATTTCCTAAAACAGAGAAGCATTGCCTTGAGGAACTTCACTGGAGGGATCTGGCTTGGAGGATCCAGGCAACAGTGGGTGACGTTGTGTTTAGAATTCAAAGTTCTCCTTTCCTCTTGGGACTAATGGCTGAAATGTTATCCCAGGAAAAAAATAAAGGGGTATGCTACAGTAGAAAAATGAGATTGGAATGACACACTTGGAATGGAATGCTGTCTTTGGAGTAGCAAAGTTCCAAAGCCAAGGATGTGCATGGTTTCTAGAAGAGTACTTGACTAAAGGTCACAGCTTTAGCAGTAACCCTTAGAAAGAGCCTGGGGTACAAAAGTCTTGGGGACTTTTCAAAGCAAGAATACTGGGACAGGGAGGTTGCCTATTCAAATTACGGGGATCTCTTACAATAGAAGAATTAAGACTGTTTCCCCTATACAGAGCTCATGTCAGTCCAGCACTGAAATGCCAGAAAGGCAGAAGCCAAAGGGAAAACAAAAGCTTTTAAACATAAAAGATGAAAAGAATAATGAATGATATATCTTCAAGAGATCTGATAGGAAACTAGTCTGAGGTTTGATCATATTTTAGAATTCCTGTGAGCTCAGGGCTGATGCTCTGATATTTGTATATGATATGTGTCTTGTTGATTCACTGGAACTTCAGAAATGTGGGAGACATGAGTGATTTGGCATTAGAGTGATCACTTATTGCTGAAGAAGCAACATTTGTTACAGACCAAACAAGACTGAGCACAGGCTCTCTGCACGGGAATTGGCAATAGAAGAAGAAATGAGAGTAGGGAGTTAATTTGGACTTACAGTTTAATTTACCTGTGGAAACAAAAGATTTGCTTGATTAAAGACCAATTTGAAGCACTTTCTACTGTATTTATTATAATTTGGCATATTGTGTCACCTGGCTCATGTTGGTGAATGAGCTTAGATAATATACTCAAGCAATTTTTGAGATAGTAGAAAGAGAAATTATTTCTTGTCTTTATATAAAATTTTGAATATTATATCTTAAGTTACATTAATTGGAGACAGAATAGCATAGTATTTATAAGTACATAATCCAAACATTAAAACTTGGGCTTGAATCCCAGCTCTAGGCAAATCAAGGGATTTAAAATACCTTTGCCTTAGTTTTCTCACCTGTAAAGTGGTAATAACAATTGTATTTATCACATGGGATTCTTGTGAAGGTTAATGGAGATAATACAGTTGAAAATATTAACTTATTTATTCACATGCTAGATAGTTTTCCAAAACTTGTGTGCATAGGAATCACTTCAGGAACTTTCTTTTTAGAATTTGCAGATGAGCCAAATGGTTTTCATGAGGTGTTTTTAATGTCACACTGATCTAGGTCCTTGTTTTCTGCTCATGAACATGGTTTCAAAGGGATTTTATTAATGCCTTTAATACTGGTAAGAAACAATGACTTAAGAAGAATCCTCCTCACATAGGGTTGCCAGATTTAGCAAAAAGCAAAACAAAAACAAAAAATCTGATACCCCAAATCAGTAACTACCTTTACTCTAATGCTAACAGCAGCCCACTTACTCAGTTGAACACACCAGACCATCTTCTTCCATTTTTCTTACCTTTTCATAAACTGAGGGTAGGATTGCCCATTAAAATATAGTACTCTCAGGTAAATTTGACTTTCACATAAACCACAAATTAGTATAAGTATGTTCTGTGTAATATTTGAAGTAAACTTGAGAATACTAAAGCATTATTCACTGTTTAGATCTCTGCCTATCTTTAACATGAGCCGTGCTTGGCATGAACATTTTGTCCTCAGCTCTCTTTGACTCTTCAACTTGAGAACTTTACCCTCTCATGAAATATTGGTAGAATGATTGAGTAAATGTATTTCAATAAATTATTTAATGGATCTGATATTTTGGTTAAAATAGTTTATAAAATGTGTGTATATGATCATTTAAACCACAACTATTGTGATATTACTATAATAAACAGAGATGTTCACTTAATGTAATGAGTTTTTTTTTTCTATGGTATCTGAACTTATGATACCATTTTCAAAAGCTGGGTGATAAGCGTGCAGGACTAAGAATAGTGCTAGGATGAAAAGAACAGATATGACAAAACTGTTCTGCTAACCAAGCTGCTGGGTTAGAAAAAGCAGAGAAATTTGAAATTAAAGAACTATGCAGTAGTCAGGCTGTAGAGAAAGGCACCTGGAAGTGGAGAAAGATGCTGATGAAATAAGCATGATAGGACACACTCTCCAAATAAGTTACATCTGTGCCCAGGAAAAAAAGGGTAGTTTCCACTGAGGTATAAAGGGGGCTGTGAAGAGTTTTCTCTTTGAAAATATGAAGGGAAATAGCATGTGTACAGTTTCTATTTTGTAGCAAAATTGTAAAGAGATGAAGGAGAAAACGCTTACTGGAAAATATGCTGTGCAAACCACTTCAAGAAAAATAAACAGGCAGCAGAATGAGCACATCTGCCCGATGTTTGGCATGTGTGGTGAGGTTATAGGAAGAGAGCAGCAAAGACATGGCATAATAAGCAAGGTCTTTGAGGGCATGTGTGTCCTTCAGCTTTCCCCAGAGCTTGGGGGTGGGGAGGAGTTGATGAAGGGTTAATCATCCAGAGGGTGGTTTAAGATAGAGAGACACTCCTCTCAATCTAGTTACCAACTGGAAGGATGCCTGTGTAGGAAATGTAATCATAGCAGCTGAAACATAAGAGCAGGCTCCGGAGTTGATATCATATGTGTGGCAACCACTGCATCCAACAGGGGAGCTGCTTTGCCTAGGGAGTAAATCTTTCTGGAGAACCATTACATGCTCAACTCCATCAGAGTCCACACAACATGACAGATCTTATGTTGCATGGTGGAACTAACATTTATATGAAATTCTAAATACCAGTGTTTCTCATACTGAGAAATGCACCATTTTAAATATCAACAAATCTTGGAGGTCCTGTCAAGGGACAGGATTACCTATAAAATAACTCTGAAATATTACTATGGATTTACTGAGCAATATGTTATCTGTGCCCAAAGGCCCCACCTTCTCCTGTTGGGGAGAATGCAACATCCCATAAACTCCAAGTTAAAACTTTGTCTGAGAAAATGATCTGAAAACTATTCATACTAAGGTCTGAAAGGCAGATGGATCAAGAGACTTTTCTAAAATTTTTTCTTGATATTTATTTGTAGAACTTCATGCCTATCAACATCCTAGTGCCTGAAACATGTGACTATGTTAACTTACGTGGAAAAAGGGACTTGCAGATGTGATCGATTTAAGAACATTGGGTAGGGGAGCTTATCCTGGATTAGCCAGATGAGACCAATCTAAGCACATGAGTCCTCAAAATCGAAGAATCCTTCCTGGCTGTGCTCAGAGAAAAAGATGTGATGATGAAAGCAGGATCAGAGAGACACTACTTTGTTGCCTTTGAAGCTGGAGAGAGGGTCCATGAGCCAGGGAATGCAGGCAGCCTCTAGAAACTGGACAAGGCAAAAAAATAGATCCTTGTCTTGAGTCTTCAGAGAGGAACCTAACCTTGACAACATCTTGATTTTAAACCCAGTGAGACTCATGCTGGACCTCTGACCTGCAGAATCATTGGAGAATCATAAAATGATAAATTTGTGTTGTTTAAACTGTTATGCCCTTGGCAACTTGCTGTAACTGCACAAGAAAACAAATACAGTGTTCTAGCCACTTATATACACAAAATATCTTCACGTGCACAATTAAGTCAGTTAAGAGTCCTTTTCCAGCAACATCATAAACTCATTTATACTTCCTATATGAAAGTTTTGATCTTATATTAAGTAAAACCTCCTTAGGGTGATAAATTAATTTAAATGTAAATAAATGAAAAAGATTGCTTACCTAGCTAATTAGTGAAATCTAATAAATTTTCTTCTAACTTCTGAGATTGCAAATGAGTTAAATGTAGCTCTTAAATATTTGAGGGGAGGGGTTTTCTGAAAAGAATCAATTATATTATTTCCAACACAAATCTTTAAAAAAAATAGAGTGAAAACCCTGCATTGATGTTTGAATTAGTTTTATCTGTATGCCAAACATTAAAAATTTCTGCTAAATGCAGTGTAGATGGTACAGGATATGAAGAGAACTCAGAGTGAACATGAAACTCATCATTCCCCAAATGCATCATAACATAGCAGAATTCAATAGAGAATATACGGGGGTTGATTTTTTCCCCAAGGTCCTATCTTAGAGAATCAAAGACTAGAGACAAGAATGGTCACCCATGGTAAGGAAGACCCATGGTCAACACCCATTTAGAGGATATTTGCCCACTGAGCATGAGGAAGTTGAAGCACTTGGAGCTTCACAATCCTTAGGCCTATAAGTAAAGAAATGGGTGAAAGGGGAAAGAACAGTGATGCTTCTTGAGTACGCAGGTCTGCTGTAGCAACAGAAATGACAGCAGTCACAACAAGTATTGTAAATACAGAAACTAAATCTCCCAGCAATGAAGCTGTCCTGCTGAGATGACCTTCATCCATTCCCACCATTCCCAAAAGGCTGACAGATCTGGCAACTAGAAACCAGCCCTGTCTTCATTTCCCTTTCTCTCAGTGAAGTGCTGACAGGACAGATTCTAAAGGTCAAGTTTTTACTTAAGTATAAAGGTAGCAAAAAACCTTCTCAAATATGCACACCATTATGATATTTTACATTATGTAACTTTCATACTACATTATTTGAAGAAGCATAATAGCTGAAAAGAAGAATCACTGGAAAAGAAGACCCCAAGATCCCAAGAACAGAGAAATGATGTTCTAACTAGAATTAAGGGAAGATTTAGATCTATTTGTTCATTAAGATAAATCTTATACATATGTACATATATATGAAGACAAGTATAATAATACATATGTACTGTTGAGCCTTGAACGACATGGGTGTGAACTGAGCAGGTCCACTTATACGTGGATTTTTTTCGATAGTAAATACTAAAATAATACATGATCAGAGGTTGGTAGATTCCCCGGATACAAAGGAATCTTGTATAATGGAGGGCCAACTATAGTTTATAAGTGGATCTTTTTTTTTTTTTGCGATACGCGGGCCTCTCACTGCTGTGGCCTCTCCCGTTGCGGGGCACAGGCTCCGGATGCGCTGGCTCAGTGGCCACGGCTCACGGGCCCAGCCGCTCCGTGACATGTGGGATCTTCCCGGACGGGGGCACGAACCTGTGTCCCCTACATTGGCAGGCGGACTCTCAACCACTGCGCCACCAGGGAAGCCCTGTAAGTGGATCTTTTACTACACCCCTAAACCCTGCACTGTTCAAGGGTCAACTGTTTGTATAACTAATACAGCTATCAGTCATAAGTTTTAGTTGCAATTTCATACAAATAAGATCTCCTGTTTGAGTTTATTACAGATTTTTTTTTGTACTTTCTATAAATCAATTTAATCGGAGTTGTGAGCCTCCCTTCTTTCATATTTTCAGGAAACCTCAGCCATTCCTGGAGTCCCCCCACCAATCCAGGGCTATGCACTGTGAACCCGCTGAGATGTTCCCTTCATTTCTGCCTGATCCTCCAGCAGACTTCTGCAGCCCTGTGCCCGCCTGGGGCAGAGGCACATCTGAGGAAGCTGTTTATTATTTCTCTCTGCCAGGATGCACCAGGCAGCTGTTCCTTTTAGGAAACTTACCCCATCCTCTGCGGGCTACTTTGGGGAACCATGAAAGTTCCCCATGCTTTCCTCACCCTTTCACCCCTCCCGCTTCTGAAACTTCTTTTAGTCAAAGGAAAATTCTTCTCTGGTCATGTTTCTTCCAAGCCACTGTAACACAGAACTTTTTAAAGTATCCAGATCCCTAATTTATTTAAAATAATTCAAACTATGAACAAATTTTAGCTATACATCTACAACATAAAATAAAGTACAATTCTCTAAATAGGCTTATTTACTCTAGTTCAACAAAATTCCTTTATTCTATTTTAAAAATGTCCTACATTTTCTTTTTTAAAAAGCTTAAAAAAAACAGACATCTAACACCCCTATTATGGAATGAATTGTGTGTGCATGATGTAAAAAAATCAAAGAGTAGAGGAAGTTGTGAAATGCAAATTTTTCTACCCCCTCTCTTTTCCTCAAAGGCCATTAATGGTTTTTGTCTCTCAGTCTTCAAAGGGTTACCATTTTGATCTTAAATGATGTGATATTTTTATTATCAATCTATCAATCAATTTATTTTCTTTTGTTTTGTTTTTTTAACTTATTTTTATCAAAGTAAAACATTTACATACTTTAAGTGAAATTATTTCCAAGGAGTATAATAAAGAACAGTAGTATGTTATTTTCTTCCTCAAAGGTACTCACTTTAAAAACTTTTAAATATTTTACCTGATTTTTCTGACAAACTATATCAAAATTTTAGGTAATGTGTTTCTCCACTGTTATTTTTTGACATCCTAACTTTATTCACAATCCATCTATGTACTTCCTTCTGTGCAAAATGAATATTTTGTTCTCCCACAGCTGTCAAACTGTTACTTCTTTTTTCCTCTCTCCTTTTTGGTTTGTCATGTTAAGTGAGTGTGCTTGCTTTTTTCTACACATCTTAGATTATGTTAAAAAAATACCCACTATATGTCATCATTTTAAATGAAATAACTGAGAAAGGTTAAAAATCAAAGAATGAGTGGCAATATAACAATACAAAATTTTTGGAGGTGATGGCTATGTTTATGGTATAGATCGTGGTGAGGGTTTCATGGATGTATACTTATCTGCAAACTCATCAAGTTGCATACATTGAGTATATACAGCTTTTTGTTTATAAATCATACTTCAATAAAATGGCTTAAGAAAAATAACGCTTCCAAAAAATACAAAAGGCATAAGCAAGCCAAATCAAAGTAGTGAGTACAATAATCTGGACCCATATGTTTAGCTGACTACATTTGAAAAAAAATGTTTAGTAGAATCTTTATCTTACTGCATATGCTCATCTAATTTCAGATAGTTGAATATGCATGATAAAACCATGAAAAGATTAGAACTGAGTATAGGAAATATTTTTGTTTATAACTTTCTGGGGAAAGACATTCTAAGGATGGTATCAAAGAGAAACTATAAGGAAAAAGCAAATTTGAAAAAAAAAATGTCTGAATGTAAAAAATCATTATAAGCATTATTAGGACACAAGTGGCAAGCTGAGAATTGTAGGAATGCTTTCAAACTCTTGCAGCCAGCTTTAAAACTGGATAGGGTCTGGGAAGCCAGAGACCACCTTCATCAGACTCTCTTAATGCTTTCGGTACAAGCTGCTCTGAAGAATGTGGATAGTACAAAAGTAGCACAAAAATGAAGTGGAAGCCATGTTTTTGCTGTTCTTGCTGCTTCTGTGGGCAAGTTTGTTTGTGGAAGTCATTGGTTTTATGGTAGCAACAGTAGTCATGGCCCCAGTGGATACTCCATGGCCTTGTAGACATGAAGTCACAGGATCCAGGGTATCTGTTATGTATTGGAATTTGAGCAGTACTGGGGAAACAGCCTTCCTGACTCCCAAGCTTTTGAATTGGTCCACCAGCCTCCGTGGAGGGCCAGTTATGCAGTATTGTCCTCACAGTCATTGTGTTCAATCAGGATCCGCAGAAGCAGAGCAAAGATGAGGATTTTTGTGTGAGTGATTTACTGATTGAATGCTCCTAGGAAAGGGAGAGTTATGGTAGCAGGATGAGATGGGGAGAGACTAAACAAGGATGTTGCCTGTACCTAAGGGAAGGTTTGGCTGTGGAGGAAACTCTGGGTCATCAATTGCAACACCTTGAAGCAAGGGGTCTCGCCTTTTATATCTCATGTTAGTCAGTTATTGCCTGCCAGCTTCTTTGGGGGAGTAAGGTAGCCTAACCTCCAGGGTGAGGTGGCTCCCATTCAGCCAAAGAAAATTCTTAAAAGAAGTAGGCAGCTGTGAGCTAACTCTCACAACTTCCGTGGCATGGTGTCCTAACTGGTAAGAGGAATCCTGTGGGTCATCAGTAACATCCACTCTACTGTATATGTTCAGCCTCCAGTCTGTGTTCCCAGTTCTTCTAATGATTTTATAAGCATGTAAAACCCTGATTATATTTCAATTGCTTGAAAGAGCTGTAGTGATTCTGTTATAAGCAACTAAATTCTAAGTAATAAAGTCATGAGCAAGGCTTCATTAAATAAAAAATAGAAATTGCCAACAAAACTGTTAATAATTGTTTGGCCTCACTGGTAACCAAATAATGTAAATAGAGGAAAAATTATGAGTGTCATTTTTCTTATATGATTAGAAAAGATAAAGTTCAGGTTTGACAAGGTGTAGAGTGAACATTCTAATAATTGCTAGTGGTAGCTTAAATTGGCACAGCTTTTCTGGAAGAAAATTTAGTAATATATATCAAAATCTTTGCAAATGTGTGTGTACATCCTTTTTGACCAAGCAACTCTATTCCTAAGAATTCTAAGGAAACAATTTCAATTATTCAGAAAATTTATTTAAAAAGCTGTATATACCAGAAAATTCATTTCAGCAGTATTTATATCAAATCATTAGAAATAACCCAAGTGAAATACCTAATGCTGTTTGGAATGTAGTAAGAATATATCAATACATTAAATGCATATGTAATGTAATAGGAATCATCTATATCTATATCTACATATATATAATGTTAGTATATTATATATGCATATAAGCAATATATAGCTGTTAAAATTACAGAACTCATATGACACTTAAAGTTGTCAAGAACTGTACATGGAAAAAGCAGCTGTTAACCTAGTAAAACGGTTAAAAAAAAAAAAACAGCAAAATGGGTTTATTCAGGAGCAGCAAAGAATTTCAGTTCAGGACAGGAGGAGAACCACATGCAAGCCCATTAAAACAAAGGAAAGGAAATTCTTTTACAGAGGAGAAGGGGAAGTTGCGAGAGGCTCTTACAAACAAAAATGTCTTTGGAAGAAACTGGGAGTTCAAAGTATAGTGGCTTTTCATTGGCTGAGCTGTGACAGTCTCTCATTGGTTTAGCTCTTGCTAGGCAAAGGGGAAAAAATCTTTCTTCCTCCTCTTGGTGGTAGTAAAGTAGTGTCACTTCCTTGCCAGAAAGGCAAGGTACATCTGTCCCTATTGGGATCTGTATTGACCTGGAGTGGTCTGTGTGTGAGACCTCCGCCTTCTGGTCTCCTGACTATTTTAGCAAGATATTTTCTGTTTTAACCTTCACACAGCCTATAGAATAGTAATAAAAATGATCTTATATTTTCAGTATAATTATGTGAATATAGAAATATACACCAAAAGAACTGACACCAAATGTTTATAGTCCTGACTGACCACTAGGTAATGGAATTATGAACACATATTTTTTTTATTCTGTTTTGCTTATCTTTACTTTCTATCTGTTCTATAATAAGCATACATTACTTGCATAATTTAAAAATGTATTATATTGAAAATTTGAGGGTCATCTGTTCTGGTGGTTGCAGGACTCAACAACCAAAATTTGATGTGGGCTTTGAAATCTTTTTGGTTTTGTTTGTTTGATTGTTTTGGGTTTTGTTTTTGCTTTCTTTTTTTGCTCTTCCTTGGTTTTCTGAATCTGACACAAAAGACAGAACCAACAAATGACTTGTCAATATTCTTTTTCATGCTTCTCCAGATAGACTGTTCACACCTAAAACTGCAGTGTTTATCCACCCAGTGTACCCAAAAAAACAATGTAAAGAAAATACTGTGTTCTGAAAGGGTGTGATGATTTAGGGATTTGACATCTTTATTGTCTGTCAATAGACCGGCAGTTCCGAAAGCCAGGTATCCTTCAGGTTGGGATAGGAATTATAGAGCTGTGAGTTTTACCAACCCTCCTCAAACTGCAGATTCATATTGTAATTTTACCCTTGTTTACTGCAGCAGCTATTTCTTGTGGTTGATTCAAAGTGGGAGCAAACTGTGGATTCATACTACATAAATTCATTGGTTCCAAACTTACGTAGCTATTCCAGTACATTCTACAGGGTTGTCTTTTGTTATGACCTGCTGTAAACCTGATGGTGTGTGTACTGTAAACATAGAAAGGTCTAGCTAACAAATGGGTCTTTAGTCATTTTAAAAGCTCCATTCCTACTTTAAGATGTTTTACTTGTGTGTAGGAGCATGTACTTTATTTAGAAATTCTTTTATTATTATTTTTAGGGTTTTAAAATTATTTTCTTCTCAAATGTCACAGAATGTCTTACCACCCATCTGCTCAAGAGGCATAATTATGAAACTCACAGTCTTTTTGACACCTCCCTGAAGTGGGAGGAATGAACACATTTTCATTCAGTTTGGGAACTCAGATTTTGGCTTTCTTCTTTTCCCTGTGGGAATTAGCCTTTTGAACAGCGCCCACATTGCATAAGTATTTGCAAGATGTATAAGAAAAACAAGGACACTTTTAAAGACATAGCCCTATAGACACGCTCAACTACTTAAGCCACTAGTGGAATTGGTAAATTGTTATTTCAGCCCCAAACTGGCTAATCCCAAATGAACATTTAGGCAACTTTTACACCTCAGAGTTGCCTATGACTGCCTCTTCAGAACAATGTAGATGATATATGACACTGTGATATTTTATTAAGCTCTAACAGTAAATAATGTTGTTTTTTAATAACACCATAAAACCATACACTAAACATTATGAGAAATTATATTTGCTTTAAAATATTGAGCCATCATTTGTTCTAATCTATTTTTTAAAAAAACAATACAGAATTTTATCTATTGCAAGCATTGTGTTTTTAAGGATCTTCCTGACATTTATTTTTATTTTTTTAAGTGCACTAACACATCTTACTTAACACAGCTGAGATGCATCAGTCATTTAAAAGATCATATTGGGACAATCTAATGTAAGCTCATTATGAGCTGATTTCATTCAGTATGGCTCTGGTCACCTCTAACAAGGTGATAATTCTAATTATGGCATTTTAGAACTAGTAAATCAGAATTTTTGAGACAGAGTGTAATTTCAGAAAAAGCTACTTTTATAAGACTGGACAGATTTCAATTCTAGTAGCAAAATGTTTGAGTAATAAGTTATCTATTTGTGAAAAAGACAAGTTGTACTTAAACAGTGCACCAAAAAGTAAAATGAAAGACAAAGATATGGGCATAAGGCATTATTTTGAAACTTAAAACTATTATAATGATTCAAGAATGAGGCTTATTCTAGAATTCCAGATTTCAGGTTAGATCAACCAAAACCTTTTTGAGGTACCTATAATGTGATATTCAGCAAGGAATGGAACATGAACACTGTGGCATTAGTTCAGGGCCCAGCTTATAGTATAATAAGGAAAACAAAAATATGTGAAAATGTAGGAATTACATGAGTTAAAGATTACAAATGTTTGAAAGAGGAAGAGATTACAGCTGCTTTGATGGCATTATAGGAGGAGTTTATGGAGAAAACCTAAGATTACATGTGTTCCTATTAGGCACCTTGCTCTTCCCACCTAAAGGCCTCTTATATGATGGTCTATCTAAACAACTTTTGCCTCAGCCAGAAACATTCAGAGGTCATTACAATACATGGGTATGAAATGATAATAGCTTGAATGAGAATGATGACAGCAGGCAAGAAGCAGCAATTTATTAAGCACCTACCAAGCCAGTCACCACTGATATATTAGTGTTCTCATTTAATTGCCTCCAAACATTATAGAGTAGACATTAGTGTGCCCATTTTTCAGATGAGGAAACTAAGGAGAGTGAGAGGATGCCACTTACAAAGAGCTACAAAGAGCTAGAATGTGGCAGAGTAGGACCTGTTTGGCCCCATTCTGTCATGCTTCCCTTAATGAAGAATGGTTGTGATAAAAGAGTAAATAAGACATAGAGTCTGTTTAGATATTAGGGATGTTTAAAAGTAATAATAAAATATGACCATAAGTAGAGAAATGGTAACATTAGCTTCAGTGTCAGTTATGTTTTTTGGTTTTAGAGAACATTTGGATTTAGATTATGGGGAGGGGGCTGGTTTACAATGGAGATTTCAAACAGATGTATGCAGTGGGTAGTTAAAATATGGGTACGTGTATATGGAGGCATGTGTTGTATGCTCTTAGTATAATCTTTCATACTGATAGGGACCTGGAAAAGTATTAGTTTTAGAATAAGACATCTTCTTGAATTACTATGATATTTTTAATTCCAAAATAATTCTTCATGTTCTCATCTCTGTGTGTGCAAGAAGGAGATAAAAGAGAATATGTGATGTAGCTTAAATCACTTCATAAAGATAATTTGATTTCAAGGACATAGTAATCTCACTGCAGTAGACTATGGCTTTATAAGTCATAATCCAGTACAGATGAAAACTACTTCTTTTAAACATGAAGGTATTTAATTCTGGGAAGTAGGGGCTCACACAAATCACTGGAAATGATGGCAGAGCAGGGTGTTGGCTGAGATTCACACACAGAAAGATCCTGCATAGGAACACCACAGAACTGGTGCACCAAAAGAAGTGCCAATTCTGTCACAATCCAGAATCTTGAAAATGGGATAGGGAGCTGATGTCAGAGCTGGTGGCCCCAGAGCCCTGTTATGGCTGCTTGAGATGCAACAGCGAAATGGATGTTTCAAGAGCTATTGCCTGTCTCCCTACTTAACTTAATTATAGATCCAATGCTCAGGCAAGTGTATCTAAATGGAGGGTCCTAAATTACATCTGGAGCTCCAGGTGAAAAGAAATCTGGGAAATGTAATACTTTGCTGTCCAGCCTCTTGAATAAAGGAAGTCACCCTTAAAGGAGTTTGGAACAAATGGCCAACAAGGCAATATAGCATATACACCACAACAGACAAATGTTAATACACCAGAGAATTTCTCTAATGCATGTTATTGAAGTAGAAGGGAAAAACTAATGGCCAATTGGCAGCCAGTTTCAGGTATATAATTACTGAGGAAAACTGATTGCTGATCTCTGAAGAGATTTGGAAACCATTAACATAATGAGAAAGACTTAGGAATTGGGGAATTTTATAAAACCTGTAGTGTAAACTTGGAGCCTACATCTCCATCCTTTCCCAGATTCTCTTAGTGAGTTGATTTAGTGCCAGAAATGAGACCATCTCAGACCAAGGCCAGGGCTCTTCTGGATCATGCTTTTTCTCTTTTGTATAAGTAGAGAAGGTGAGGAACTCCATTAAAGAGATTGAATGGATTGATCCTAGGATCACAATAATGAAGTTTATTTCAACTGATCTTTCCAAATCCAATTGTTCTGTATGTTCTCAATGCACTTAAAAAATGATCATTTCATGTGATAAATTCATACTGCAAACCCTTCATTGTGCCAAATGAGCTTTTACGTGACACAGTAACTTTTAGAGTTTGCCAGAACTTTGAAATGTTGAAAAAGGTGTTGCTAGCTTTCAACATGTGCTAATTGGGTTTGCCTACCCAGATGGCATAGAAGAAGGAAAATAAATAGATGATAGATACATAGGTAGATAGATAGATAGTTTCAGCTTCTAAACTGATCTAATCAAGTAAAATAGAGGTAATGCATACAAAACTAAATCATTTAACTTCCTTGTTTATATTGATGTATATAATAGGATAGTTCAAATTTTATTGACCATGTTTTGAGGACTCTGCATATACAGTTACTACTTAGGGAAAAATATAATCACAATGGCATAAAATAAAAAAATTAACTCCTATAAGATTCTGAGCACAGTTTTCAGAATCTCTAGCTTAAAGTGAAACATCCATATTTTACAACTATATAAATGGATCTGTTGTAACTGATTAAACAGTTTCTTCTACATGAGAAAATTGGTAGGATTTTTTTGTTTCTCTGTATGATTTCCATACTGAGTTTTATACCAATAGTCACATCTTTCTTTTTTCTTTTGGGTCTGGAGTTGGTAGTGTTTGAATTCTGCCAAACTAAGATTTAGCTACTTTGTCACATATAAGTGACTAAGAATCGGCACATGCCATTTTCTGTTTTATAGATCTGTACTTCTTGATGTTCTTATTGACCCAGTATCATGTGTTTCACGGTTTTGAGTAAACAGTTTATATATTGTCAGATATTTTGAAATAATTTATAGCATCCAGATTTTTAACAATAATATTCTGCCAAATCAGTCACCCAACCAACAATTTCATTGGTCCTTCTTTCTGATATTATCTGATGTTTGATTCTGTTAGAAAGCCTCACAATGTGACCAAGAATTAACAACTAGGAGATACTTGGAAATGTGGTGAATGATTAATTTCGAAAACAAATAAGACACTATATTGAAGCCAGAGGCATCTATGGTAGAAGTTTAACTCTGAAAATAAAATGAAAATTAGTTATTTCTGTCATTTTGATGAAAAATTGGAAGTTCATTAAAAGCTATGTTTTTCTATATGTTGTAATACTGAAATACGTTTAATTTTAAATATCTAATAAAAATATTAGCTCAAGAACACAACTTCCACCATCTTTTTCTCAAACCTTTTGAAATGACCAAAGGAAAAGAAGGGAAAAACCTGAGTCATTGTTGGAGTCGAGGTAAATAGTAATTGCATTCAGAGTAAATCTGATACATAGGATTGCCTTGGGACAAAATATAAACAAAAGCAGGGGCTTCTCTGGTGGCGCAGTGGTTGAGAGTCCGCCTGCCGATGCAGGGGACACGGGTTTGTGCCCTGGTCCGGGAGGATCCCACATGTCGCGGAGCGGCTGGGCCCGTGAGCCAAGGCCGCTGAGCCTGCGCGTCCGGAGCCTGTGCTCCGCGATGGGAGAGGCCACAACAGTGAGAGGCCTGCGTACCGCAAAAAAATAATAATAATTTTAAATATATATATATAAACAAAAGCAAATGCCAAAAGCTGACTCACAACATTCCCTCTGTGAAAGAAATGTGGCGTTTCAGAAAGCCAGTAGAGAATATTATTGCAAAGCCACATTAATGCTCTGTGATTTGAAAATTCAAGAACTAGATATTTACTATGCACTGAATGTTTGTGTCCCTCCAAATTCCTGTGTTGGCACCCTAATCCCCAATATGAAGGCATTTAGAGATGGCACCTTTGGAAAGTAATTCATTTTAGAGGAGCTCATGAGGGTGGAGGCCTCATGATGGGATTAATGCTCTCACAAGAAGAGGAAGAGACATCAGAACTTCCTCTTTCTACATTCCATCAGATGAGGATGCTAAGTGAAGATCGCCATCTTCAAACCATCGAAAAGGACTGTCAATGGATATTGGCTGCATGAGCACCTTGATCTTGGAGTTCCCAGCCTCCAGAACTGTGAGAAATAAATAAATACCATAGACAGTCACCCTGTCTATGGTATTTTTGTTATAGCAGCCTAAAGTGACCAAGATGGGGTTATGTCATGCCCTGGTATAGAAAATGATTTTTTGCCACTGCAGATTTAGGTTTGGGGCAGTTGTGTGCATGGGCTTTGGGCAAATGTTAGAGAGAAGGCCAGAGAGAAGGCCTTCATTATGACACCACTTCTTTTCTGATATAATGGTCAGGATATCAAAATGAATTCTAGCTCAAAAATATTTTCTAGATGAGTGAAAGAAGTACATATAAAATAAATGTAAAACAAACAAAAAGCAAGCAAGCAAACAAACAAACAGAAAAGCTAAAATGTAGACCATCATTTATTTTAATCCCTGATGGTGCAGGGTTTTTCTTTTCCCTAGTCATACAAGGCAAGGAAGAGTTCATGACATAAAATAATAGATAAGTAGGTATATAAATAGATAGCTAAGTACATATATACGTAGCACTGTATTAGTACCTACTGGTTGAAAAGCCCAAAGACTAATCAAAGGAAATTACACATCAAAAGAAATATAGATTAGCATATTTAATATAGACAAAGTACTGATGAAACGATTAGAAATGTTCCTAATTATCTTTTTTTATGGTACACAGGCCTCTCACTGTTGTGGCCTCTCCCGTTGCGGAGCACAGGCTCCGGACGCACAGGCTCAGCAGCCCTGGCTCACGGGCCCAGCCGCTCCACGGCATGTGGAATCTTCCCGGACCGGGGCATGAACCCGTGTCCCCTTCATCGGCAGGCGGACTCTCAACAACTGTGCCACCAGGGAAGCCCCCTAATTATCTTTTAACCTTAAAAAAAAACTGGTTTAGAATTTCTGAGCCTTTATTATTCTTGAAGAGAGTAATAAATTATTTTCTCTGTATGTATGAGGTAAGGTATATAAAACTTGTTTCAATATTTCCTGACATATAGTAACCATCCAATTATAGTTATTTTAAAAGATTATTTTCTACCCTGATTGAATAAAATCTCTTCACTGTGGTTTATAAAGTCCTATATGATCAGCCCCTACCTATCCCATAACACTCTACTGCTTGGGGACACTGCACTAGTTGTTTTTTTGCTGCTTGGAGATCTCTGCATGACTGGCTTCTGCTCATCATTCAGGTCTTAGTTCAGTGGTAACCCTCCCAGAGATGTCTCCCCTGAACACTACATCGAAATAGGTCTCCCAGCCCATACTTGATCACACTCTATCATAGAAGTTTAATTCAAACCTTTGTTTTCCTCCTAGTGTTTGTCACAGTCTAGCAGATTGAATTTTGCTCCCCTAAAAGATATGTTCAAGTCCTAAGCTCCAATACCAGTAAATGTAACCTTATTTGGAAATAAGGTCTTTGTAGATGTAATCAAGTTAAAATGAGGTCATAGTGGATTAGGGTAGTCTCTAAATCCAATGACTGATGTCTTTATAAGAGAAAGGAGGGATGTCTTTGGACCCAGAGACATAGAGGATACACACAGAGAGAAGATGGATGCAGAGATTGGAGCGAAGAGGCCACAAGTCAAGGAAATGCCTGGGGGACATGAGAAGCTAGAATAGGCAAGGAAATTTTCTCTCCTAGAGACAGACAGAACACAGTCCTGCTGACACCTTGATTTTAAACTTCTAGCCTTCTGAACTGATACAGAATAAATTTCTGTTGTTTGAGCCACCCAGTTTGTGGTAATTTGTTACAGCAGCTCTAAGAAACTAATACAAGTAATCCAAAAGTAATTTAGTTTTTGATATTTTGCTTATTATTTGGCTCCCTTCAGAAGAATGTGCACAGCATGAGAACAGAAGTTTTTCTTCACTAGCAACTTACTAAATGGATGAACAAATGATTGATGAGATGAATACAAAAAAAAGTAAAATATAATGCATTACAGATAACCAATGACTATATTGAAAAATTTTCCACTTAATAGTCAAAGACCTCCAGGTAAATAAAAATAAGATAAACTCTTTAATCTGTTAAATTGGTAAGAGTTTAAAAGTTTTGATAATAGCCACTTTCAGCAATGATAGAGAAATCAACAATCTTACCTCCCTGCCAGTAGATATTAAATTGGTATGACATTTTGGGAAAAAAAATTAATAATACATATTCTTTGACTCTTTCCATTAATTTATTCTTAGGAAGCCATCATAGAGGTTGATGTCATTTTGTTTTCTTTAAGTATATCCCTCCTGGGATTGTTTATAATAGTTTGAAAACTTTAAAATGAATAAATAAATAATTATATTGACTAAACATTTTGGTGCATTATGAGTTTTATGTACATAAATATCACTTTATATAAAATATTTTAATAACATAGAGATCTGTTCCTGGTTTATTGTTAAATGAAAAAAATATTAGGCTATAAACCAGTAGTCTATTATTGTCCCAATTTTGTGAGCATATAAATATATTTGCATATATATACGTTTAAACATATATATATTTTTATGTTATGTATAATATGTATATGTTTTAAGACTGGTTATGGTAATAGTAGTTTTCTCTGAGTTGTGAAGTTCAAGCAATTTTTATTTTTTTCTTTGTGGTGTTCTGCATCTTCCTATATTTTTTACAATGAACAGTTATTACATTTAGAGCAAGAAAAAAAATTTAATTTAGAAGAATTAAAGAAATTCTTTCATGGTTTAGCTATTACATGTCCTTGAATAATGCTGTTGTCCCTTTTATAAATGATAGGCTTGAATTTTTCTGTCAATAATACATTTGAGTCTAAAGACTTTCTACAGCTAATGATGTAGCACAAAAATAATTAGCCAATTTACAGATCAGAGTTCATTTACACTTCTCTTGGGAAGCCTAATAATGTGTTACCTTAACCTGTACCTTGATTATACCATAGTTTGATAAAATGTGGAGTAGGAGACAATCCAACTGAAAACACAGCAGTGGGAAGCTCAAACATATTTTCTATTCTATAAATGTAATGGCTTTAATGATGGCTGAACAGTTGATCTAAAATTATTTTCCTAGGGGAGGAAATGCCCTAATTAATGGATTTGCTAATATTGCTTCTCCTATGGTCATTACTTTTTAATTATGGAAAAAATTGTTAAAAGAAACATCATGTGTTTAAGAATCCAGAGTTTCATGGTGAAATCTGATATCCTGACCCTATAAAGAAAACACCTTGGGTGCTTTGTGAGAATGGAAATGAGAAATATAGTTAGCAAATCTGTGCTCTAAAATAGCTAGGAAAATGATGCTTTTGTCATTCACTCCCAGTGGTAAAAAGGAACCACAACCTTAGAGAAGGTCTGGTTATGGGGGTGGGGTGCAGCTGTATCTAAGTGACACCAACCTGCTACATGCCAACCCTGCCTCTGCCAGGTGCTGGTTCTGCATTCTTGGGTTATTTATTTAACTTGTAAGGATGCTTTTCTCATTCTTAAATTAGCATAATAATACCTGAAAAATTTCTTTAGTGCCTAATAAGTGCTTTGAAAATCATAGTGATTGCTTTTTCTCAGGGGAAAAGGGTGCATATTTCCATTTGATATCCCAAAGTCTTTTTCATTGTTCTTGTTTAGAAACATATTCATCACTCTTGTAGTAGTTCACTTAACTCTGACCAATTTACCTGGTGGTCCCTTCCTGTTGTCCTGTCAAAGGTGGGAGAGGGTTTGATTTTGATATCTCAGTCTTCAGAAGGATGAACCTACACATTATTGACCTACTGCTCTATAATTACCTACGAAGAAACCCAGGCATGCAAAGTTAAAACATACAAAGTGTAAGAAAGGCCAAAGACCAAGAGTCTTTTCCTATCACCTGAGAGCTACTGTCATTTTCAGTGATTTTGCCAAGCCAGATTTATTGCTCCTCTGTGTTTTAGCTGTCTTTTGAGTTTGAGCCATTGTTGAATGAACCAGCCAGATAAGTGATTCTCAAACTCTTTGGCTGAAACATTAGCACTTACTGAGTTGTATGAGATGGTCCTGCATTAACAGAAAATTGTAAAATAAATTGTTGGTTAGTAATAGGTAAGTTATTGCTTTTTCCTGGTGCCAAATTCTTATATCTTATTTGTAGTAAATTACATTATACATGTATTTAGTAGAGTAGTATGACATGCTCTTTTTCAAATTAAACCATGATTCACTGGAATATTTTGAGATCTTTCAACATCATTGGACTGTAAACCTTACCCTTTCATTCTTCTTTTTTGACCTATTTCTTTCGGTAAGGCAAAAATTAATTATAACTTCCAAGGTTTCCCTTATAATGGTTCAAAGATGAGGTTCAGGATTTTTGAATCCTGTGAGGACATTCCATACCAATCACTACATCTTAAGGACCTGGCACATAATTGCTACTCAGTTACTATTTATTGATTGAGCAAATAAATGAATGAAATATTGAGGGTTTGTGACACATGTCAAATTTTGCATCAGATATAGTAAGACAATTCCAAATTATTAGAATGATTATGAAAGAACAACCAGAGTTTCACCTAATTCAGAATGTCTGCATCTGTTGACAAAAAAGAAGTAGAGACATCAACTTCAAAGATATTTTTCAGGCTTTGCTGAAGGGACTCTAGTGAGGTAAGAGCTGATTTGTAGTACATCCATCAATACAGTGTTCTGGTCCATGGTACTTAGAAAATATTCTTGCTGATTGTTTCTAAACTTTATATTCCTTAGGCATATCAAAATGAACAACAAAGAAACAAGTCTCACACATATAACCTTAATTTGCCTGTAAGTTTTATAGCTTTATATTTCATTGAGACATTTTGTCCCCAAATCATTTAACACATTAGAGTTAATCCACATATATCTTACGAGTTACTCAAATGTGACTAGCCTTTGGTTTGGGGACAGTGTTTTTATAAGAATGATAATAAACAGATTTAAAAAACTACCCTGAATTAATTGTTATAATAAGACCTCAGAGGCACCATGAAACAGACAAGAAGTAACCTAGAATAATTTTTTGTTTGCTTTAGTTGCATAATAACCATTTTTAAAAAGCACTTTTATTTTGAGCTTGCTTTTCTTATTAGTTTGTTTAGTATTTTATATAAATCAAATAAAATGTAATGATCCTGTGATCTTTGAGAAATCTCTTGTCTGAATCAGTATTTATTAAGTTAAGCCTAAGCAGGATGATCTCAGTTGTGATGAAATTATCAGGAAAATGTCATGTGACATTGTCAATTTCAGTATCATGAAAGCAGTAGTAGAACAGTGTTTTAAATATACGCAATGTGCATAGTTCTGTTTTAGGAAAAAAACAATGATACATCACTCCCCCTGAAAGATATACTGCTACTTCCTGTCCTATATCTTGAACTCTAATTACCTTTCAAAGCCAGGGCTTCTTCCCCTCAGATATTTGCAGTCAGTTAAGCTGCTGAGTTAGCCTGTGGTCAGAATAAAAAGATGAAAGAATTAAGCTGCAATTTGAACTGCGAGATGTTCTTTCCATACTTACTGTTAACAGGAACATGCATTGGCTCTTTTACAATTTAAAGTGAAAGTGTGAAATAATTGCAATTCATTGTATTAGATGGACAAGTGAGAGGTGCTGGAAAATGCTCATATAAGCCAATGCACAAAACACATAGTGACTGCAATATCCTTTCATGTAGAAAATAGCTCATTTACATGCAGTGTATGTGGAAACACTTAAAGAGTATTGAAAATGTGAGTATGAAGGTTATTAAAAGATCAGCTCAGTATCTTATTGCTGAAAACTCACTGCAGTGTTGGCCTTGACATGACCTATAGAATTTTATGTTGGCAGGAAACCAGCTTCGAAATTTGTTCTGTAGCAAACCATTGTGGCAATATACTTCCAGGAATTAAATTCTTTACATTGCATGGCAGTGCTGCCAGAGAGCATGTAGGGTTTCTTCTGATAGCAACCATGAAACAGGCTTTGGCCAGAAATTCAAAGCCATATGTTAGCCCTGTCAAAACTGATACGGATCTGCTTACAAAAACCTTGCTCAGTGGCTTTGCCAGGAACCCTGTGGCTGTGTCCTGCCGGAAAGCCACTGCATGCGTTATCACTGCCAGAAATTGATGCTGCCCTGGAATAATCTAACAGCATTAAAAACTCAACCGCTGGATTTCTACTGCCAAACTTTAACTATTAAGAGAGGCTATGAGTGTATTACATGGAAATAAGGCCTATTTGCCCTCTCTAGGGTGAAGGTGGGCAATCCTCTTGGCTTCAAATACTCGGAGTTAATTAGCTCTTTGGAAAGGATTCCTGGCCAGGATTATAGTAGTTATTTGTTTCCTGCTGTACATGAACCCTAGCTAACATTTTCTCAAGAATAGACTTGAATGATAGTTTTATTTATAAAGGGAAAATGGACAAAGTAAAAGTCAAGATATTTTATTTGCAAAAAATAGTTATATATATCATAAAGTATACTAAATATTAACTCCTGTACAAAACCTGGGTAAAAACAAAGTTCCCAGTTTTGATATTTGTGACACAAAACCAGCTGATGATAAATAACTTCCATTCTCCAGTGTAGTCAGTGTTACACACTGCCACTTTAAGATGAATATACCATAATGGAAAATACTCCAAGAAAGTTCATGTTATATTTGGCATATTTGAGATTGAAAATTTTTTTAAGACATTTCCATTTTGAATCAATGAGCATGTTTACCAAAGTTGTATAAAACTGTGCTACACAAAGTGTGATCCATGGACTGATGACAGTTTCTGAACTGTTTGTAATTGGTCCACAAATGGATAAGTACAGAATATCAGGGGAAACACTAAGAAAATTTACAACAACTTGATATTGCTGAAAAATTTTAATTGTATTTTATAAAACATAAGTCTGAAATAAATTAGAAATTGAAAAAAAAATCTACACCACAGATAGTTTGAGGAGCTCTAGAGACAGCAAACTAGTCACCATTTCCTCATTTTATGATTAGACATTGCTAATCACAGACTTGATTAACCCATTCCTTTATCACTGTTTATGTAGGCTTTGTCCATCATTTTTCTATTATTAGTAACTCTGCTCTACAATCTTTGTACATTAATGTTAGACTGTCTTGAAATTTCTGTAGGGAAATGGTGATGGGTCAGCTAGTGACTTCAAAGTTAGCTCCTTCTCCTTACCCAGTTCCATTGTGAGGAACTCAAAAAAAAGAGATTATTTTGCCAAAACTGTGGAGTTCTTGTGTATTAATTCCCTTAACTACATGGTTGACCCCAGCTGAAAAACCAATATGTATTTTCTCTTATTAGTAACAGATATAAATTAATTAACAAAACTTACTTTGTCCCTTAGTTTCATCAAGGGTATAATGAAGTCAGGTTCATGGTCACATGGCTTGATGAGAACAATTCCCATAATTTTTCTATCACCTATTATCTTTACCACACATTCTTAACAAATCTGGGTTTTAAATCCTGTTACTGGCCCCCACAGACTATATAGAATCTCCATTTTGTTTTCAAAATTATGTAGCCTTACATATTTAGTCTACCTGTATCCTTTTACCCAATAACTACTTTTAGAGAGCTCAACATTAGCTGCGTCCCACAATGAGCACTGGGATTACAGCAGGAAAAAATGTCAGAGACCATCTCTGTTGTCAGGACACTCACTATGTAGCAAGGAAGAAAATGTTAACAAATAATTACACACATTATAATAGAAGAAAAGGGACTGATTAATTGAATTTTAGTACAAGTTATATGATCGAATAATATATACAGTCACCCCTTGGTGTTTGTGTGGGATTGGTTCTAGGACTCCCTGCAGATACAAAAATCCAGGAATTCTCAAGTCCCTTATAAAAAGGGTAAAGTGATATAGTATTTGCATATAACCTACAAACATCCTCTGATATACTTTAAATCATCTCTAGATGGCTTATAATACCTAATACAATGTAAATGCTATATAAATAATTGTTCCAAAATATATTTTTTGGAAACAGTAGATTATCAGAACAACATATCTAAAAAGAAAAGTTATATTCTTGCAATTTGATGTATATCAATGTAGAGAAAATAATACTTGAAAAGAAATTTATCAAAATACTAACTATGTAATAATCTGTGTGTTTGAAAATATTTTTTTCTTGATTTCTTTATACTTTTACAAATTGTTTTAATATTTTACAGTAAGCTTTATGAATTCTACAAAAGAATAAAGTTTAGTTAATTTTGAATGACTCTTTTTTCTAATTTTTTGTTCTTTGTCTTTTAGTTGTATGTTTTTGATGAGGAAGATTTTAACTTATCAATACTGTTTATAATTTCTACCTTTGGTGTCACATATAGAAAGGCCTTCTCTGGATTAAATTCTATATTAGCATTTATAGTCTAGTAATATTTTTGGATTAATGTTTTACTATTAATTGTTTAATCATTTTGAAATTTATGTTGATCCATAAAGTGAGGTAAACATTTTTCCTCTCCCCAAAGAACTGGTCAATTAGTTTGACACCATTTATAGAGTAACTTGGGTATTTAATGCTAACTTGGTATTTAATACCATCTCATTCATTTACTAAATAGTTACATATTCTGGTTTATTTCTAGGCTTTCTGTTCAATTTCCTTATTTAGTTTTCCAATTGCCAGAATCATATTATTTAGATTATCTTAACTGCATAGATAACTTTTATATTATTTAAGACTAGCCTTCATATATTCTTTATATTTTTCTTCCAATTTTAAATTTTCAATCATTTTTTTTTCTAAAATCAATCATAAATATTTTCCCTGGAATAAATTATATAAAAATTGTTTCAGAGAGAATTACCACCCATTTTAATATTGAATTTGGAGGAATTTTAGAATGATTTTTTTAAACTTTATAAAGAATGCATAATTAGGATTTTAACTTGAATTGAATTAAACTCAACTAATGTGGGTTTCATTTTCATATATTTCACATATTTCATACTATTCAGTAATAATAGCAAGCAAATCCTTTTAATTTATTGACATCAATAGGGTATTGTTATTCCTTCCATATATGTCTCTCATTTATTGTTATGATATTTTTATGCATATTACAGTTCTTGTTACTGTACTTGAGATATTTATTTTCTATCGGTTATCTATTATTTAAATACTGTTATGTGCACAATCTTTTAAAATTGTGTCAGCAATTAAATGACAATGATTTGCTAGTTAAATATTAAAATGAGTAATTTTTTTTGTATTTTTATAAGCTGTGGAAAAGTTTATATAGCAGAACTGGTTCCCCTTTTTTGTTATTTTTCTTTAATATAAATATCTCTTTTTTTAAAATTTGGTATCTGGCTATCTCTTTTTCTGACTTTTTCCTCTAGCTTTAGATGTGTGGTTTCACATTTTATCTACTGTTCTTTCATCCCTTGAGTCATTTTATCTCCCCACAAGGAGGCAGAGGAAAAAAATGCTTGTTTCTCCTTTGAACACTGGATTTAAAAATTAAATAAACCATTATTAGCACAACCTCACAGCATGGGTTTCAGTAGAATGGTACCATAATTAATAGATGAGTGCAAATTAGTTCAAGGTCTCAGGAACAGGTCTCTAAAAATGTTGAAAATTCTAAGAAACATAATTGAAGCTTATATTTAATTGTTTTAATACAATCCCTATCTACAATTGAGATGTAGTAATATAGTCAAGGAATTCACATGAAATAGCCACACATACCATTCCCAAGGATAGCTTCATGTTTGTTTCTTTCTTCAACTACTTTATGCATACAATGGCAGTTTACCTTTTTCTAATGTGGTGTAAAATTCAAACAGTCTCAAAACTTACATAGCTGGAAATCAAGTGATTTATTTTTGCTTTGTGTCACTACTTTTATTAAGTAATTATTTATGAACCTTTCTATGTGCCAAGAACTGTTCATATTACTAAGGATATCACAACAAAATCTTGGCCTACTAGAGTTTTTATTTCAAGGGTAAATCATAAATATATAAGCATAAATATTTTGGATAATGGTAAGTATCTCTCAAAAGTGTCTACAAAACAAGGCTATCAGATAGAGTGTGACAGTTGGGGGATTGTTGCTACTTTAGTTATGATTGTCATATGAGGCCTCTCTGAGAAGGTGTTTTTTTTCAGGTAAATGTTGAAAAGAAGACAGTCATGACAAGAGTATTCCAGAGGGAGGACAGAGTAAATGCAAAGATCCTAAGACAGCTATAAGCTTGGCCTCCTCTAGGGACTGGAAAACTATTTTTCTGGAGCATAGTAAATATGGAGGAATTGATAGGAGTTCAGAGAGATAGCCAGGGGTCTGGTCTATCATGTTGGATGTCACTGAGCTGAAATGGTGGTTTCCCTCACAAACACCATGACCTATCAATCACAGTATCCTGTTGTCTACCTAATAGGTAGTAGATGCTCAATAAATGTGACTTGAAATATAGTCTCTCAAGAGGAGAATACATCTTTAATTATAGCAATTGTTTTAAAATGTAAACATATAAAAACTAACATTGAAAGTTGATTATGAGTATTATTTTCTTCTGTGCAGCAGAACACATGGCTCAGAAACTGTTTTCCTCTTTTCTCACACATTTTAGAAAATGAAATATAATTAACTCTTGGTAAGAATTTTCTATGTGGCTAGAAGAAAACATTGGCAAACAAAATTAAATTTTCCTTAAAAATTAATTGTTTCATAAAGAAACACCCAAACTTTATGGAGTGTTCCTATTTCCAAGAATAATGAGTCACATTTTTATTCAGTTAAAAACTACTGAACAACTGCAGTGCTTTGAAATTTCAAGAACATCATTTGCCTTCAATTTACGGCTGTCCTCTTTTTTTATCCTACTCCCATTATGTTTTTTTCTTAGCTTTTCATGTGTTAGATGATTCATCTCTTTCTGCTTATCCTTACTAAGAGAATGTTTTATTACAGCTCCCACTACCACCCTCACCATCCCTGTTACTACTATGTGTCTCTAATGAGAGGCTGGTTATCAGTTATTATACTCTAGCTGCACCAGTTATTATAGCACTGAATACTCCTACATAGTTAGTAAAATACGGCTACCCTAGAGCTCCTCACATGGTTCCTGATGTCCCAGCCCCTTCCCTCAACCTCCCTAATGTCTGCTATCAAAAGGGATGATGCCAGACCCCCAAGACCTTGTTCTAACAGCACAACCTGAATCTGCTTTAATTGATTGGTGACTATGATGTGCAAAATATTTTAAATATTACCTCTGCTTCTATGAATCAAGCACTCACATTAGTAGGCAATGTGCTAAGAGCTTTAACTATATAATCTTATTACAAGAAAAAAAAATCAACATCCATGAATAGTTGGTGTTATCTCCATTTTACAGATGGGAAAACTAAAGCTCAAAGAATATTGTGACTTGCCTAAGATCACATTGCCAGTAACTGGCTTGACTAAAATTAACCCGCGGCTGTCTGATTCAAACACCTGCATTGTCAACTAGGGCTTTGTGTTTTTGGTAGTAGAAGGTATGTGGGTACTTTTGGTACATGTATATATGCTCTTTACCTGAGATAAAATGAAAAACAAAATATTTTTGCCAGTCTGAAGTCTACTGTATTTGGGAGGGACTTTTAGAGAAGGCTGATATCTACAGGGTAGAACATTTCATTATTCGCCCTCAGGTTTTATTTGTAAAATTCTTGCTTCTGTTCTGAACTCTGTTCAGAAATTTTAATGCTTATGGAGAACTATTTCTGCTAAAGACATAACAATATTTCCCCTGAATTGGAAGCTGAGTAAGTCTGTTACAGGACCACTTTGTTGTTCTGAGGTCAGTTTATAAATAAGCCCCCCAAAAGGTGTTATTATGTTGTTCAGGTGGTATATTTTAAATATCAAGGGGCAATTGGGTTGCATTTGTGCTGTGGAGTCAAAGGGGAGCACAGATGGCACCCATGTGATGCCCTAGGGTACATGTTTTTACTACTAGGATCAAGAGTAACAGTAATATAAGACCACTGCAATGCTACACAGGTGGAACCACTAAGGGTTCAGATCTGTTAGGACTGTAGACTTTGTCTATCCCACTGTAAACAGATCTCTGATCAGTTTAGGTGCTTGGTGAAAACAGAAGTAACCTTTAGTTGTTATTAGATAAGGGAAATAATAAATTCTCTCGTGAGTAGTCCCAGAATTAAGGACTATATACTATAAATATGTTTTCTTCCTTCCCATACATGTGTGTATGTGTGTTGGGAGACAGAATTTTTCTTTTTAATTCCTCTCATTTTACCCATTGTTGAATAAAATGGGTTTGGCTACCTTTATGACTTAGTCAGTAGTTTGCCTATATACAGGTGGTATTCAGGCTGAAGTAAGGAAACACGAAGCTCCCACAGATAATGGTGACACAACACATAACATGATTTGGATGCCTCCTTTTGGTGATAAGGTGAGATCTTTTGCTTGCAATATGAGATAGTTGAATTGTGACAGGCAAGACCATTGTTTTGAAGTGCAAAAAACATACATTGATGTTGAACAACCAAAGTTTTAGATTGTAGGTAACATTAATAATTTTTACCCATTCATCACTGGAATATCCTTTTATGTTTGGTAACTGTGTTTAAGTTTTCATGGGAACCAGAATCACCTGTTCCCTATAGAAACCAAGAAAACACCCTTTCTTGCAGCAAAAGGGCAGGCAAAGGATTTAAGCCTTAATGTTTAGAGACACGTTCTGACCCTGACATGGGAGTTAGTGATACATACATGTGGAAATATCATAAACTCAATTTTGGTGATGGTGGTGATGGCAGCAACATCAGCTTTCTAGATACAACAGTGAATAAGGTGACATCCTGTTATCCTGCACATTAGCATCAGTGGAGCAAGCTAGAACATCCAGCATTTAATGAGAGTGACACTGGATAGATCTCAGTGTATAGTTGCTCTTAATTCCAATTGTTTTCCAAGTATGACCTTAAGGATACCTGGTGATTCTGTGTGTGACTTAATATCCTTTCAATAAATTTCAGGTTTTCTATTGCTTGCAATTAAAACCTCTAGATGATATGTTGGATTTTCCTATTATATTTGGCCATTTCAGTACAGATGTGGAAAGATAATGTCATATTAAACACGTTGACATTAATTGTCATCATGGACAGGGAGCTCCTGTTATATTCTCACTTTAAATTTTTATTAGAACTCCAAATACATCATTAATGATTTCTCTAGAGAAATATGACAGCCTCAAGCTGAAGTAGAAAAGTAAATTCTGATAAAATGAAAGCAGTTCAGAACGTTGCTTTAATCTATTTTTTCCCAGTGACCATGAACATTTAAGGCTCTTTCCTCCTTAATTTAAATTCCTGAGTTTAGTTTCAAATAATATCCTGGTAAAAACAATTTTTATTCCTATATAGTTGAGACTTCCAGTTATAATGAACCTGATTTTTGGTGTGTGCGGTGGAATTTCTGATTAATGAGATTAAAGAATCTGAGCTTTCACCTCTTTCCCTTAACTAGATCTCACAAATGATTTTTAAAGGTTAACTCATCACTGCTTCAGGGGTCCATGTTTCAGGTCTATTGTCATCTCATTACTGAAGTAATGAGTAATTTCATTATATCTGGACTCATTATGAGTGCCAAAATACTATGCTGTCTTCCATCGTTTCTCTAATATCTGGGGTGCTATAATTGTTCATTATAACAGACTTGTACTTTATTAAGTAGCCCATTAATCTGCCTGCTTGGGGCTCTGAATAACTGTATGTTAATTTCTATTGACCTTGCTTTTTCTGTTTTATATTTTCAGCAATTTGTGTGCACAATGATGACATGATCATCAAATTCTGCTATTGTTTTTATACCAGAGATCTCTCTACTAGAAAATGTTTACTATTCATCACTAGTTTTTTTTCTTCCCGAAAGAAATAACTGCTTCATATTTGGAGCACTAAGACATCATTAGTAGTCCCCAAAGAAAATTATTTTCAATGTCTTTCATGAAGGATTTATTGGCTGTTTTGTATTATGTGCTGCTAAAATATATAGCTGGAATCTGCCTCTTTAGTTGTTGTTGTTGTTTTTTTATTTAACTGGAATAGGAAGGGGCTGAATTCTGTGGATCCCTAATTTTAAAACCTCGATTCCTTTAAAAAGACTTTTGTTGTTAATCAGTTTTCACTACAAAATTATACATATTTATGTAAAGGAACTAAATTTTAGAAAAGTACAAAAAAGCAAGTAGACGAAAATAAAAATCATCCATAATTCCCTGAGAGATAGCAACAGGTATCATTTTGGTGTTTACCTAAATTGTCTCTCTTTGTCTTCCATCTATTCACAGATTTATTCATTCATTCAACAAATGTTTTTTGTGTGCATACTAATGTCAAGTTCAGTTACTGGCAATACAGTAGTAAATGAAACAGATAAAAAAAAAAAACACCCTCTGTCCTATAGGGTATATAATCTGAGACACAGGTACACAAATACACACATAACGTCCTAATCCATATTCTGTTAACAACATGCATGGTTAGAATTTTTGTGTCATAAAATATTTAAAACATTGTGTTTTTAAAATTGAAGTAACATAAAGGAGTAATGTAAAATCAACAATTTAAAAATGTACAATTCAATGGCACTTGACACATTCACTTTGTGACCATCACCTCTATCTAGGTCCAGAACATTTTCATGACTTCAAAAGAAAAATCTCATATCAAGTAAGCAGTCACTTTCTTTTCCCCCGCCCCTTTGCTTCTGGAAAATACAAATCTGGCTTTTATCTCTGAATATTTCTGAATATTCTTAATATTTTATATTAATGAAATTATGCAATATGTGATGTTTTGTATCTGACTTTTTTTTACTTAGCAAAATGCTTTTGAGGTACATCCATGTACTAGCACATATCATCACTTCATTCCTTTTATGGCTGAAAATATTCCATTATTTATTTATATATACATATATATATATAATATTTTATCTGTTCAACAGATGATGGACTTTTGCGTTGTTTCCATCTTTCAGCTGTTGTGAGAAATGCCGCTATGAACATTCATGTGCAAGTAATTGTTTAAGTTCCTATTTAAAATTTTTAGGGGTTTATATACAGGAAGAAAATTGCTGAGTCACATAATATTTCTGTATCCAACTTTTTGAGGAACTGTCAAACTGCTTTGTTAGTGGCTGCATTATTTTACATACCCATCAGCGATGTACAAAGTGTTCAATCTCTTTATATCCTTTTGAACACATTTTCAATTTTTAAAACTTGTAGTCATCCTAGTGGGTGTGAAGTGATAGCTCACTGTGGTTTATATTTGCATTCCCCTATTGACTCCTAATATTGAACAGTTTTTCTTGTGCTATTGCCTATTAGTATATCTTCTTTGGAGAAATATCTACTTTAGTACTTTACCGATTTTTTAATTTAGTTTTTTGTCTCTTGTTCTTGAGTCATGAATTCTTTATATATTCCAGATACTAGACACTTATTATATACATGATTTTGCAAATATTTCCTCTCATTATTTAGATTTTTTTTACTTTTCTTGTAATGTCCTTTGATACATAAAAGTTTTAAATTTTGATGAAGTCAATTTATTTGTTTTGTTTTATTTTTCTTTTGTTGCTCATGATTTTGGTGTCATATATAAAAATCCATTGCCAAATCCAAGGACATAAAAATTTAACCCTATATTCTTTACTAAGAGTTTTATAGTTTTAAGTTTTGTATTTAGGTATCTGATTCATTTTGAGAGAATTTTATGTGTATCATGCAAGGTAGGAATCTAACTTCATTCTTGTTTATCTTGGAAAGTCTTTATACCTCCTTCACTTTGGGAGGAGAATTTTGCTGGATATGGAAATCTTGGTTGATAGATTATTCTTTCAGCAGTTTAAAACTGCTGTCCCATTTTTTTCTGTCCTTCATGGTTTATGATGCAAAGTTGACTATTAATCTTATTGAGAATCACTTGTATGTGACAATCACTTCTCCATTGCTGATTTTAAGATTCTCATTTCGTATTTGACTTTTGACAAGCTGATTTTAATGTGTCTGCGTAATTTTTTTTAGTTTAACTTTGCTAAAATTTGTTGAGATTCTTTGATGTGTATATTCATGTTTTTTTAATCAAATATGGGGAGTTTTCAGCCATTATTTCTTTGAATATTCTTTCTGCTCATTTCTCTCTCCCCCTCTGTTTCTGAGACCCACACTTTGTATATGTTAATGTGATTGATTATGCCCCACATGCCTCTTAGACAGGATAATTTCAATTAACCTATCTTCAAGCTTGCTGATTCTTTCTTCTGCCTGCTCAAATCAGCTATTAAAATGATCTAGTGAGTTTTTCATTTTAGTTATTTTAGTTTCCAGTTCGAGAATTTCTGTTTGGCTTCTTTAAAAAATAATTATAGTAAATTATATATAACATAAAATTTATTATCTTAACCATTTTTAAGTGTAAAGTTCAGTGGTATTAAACTCATTCATAATGTTGTACAATCATCAACGTCATCCATCTTTATAACTCTTTTCATCTTATAAAGCTGACATTCTAAACCCATTAAAAAATAGCTCCCTATGACCTCCTTCCCCCAGTCCCCAGCAACCACCATTGTACTTCTCTCTCTAGGATTTTGACTACTCTAAGTATTTCACATAAGTGGAATCATAGAGTTGTCTGTTTATGACTGGCTTATTTCACTTAGCATAATGTCATTAAGGTTCATTCATGTTGAAGCAAATGCCAGAATTTCCTTCCTTTGTAAGGCTGAACAATATTCCATTGTATGTGTCAGTGGAATTTGGGTTGCGTCCACATTTTGGCTACTGTGAATAATGCTGCTACAAACATATGTGTACACGTATCTTTTCAAGACTGCTTTTAATACTTTTGAGTATATACCCAAAAAAGGAATTACTACATTATATGGTAAACATATTTTCCATTTTTAGGAAGCTGTCATCCTGTTTGCTGCAGTGGTTGTAACATTTAACATTCTTACCAACAGTGTCAAGGATTCCAATTTCTCTGTATCATTTCCAACACTTAATTTCTTTGTCTTTGTTCGTTTGACAGTAGCCATCCTAATGGGCATAAGGTACTATCACATTGTAAAATTGTTTTTTTTATCATTTTTGTTGGAGTATAATTGCTTTACAATGGTGTGCTAGTTTCTGCTTTATTACAAAGTGAATCAGCTATACATATACATATATCCCCATATCTCCTCCCTCTTAAGTCTCCCTCCCACCCTCCCTATCTCACCCAACTATGTGTTCACAAAGCACCAAGCTGATCTCCCTGTGCTATGCGGCTGCTTCCCACTAGCTATCTACTTTACATTTGGTGTTATGTATTAGTCCATGCCACTCTCTCACTTTGTCCCAGCTTACACTTCACTCTACCTGGGTCCTCAAGTCAATTATCAACATCTGTGTCATTATTCCTGTCTTGCCCCTAGGTTCTTCATAACCATTTTTGGTTTTTTGGTTTTTTTTAGATTCCATATATATGTGTTAGCATATGTTATCTGTTTTTCTCTTTCTGGCTTACTTCACTCTGTATGACAGACTCTAGGTCCATCCACCTCACTACATATAACTTAATTTCGTTTCTTTTTATGGCTGAATAATATTCCATTGTATATATGTGCCACATCTTCTTTATCCATTCATCTGTTGATGGACACTTAGGTTGCTTCCATGTCCTGGCTATTGTAACTAGTGCTGCAATGAATATTGTGGTACATGACTCTTTATGAATTATGGTTTTCTCAGGGTATATGCCCAGTAGTGGAATTGCTGGGTCGTCTGGTAGTTCTATTTTTAGTATTTTAAGGAACCTCCATACTGTTCTCCATAGTGGTTGTATCAATTTACATTCCCACCAACAATGCAAAAGGGTTCCCTTTTCTCCACAACCTCTCCAGCACTTATTGATTGTAGATTTTTTGTTGATGGCTATTCTGACTGGTGTGAGGTGATACCTCATTGTAGTTTTGATTTGCATTTCTCTAATGATTACTGATGTTGAGCATTCTTTCATGTGTTTGTTGCCTGTCTGTATATCTTCTTTAGAGAAATATCTATTTAGGTCTTCTACCCATTGTTGGATTGGGTTGTTTGTTTTTTTGATACTGAGCAGCATGAGCTGCTTGTAAATTTTGAAGATTAGTCCTTTGTCAGTTGCTTCATTTGTAAATATTTTCTCCTATTCTGAGGGTTGTCTTTTCATATTGTTTATAGTTTCCTTTGCTGTGCAAAAGCTTTAAAGTTTCATTAGGTCCCATTTGTTTATTTTTGTTTTTATTTCCATTTCTTTAGGTGGTGGGTCAAACAGGATCTTGCTGTAATTTATGTCATAGAGTGTTCTGCCTATGTATTCCTCTAAGAATTTTATAGTGTCTGGTCTTACATTTAGGTCTTTAATCCATTTTGAGTTTATTTTTGTGTATGGTGTTAGGTAGTGTTCTAATTTCATTCTTTTACATGTAGCTGTCCTGTTTTCCCAGCACCACTTATTGAAGAGGCTGTCTTTTCTTCACTGTATATTCTTGCCTCCTTTATAAAAATAAGGTGACCATATGTGTGTGGGTTTATCTTTGGGCTTTTTATCCTGTTCCATTGATCCATATTTCTGTTTCTGTGCCAGTACCATACTGTGGTGATAACTGTAGATTTGTAGTATAGTTTGAAGTCAGGGAGCCTTGTTCCTCCAGCTCCATTTTTCTTTCTCAAGCTTGCTTTTCCTATTTGTGGCCTTTTGTGTTTCCACGTAAATTGTGAAATTTTTTTGTTCTAGTTCTGTGAAAAATGCCATTGGTAAGTTAGATAGGTATTTCATTGAATCTACAGATTGCTTTGGGTAGTATAGTAATTTTCACAATGTTGATTCTTCCAGTCCAAGAATATGGTATAACTCACCATCTGTTTCTATCATCTTTAATTTATTTCATCAGTGTCTATAGTTTTCTGCATACAGGTCTCTTGTCTCCTTAGGTAAGGTTATCCTCGGTATGTTATTCTTTTGGTTGCAATGGTAAATAGGAGTGTTTCCTTAATTTCTCTTTCTGATTTTTTGTTGTTAGAATATAGGAATGTAAGAGATTTCTGTGCATCAATTTTGTAGCCTGCAACTTTACCAACTTCATTGATTAGCTCCAATAGTTTTCTGGTGGCATCTTTATGCTTCTCTATGCATAATATCATGTCATCTGCAAACAGTGACAGCTTTACTTCTTCTTTCCAATTCGGATTCCATTTATTTCTTTTTCTTCTCTGATTGCTGTGGCTAAAACATGCAAAGCTATGTTGAATAATAGTGGTGATAGTGGGCAACATTGTCTCGTTCATGATCTTAGAAGAAATGTTCTTAGTGTTTCACCATTGGGAACGATATTGGCTGTGAGTTTGTCATATATGGCCTTTGTTATGTTAAGGTAAGTTCCCTCTATGCCTACTTTCTGGAGAGTTTCTTTCATAAATTGGTGTTGAATTTTGTCAAAACTTTTTCTGCATCTATTGAGATGATCATGTGGTGTTCTTCAGTTTTTTAATATAATGTATCACACTGATTGATTTGCATGTGCTGAAGAATCCTTGCATTCCTCGAAAAAACCTCAGTTGATTACAGTGTATGATCCTTTCAACGTGCTGTTGGATTCTGTTCACTAGTATTTTGTTGAGGATTTTTGCATCTATGTTCATCAGTGATATTGGCCTGTAGGTCTCTTTCTTTGTGACATCTTTGTCTGGTTTTGTTCTCAGGGTGATGGTGGCCTCGTAGAAGGAGTTTGTGAGTGTTCCTCCCTCTGCTATATTTTGGAAGAGTTTCAGAAGGATAGGTGTTAGCTCTTCTCTAAATGTTTGATAGAATTTGCCTGTGAAGACATCTGGTCCTGGGCTTTTGTTTGTTAGAAGATTTTTAATCACAGTCTCAATTTCAGTGCTTGTGATTGGTCTGTTTATATTTTCTATTTCTTCCTGCTTCAGCCTCAGAAGGTTGTGGTTTGCTAAGAATGTGTCCATTTCTTCCAGGTTGTCCATTTTATTGGCATATAGTTGGTTGTAGTAATCTCTAGTGATCATTTGTATTTCTACAGTGTCAGTTGTTACTTTTCCTTTTTCATTTCTAAATCTAATTGAGTCTTCTCCCTTTTTTTCTTGATGCATCTGGATAATGGTTTATCTTCCAAAATAACCAGCTTTTAGTTTTATTGATCTTTGCTATCATTTCCTTCATTTCTTTTTCTTTGATTTCTGATCTGATCTTTATGATTTCTTTCCTTCTGCTAACTTAGGGTTGTATTTTTTTTTTTTTTTTTTTTTTTTTTCTTTCTTTTGGTTTTAAGGTTGGTTTTTTTTTTTGGGTTTTTTTTTGTTTCTTTTTTTTTTTTTTTTTTGTGGTATGTGGGCCTCTCACTGTTGTGGCCTCTCCTGTTGCGGAGCACAGGCTCCAGACGCACAGGCTCAGTGACCATGGCTCACAGGCCCAGCCACTCCATGTCATGTGGGATATTCCCGGTCTGTGGTACGAATCCGTGTCCCCTGCATCGGCAGGCGGACTCTCAACCACTGTGCCACCAGGGGAGCCCTTTTCTTGTTTCTTGAGGTAGGATTGTATTGCTATAAAATTCCCTCTTAGAGCTTCTTGTGCTGCAACCCATAGGTTTTGGGTGGTTGTGTTTTCATGGTCAATTGTTTCTAGGTAGTTTTTGCTTTCCTCTTTGATTTCCTTTGTGACCTCTTGGTTATTAAGTAGTGTATTGTTTAGCCTCCATGTATTTTTTACATATTTTTTCCTATAACTGATATCTAGTCTCATAGGATTGTGGTTGGAAAAGATACTTGATACTATTTCAATTTTCTTAAATTTACCAAGGCTTGATTTCTGCCCCAAGTTATGATCAATCCTGAAGAATGTTCCATGAGCACTTTAGAAGAAATTTTATTCTGTTTTTCTCAGATGGAATGTCCTATAAATATCAGTTAAATCCATCTTGTTTAATATGTAATTTAAAGTTTGTGTTTCCTTATTTATTTTCATGTTGGATGATCTGTCCATTGGTGCAAGTGGGGTTTTAAATTTCCCTACTATGATTGTGTTACTGTCAATTCCCCCTTTTATGGCTGTTAGCATTTACCGTATATATTGAGGGGTGCTCCTATGTTGGGTGCATAAATATTTGCAATTGTTATATCTTCTTCTTGGATTGATCCCTTGATCATTATGTAGTGTCCTTCTTTGTATCTTGTAATAGTCTTTATTTTAAAGTCCATTTTGTCTGATATGAGAATTGCTACTCTAGTTTTCTTTTGATTTCCATTTGCATGGGATATCTTTTTCTATCCCCTCACTTTCAGTCTGTATGTGTCCCTAGGTTGGAAGTGGGTCTCCTGTGGACAGCATATATATGGGTCTTGTTTTTTTATCCATTCAGGCAGTCTATGTCTTTTGTTGGAGCATTTAATCCATTTACTTTAATTAATTCATTAATTATTAAGTCATTATTAATAATCAATTAATTATTAATTGATTAATTATTAATTATCCATATGTATGTTCCTATTACCATTTTCTTAATTGTTTTGGGTTAGTTATTGTAGAACTTTTCCTTCTCTTCTGTTTCCTTTCTAGAGAAGTTCCTTTAGCATTTGTTGTAATGATGGTTTAGTGGTGCTGTATTTTCTTAGCTATTGCTTGTCTGTAAAAGTTTTAATTTCTCCATCAAATCTGAATGAGATCCTTGCTGGGTAGGGTAATCTTGGTTGTAGGTTTTTCCCTCTCATCACTTTAAATATGTCCTGCCACTCCCTTCTGGCTTGCAGAGTTTCTGCTGATAGATCAGCTGTTAACCCTATTTGGGTTCCTTTGTATGTTATTTGTCATTTTTACCTTGCTGCTTTTAATATTTTTTCTCTGTGTTTAATTTTTAATGGTTTGTTTAATATGCATCTTGGCATGTTTCTCCTTGGATTTATCCTGTATGTGACTCTCTGTGCTTCCTGGACTTGATTAATGATTTCTTTTCCCATATTAGGGAAGTTTTCAACTATAATCTCTTCAAATATTTTCTCAGTCCCTTTCTTTTTCTCTTCTTCTTCTGGGACCTGTATAATTCAAATGTTGGTGTGTTGAATGTTGTCTCAGAAGTCTCTGAGACTGTCCTCAATTCTTTTCATTTTTTTTTCTTTATTCTTCTCTGCAGTATTTATTTTCACTCTTTTATCTTCCAGGTCATTTATTCGTTTTTATGCCTCCATTATTCTGCTATTGATCCTTTCTAGAGAATTTTTAATTTCATTTATTGTGTTGTTCATCATTGTTTGCTTGCTCTTTAGTTCTTCTAGGTCCTTGATAAACGTTTCTTGTATTTTCTCCATTCTATTTCCAAGATTTTGTCCAAGATTTTGGATCATGTTCACTATCGTTATCCTGAATTCTTTTTCAGGTAGACTGCCTATTTACTCTTCATTTGTTAGGTCTGGTGGGTTTTTACCTTGCGCTTTCATCTGCTGTGTGTTTTTCTGTCTTTTCATTTAGCTTATCTTACTGTGTTTGAGGTCTCCTTTTTGCAGGCTACAGGTTCGTAGTTCCCATTGTTTTTGGTGTCTGCCCCCAATGACTAAGGTTCATTCAGTGGGTTGTGTATGCTTCCTTTAGGAGGGGATTGGTGCCTGTGTTCTGGAGGATGAGTCATGATCTTGTCTTTCTTGTGGGCAGGACCGCATCCGATAGTGTGTTTTGGGGTGTCTGTGACCTTATTTTTATTTTAGTCAACGTCTCTGCTAAGGGGTGGGGTGGTGTTCCTGTCTTGCTAGTTGTTTGGCATAGGGTGTCCATTGCTCTAGTTTGCTGGGTTTTGAGTAGAGCTGGATCTTAGTGTTGAGATGGAGATCTCTGCTAGAGCTTTCACCATGTAATATTATGTGGAGCCAGGAGGTCTCTGGTTGACCAGTGTCCTGAACTTGGCTCTCCCATTCCAGGGGCACAGCCTGACACCCGGCCAGCATACCAAAACCCTGTCAGCCACACGGCTCAGAAGAAAAGGGAGAAAGAAAAGAAAGAAAGAAAGAAAGAAAGAAAATAAAGTTATTAAAGTAAAAAGATAAATATTAAAAATAAAAAATTAAAGAAAGAAAGGAGCCACCAAACCAGAAAACAAATCCACCAATGATAACAAACACTAAAAACTATGCTAAAAAAAAAAAAGGAAAGACAGAACCCTAGGACAAATGGTAAAAGCAAAGCTATACAAAGCTATACATACAAAATTACACAAAGAAGCATACACATACATACTCACAAAAGGAGAAAAATGAAATTATATATATATATATATATATAATTGCTCCCAAAGTCCACTGCCTCAATTTTGGGATGATGATCTGTTGTCTATTCAGGTACTCCACAGATGTGGGTACATCAAGTTGATTGTGGAGATTTAATTTGCTGCTCCTGAGTCTGCTGGGAGAGATTTCCGTTTCTCTTATTTTTTGCACATCTCCTAGGGTTCAGTTTTGGGTTTGCCCCCACCTCTGCATGTAGGTTGGCTGAGGGTGTCTGTTCTTTGCTCTGACAGGACGGGGTTAAAGTAGCAGCTGATTCAGGGGTTCTGGCTCACTCAGGGCAGGGGGAGTGAGGGGTACAGAATGCAGGGTAAGCCAGCAGGGGCAGAGGCCGCAGTGACATTGCAACAGCCTGAGGCACGCCTTGTGTTCTCCCGGGGGTGTTGTCTCTGGATCACGGAACTGACAGTGGCAGGCTGCACTGGCTTCCTGGAGGGGAGGTGTGGATTGTGACCTGTGCTTGTGCACAGGCTTCTTGGTGGCTACAGCAGCAGCCTTAGCATTTCTTGCCAGTCTCTCGTGTCTGCACTGATAGCCATGGCTCATGCTCATCTCTGGAGCTTGTTTAGGCAGTGCTCTGAATCCCCTCTCCTTGTACACCTCGAAACAATGGTCTCTTGCCTGTTAGGCAGGTACAGACTTTTTGCCGGACTCCCTCCTGCATAGCTGTGGTGCACTAGCCCCCTCAGGCTCTGTTCATGCAGCCAAGCCCAGTCCTCTCCCTGGGATCTGACCTCTGAAGTCTGAGCCTCAGCTCCCAGCCACCACCCACCCCAGCCGGTGGGTGAGCAGACAAGCCTCTCAAGCTAGTGAGTGCTGGTCGTCACTGATCCTCTGTGCAGGAATCTCGCTGTTTTGCCTTTTGCACCCCTGTTGCTGTTCTCTCCTCCATGGCTCTGAAGCTTCCCCCCCCACCACCCCCGTCTCCATCAGTGAAAGGGCTTCCTAGTGTGTGGAAACTTTTCTTCCTTCACAGCTCCCTTCAGTGGTACAGGTCTTATTCCTATTCTATGGTCTCTGTTTTTTCTTTTTCCTTTTTCCCTACCCAGGTACGTGGGGAGTTTCTTGCTTTTGGGGAAGTCTGAGGTCTTCTGCCAGCGTTCAACAGGTGTTTTGTAGGAATTGTTCCAAATGTAGATGTATTTCTGATGTATTTGTGGGGAAAGATGGTCTCCACATCTCACTCCTCCGCCATCTTGAAGGTCTCCCCCACACTGTAGTTTTGACTTGCATTTCCTTAGTGATGTCGAGCAACATTTTATGTTCTTATTGGCCATTTGCATATGTCTTTGGAGAAAAGTCTATTCAAATGTTTAGCTGATTTTTTGATTGAGCAGTTCATTTTACTGTTGTTGAGTTTTAGGAATTCTCTATACATTCTGAATATTAATCCCTTTGCAGATAGATGATTTGCAAATATTTTCTCCCATTCTGTGGGTTGCCTTTTTACTAAGTTGATATTGTCTTTTGATGCACAAAATTCTAAATTTTCATAAAGTGCAATTTGTCTATTTTGTGTTTTGTTGTCTCTCCCTTTGGTGCCATATCAAAGAAATCATTGTCAACTCTAAAGTTGTGAAGATTTTACCCTGTGTTTTCTTCTAGGACTTTTATAGTTTTAGTTCTTACTTTTAGGTCTTTGAAACATTTTGTAAAAATTCTTGTATATGGTGTTAGACTGAGGTTCCAACTTCACTTTTTTTTTTTTTTTTCCGAGTGTCCAGTTTTCCTTGTACCACTTCTTGAGAAGACTATCCTTTCCCTGTTGAATGGTCTTGATGTTCTTGTAAAATATCATTTGACTATATATGCATGGGTTTATTTCAGGCTCTTTATTCTTTTTAATTTTTCTGTATGTCTGTCTTTATTCCAGTACAACACTGTTTTAATTGTTTTAGCTTTGTATTAAGTTTTCAAATCAGGAAGTATGAGTTCTCCAGCTTTGTTCTTCCTTTTCAAAGTTGTTTTGGCTGTTCAGGTTCTTTTGAGGTTGCATATGGATTTTAGGATGGGTTTTTATGTTTCTACAAAAAGAAAATAAAAGTCATTGGAATTTTGATAAGGATTGCATAGATTCTGTAAATTTTATTAGGTAGTATTGACATCTTAACAATATTAGGTCTTCCAATTCATGAATATGGGATGTATTCCATTTATTTATGCCTTCTTCAATTTCTTTCAACAATGTTTTGTAGTATTCATTGTACACATATTTCACTTTCTTGGTTAAGTTAATCCTAAGTGTTTCATTATTTTTGATGCTATTATAAATTAATAATTTTCATAATTTCCTTTTCATATTGTTCACTGTTAGTGTATAGCTAGAATTTTGTGTGTGAGTGTGTGTGTATGTGTTGACTTTGTACTCTGCTACTTTGTTGAATTTATTTATTACTTCTAACAGGATTTTTTGGTGGAATCTTTAGGGTATTCTACATATGAGATCATATAATCTGCGAATAGAGATAATATTACTTCTTTTCCAATTTGGATGTTTTTATTTCTTTTTGTTGCTTAACTGGTCTGGCTAGAACTTCCAGTACT
Source organism: Aethalodelphis obliquidens (assembly GCF_003676395.1). Classification (NCBI taxonomy): domain Eukaryota; kingdom Metazoa; phylum Chordata; class Mammalia; order Artiodactyla; family Delphinidae; genus Aethalodelphis; species Aethalodelphis obliquidens. The sequence continues at coordinate 1,332,688 of NW_020838040.1, read as the reverse complement.
ATGTTAAATAAGAGTGGTGAAAGTGGGCATCCTTGCCTGCTTCTTCTTGATAGAGGAAAAGTCTTTCACTATTGAGTTTGATGTTCACCATGGGTTTTTTTTACATGGATTTTATTATGTTGAGATAATTTTTTTTTTTTTTTTTTTTTTTGCAGTACACGGGCCTCTCCCCATTGAGGAGCACAGGCTCCGGACGTGCAGGCTCAGCAGCCATGGCTTACGGGCCTAGCCGCTCCATGGCATGTGGGATCTTTCCGGACTGGGGCACGAACCCATGTCCCCTGCATTGGCAGGCAGACTCTCAACCACTGCAGCACCAGGGAAGCCCGATGCTATTGTTTTGGGATAAAGTGTTCTGTATATGTCTTTTAAAATAATAGGTTGATTTTGTTGTTTAAATTCTTTGAGCATATTTAAGATGGTTGTCTTAAAGTCTTTCCACAGTTTCTGGAAATTTCTTCTGAGAATGGGCCATGCTTTCTTGTTTCTTTTCATTCTTTCTAATTTTTTGTAAAATATTGGACATTTAAGTTCTATAATGTGATAACTCTTGGAGTCAAATTTCCCCCATCTTCAGTCTTTGTTTTTTTTGTTGTTGTTGTTTGCTGTGCTGTTTAGCTCTTTATTTGGCAACTTTTCTACAATATTTTTGTAAGGTCTGTATTCACACAGTCTCACTTCAGCACTGGGTCCTCTCAGGTCTTTTATGAGCATGTGTCCTGCCCTGGGGTGCCCATGGCTTTCTAAAGTCTCCAGTACACATGAGCCCTTTTGAATTCCAAAAACTACAACAATAAAAATACAAAAAGGGCTTCCCTGTTGGTGCAGTGGTTGAGAGTCTGCCTGCCAATGCAGGGGACATGGGTTCGTGCCCCAGTCTGGGAGGATCCCACATTCTGTGGAGTGGCTGGGCCTTTGAGCCATGGCTGCTGGGCCTGTGCGTCCGGAGCCTGTGCTCTGCAATGGGAGAGGTCACAACAGTGAGAGGTCCACGTACCGAAAAAAAAAAAGGAAAAAAAAACCTCTATCATCAACTTTTATTCCAGTATTTAGATATTTTTACTGTTTACCATGACTGTAATCTTTAACCACAGGCCACATCAAGTTGTTCAATTGCCTTACTTTTTTTTTTTTTGAAATGCCTACAACTTTCCATACTGTGTGAGTTCTATTTTAGGCAAAATGAAATTAAGAAATGTCAGTCTTCATGTAGCCCCATACATGTTAGAACAGATAAACATGATTGTTTGATAATAAGGTCTATTCTGCTCCCTATGGAACCAGGGACCAGGGATCCATACTGGGAAGTAGGCTGCCATCTTCAAGATCATCCTTAAGCCAGGGGAGGTGGTGGGGCAAATGCAAGCAAAAACACCATGGAGTTTTCTACTTTTCTAAATTATCATTTTCTTCATTGTGTTGACTTGATTGTTGTAATCCTTTGACTATTTTCTAACATTCTGACAAAATTGATTCTAACAGTTTTTGCTTCATTTTTCAATGTTCCTGTGAATGAATTCTTGGAGATACCTACTTTGCCATTTGTGCTAGTGTTCTCTTCTAAAATGCTCTTTTTAATAACTGTAATTATCTACTGCTTGTAGAATATTTGAAATATAATGTGGGTAATAGATGGTTATTTTTCCCTTTTAGGTAGTATCTAGTTTTCTGAGAATAGTGTAGGGAAGCTGTTGTGATATATCTGGATTGAAATGTTTACTCTCTCACTTCTGCTTATGGGATAAGTGACATTAAAAGTCTTTAGACCATAGTGGAAGAAGAGGATGATCATTTGGACTTAATATTATTGTCAGTTAATATTATTGTCAGTTTTAGATTAAAAATGTGTGTAAAGTGCTTAGTACTGTCTTAGCCCATTGTGTTTTTTTAAAATGGTATAGAAAGTAATTGCTTCAACTCTTCTTTGCTTATAGCTGTTATTGTTTCCTTAGCATAAATTTCTGGAAGAAAAATTGTTGAAATAAATGGCATGTTCATTGCTTAGAATTAGAATTAATATCAACAAATTGTCCTTTGTAAAGTGGTGTGCCACTTTACTTACCTTTTGTTAAAAAGTTTCATTTTCTGCTCTTAAACAGCCTGACTTTGTTGTACTTGCACTTGAGGGAGGAAATAAAGATAATAATTTCCAAATATTCTTCCTGTATTCAGTCAACCTTACAGTTTCATTTTGGATTACTTCTCCACTACTTCTGCTTGGTTTAATAGTGGTAGTTCAGTTTTGTTCAGTTATTTCTATCAAACTGCAGAAAGATATTAGCACATGGATATGTGAGAAAAGAGCTCTTCAAGACCCTCATAGACATCATCCCAAGGCAAGCTGAAGGCTGTCTAATTCTATGACTTTAAGACCTATATATCTGGCACATAAGCATGTCCAGACAGTCATTAGATATCCCTAGAGATGACCATATAATTGACCATCAGTCTGAGACACTTATTTTTTCCCCTAACATTTCATTATAAATTTATTTTAACATACAACCACAAGACACTTTTGACAGTAAAAGGAGATTGTCCCTGGCAAACTGGGACACATGATCATGCTACACACAAACTATTAGTTGATTATCTGTTTACTTGGTCTAGTGCCATCAATAAATCAATCAAGAGTTTGGCATTTGGTTGGTAGTAAGTCTTGATTTTCTTTGTTTTTTTGGAGGGAGGGATATGTACTTTCAAAGCTATTTTTGTTGAGAGATGATGTGAGACTGCATGACGTTTTCAACTGTAATTCATTCCTCTTATGACTTATAGGTCAATGTGTTAAGTTGTGTTATGGCTCAACGTACTTGTTGCCCCTTCTTGGGCATTCCTTTTTGTGGTGACCCTACCTTTGGAGTATAATTCTTAATTTATTGGCCTCAAACACAAACACATAACTTACTTTGACCAATCAATTACCACTGAGATTTAAGAGAAAATGCCAATGTTTATTTCCCACAAATTATTTCTGCATTAGTTCCCACTTACATTTTCTACATGAGATTGGTAATGTCTTACATAAGGGCTCTACTGTAAGCCTGAATACTGGAGTAAAATAACATGAAAAAGAATCAGAGCCAACTCATGATTCACACGTAATTTCAGAGAGAAACACATTGTGAATCACTGAGATTTTTGGGTTGTTTGTTATAATTTCATAATTTAGCCTAAACTGGTATAGTCAGTCTACTCAACGAATGGTTTATTTCAGGCTAGGAGAATAAAAAAGAGTTTGAATATTATTCTTTGTTTGACAATTTATTCACTTACTTAGCCTTGTCTCCTTCTCACTTAATACCTCATTACTCTTGACCAGATCTATTTCAAGTATGTATTTTCAATCTTTTTTTTTTAACATCTTTATTGGAGTATAATTGCTTTACAATGGTGTGTTAGTTTCTGCTTTATAACAAAGTGAATCCATTATACATATACATATGTTCCCATATCTCTTCCCTCTTGCATCTTCCTCTCTCCCACCTTCCCTATCCCACCCTTCTAGGTGGTCACAAACCACCAAGCTGCTCTCCCTGTGCTATGCGGTTGCTTCCCACTAGCTATCTATTTAACATTTGGTAGTGTATATATGTCCATGCCACTCTCTCACTTTGTCACAGCTTACCCTTCCCCCTCCCCATATCCACAAGTCCATTCTCTAGTAAGTCTGTGTCTTTATTCCCATCCTACCCTTAGGCTCTTCATGACCTTTTTTTTTTTCTTTTCTTAGATTCCATATATATGTGTTAGCATATGGTATTTGTTTTTCTCTTTCTGACTTTCTTTATGACTTACTTCACTCTGTATGACAGACTCTAGGTCCATCCACCTCACTACAAATAACTCAATTTCATTTCTTTTTATGGCTGAGTAATATTCCATTGTATATATGTGCCATATCTTCTTTATCCATTCATCTGTTGATGGACATTTAGGTTGCTTCCATGTCCTGGCTATTGTAAATAGAGCTGCAGTACAGTGAAGGATATAATGCCCTGCCTATAAATGGTGTATAGCTCTAAACTGGCTACAATTCATAAAGACTGGCTCCCTGTCTGGACTTCATGATCTATACATGAGAAAACTTGGACAAAGATGTCTTGAGTTCCCTGGGAGACCACAATGATCATCTCCAAGGACTTCATTTATATCAGGGATTCCAGTTCAGCCCAGATGCCCAGAATAGGTTTTTAGAAGGAAATTTTTATTCTAGATTTTCTAAATTTGAGGCACTAAAGAATAAATTTCTCAAAGTTAAAATTGTAAAAGTGAATATATTATGAGGTAAAATCATGTAGAATAAATACCTTGAATATGTTCTTGAAATTTGGAGGCAAAAGGACAGGAAATCTTTTTCAAAATATAATCCTCAGCTGCTTACATTTACTTAAAATATTATACAGAGGTAAAATTTATCCAGACTTTATCTTCAGAGACATGTATTATACTTGTAACATATGGGATTGGACATCTCTACCTTGTCACCTGTCCTATAGGCATTCCCATATAAAGTGAACAAACCAGCCCTACAAAAGCCAACGCCAATTGGTTTGAGTGTTTTAAGAACTGAATACAATTGGTTTGAGTGTTTTAAGAACTGAATACAGGATAAATCCCACAAAATGAATTAAGTGACTTCAGAAAGGGCTTCTTTTTTTTTTTTTTTTTTTTTTTTTTAAATCTTAAATTACCCTTTCCACAACTTAACAGATAATGCCTGGAAACAGTCCAGTGGGAATTTTGATGAAGTTTTATGGAAAAGACACTACGTTGAAAATTAGATCAACTAAGTAATAATCCTGAGTCTATCCCACTTAACTTTGTTGGGTTTTATTCTTTGTAAAATGAAGTTGTTTGACTAAATTTTTTCATGTTGGCCTATATAACAAATTCCATATAGGACTCAGGGCACACTGAACTCCTTTTCTCACTGAAAACTCCAATGTTTAGTTGAATTTCTAAATTAGTGTAATTTTTGAATGAGAAAAGACTTAAGGGGTCATCTAATTTAACATACTAAGTTTATAAACGAGGTCTTGCCTTGGCCCAAGGTACTGTAAATTTGATAGCAGAGGAAGCAGCCCTGGGCTAAAGAATGCTTTCTACCACCACTGCTGCACCTCTGTTCTTACTAGTTTACTTCTAATAAACCTGGAACGCTATCATTTATCTTTCTACTTTCTTGTCCCTGGCTGTCTGATCAGGCTTCTTTCATGAAATATAATGTCTTTCTGGAAGAAGAACAAGTGTAAGGAAGACTTGTGAGACAGCTACAGACACTGGCAGCATCAACTCTACTGGCAGCCTAGGGGAAAGTGGGGGCTGGGGAGCCTGTCAGTGTTCGTAGTTCTAGTGAATAATACTAAGCATATACAAGCTGTGCACTGTTCTCTTATCACTTAGAGGAAGACTGGTGGATTCAAGTAAACTCAAGCTGCCTCTTTCAGGTAGAGAGAGAGAATATTTATATAACAAAGAGAAGTGCTGGGTGCGTTTCTCTAGGTTTGCAGTATGAGGTAGGGAGCCCTCCAAATGTATCTCTTTGGGCTAAACTTCTGGAAAATTGGAGTGGATATGAGACCAAACTTACTTGTATGTTTAGTGCTTAGAGGTTTTATTTTATATCCCTCCAATACAGTAATGTAGGAGGATACAATTTATGAAAGGCAAAAAGAGAGAGAAAGAATACAATTAAACACAATGTTTTCTTGAGCTCAATTTGATGGTTAAAAATCTACAAGACCTGCTTTGAAAGACAGTCCTATTACTGACAACAAATTGTGTCTCAGCCAGGCATTTCTGTTAATAATGATTTGTCAGGCAGGTATCTCAGAATTCTTTTAGAAGAGAGAAGGCAGAGGCAAATCTTTCCTTCTCATCAGAGCTCTTTTATTGGAGATCTAAAGATTTATATATCTTGAAGACCATCAACTGTGGAATTTTCATGAAAATAGCTTTAGCTTTGACTTTAATAAAACATTTCTAGCAGTAACCAATAAAGATAAGACTATATATGAATTCTTTCTAACCTAATGAATTTCTTATAATATAGATCATTTAATATTTTTATGAATAGTTAAGTAATTTCACTGGGGGAAGTTTAAATATATTATTTAATTCAACAGCATTTGCTGAGCACCATCTTTGTGCCAAGTATTGTGCCAGGCTCATCTTTCCATGCAGTGTGGTCTGGACTAGAATAGACAAAAATAGGTAATAAAAGCAATAGCTAGCAATTAGTGAGTACTTACTATGGACCAGACACCTTTCTGTTTATTTTTTGCATGTATTAATTAATTTTCTCTTCACAATAACTTAATGAAGTAGGCATTATTATGAGCCCCATTTTACTCATGAGGAGACTTAGGTAGAGATTATTTAAGTATCTTTCTTAAGATCATTCAATAGCTAATGACAGGACTAGGACTCAAGTCAACAGTCATATTATAAAAAAAGAATATTTAGAATATAATCTGTGATTTATTTAGATGATTAGATCATTTCTTTCCCAGCACACTGGACCATATTTAGCCATCCTACATACTGGCAGTGAGGGGTTGGCTAAGATCCTGCAGGCTTATTTCTAAGAGGATAGTGCTCCCTCTGGCCTACCAGTCATTGGAGTCTATCCAGGTGTGATGGGCAGGCCTTATCCAATTATTTCCCTATTTCTCCATGCCTGGATTTTTCTCACTTTGGATCACTAATTTCCTTTGACTTGAGGAACAAACTTCTCACAACTTTATCTTTTCTATATGTCTATTTTGGGGACAGGAATAAAGTTCAGAGGGAAGATTACATTCTGGAGTCTTTAACCCTAGAAATAGATATAAACATATTATTGAAAAAAAATTAATGTTAAAAAAATCAATATTATAAAATGTAAGGTTTATCACCCATTTATTTATTATTAAAGGTATAATGAATTATTTCTGAGAACCAGTTCTAGAGCTTAGAATTCAATATGTAAGGAATCCAATTTAAATTGTTAAAAATATTTCAATAGAAAAAAAATGGAAATACATGAAATTTAGGAAAATGTAAACAAAAACCATAATTAACACATCTTTTAATATGTCATTCAAAATAATTAAAAACCCTAGGAGGAAGTATAATGAGGTATTTCACAGTGTGCATTCTGGAGTAAAGATGGTTTTGTTTAAATTCCAGCTTCACATTTTCCTTTCTGTATAACAATGGACAAGCTACTTCTCGGTACTGGAGTTCACTTTCTTTATAAATGAAAATGGTGCCAATTTAGTGTCTTTTTCAGATTGGTGCTATAAAGATTAAATAACCTATTGCAAGTAAATTGCTCAGTGCAGTACGTGGTAGTGAATAATAGATAAATAGAAGATAAATAGATAAATATGAAGGAACCAAGAGAATATACCAAGAATTATGAATGACCGATAAAATCACTATAATGAACGACAATGGTCATATTGGAGCTCAGGGTGGTAAAACTCCACAAGATATTTCTAGTATCACATTTGCATGTTGTTTGCTGGATATTTTCTGCCCTAATTGGATCTTAGCCCTATGCATCTCCTCAGAAAATTTCTACACGTTGAGCCAAAAATCCTGCCAATTTCTGACTTACCATCGTTTTCACAGGTCATGTTATCAAAGCCTAGTGCAAGTGACAAGCTTTAAACTTCAGTTCTTGTCATGGATCTACCTGAAATGAACAGTTGATTCTTTCAAATAATATTTGTATAGCCCTTCACATGATGCTTCACCATTTGATACAATATCCCATTTTTTTTCCTTATTGTCCCAGCAGTTCCATAAGGAACTCATAATTTTCCTCATTTTAAAGATAACATATTGGAGAAACTCAGTCAAGCTTAAATCCAAATCACTGAATTCCAAATTGTTTGCGTTTTAAATTTCAGCTGGTCTGTATAACAAATATTTTTAATCAGTATAGTTTCAAATAGATGGTTTAGTCAATGTGATAAAAAAGTCAGAGAATGCTGTCAAAGTCCAGGATCTTTGTGTTCATCCCCAAATGGATTTAAAATCTTAGCAACATTCAACATGGTCCTATTGGATTTGCCCAATATGTAAACCTTACACATTTATTTACTTAATGTTTTTTTCTTCCTTCCCTTCATAACTAGCCTGTAAAAGGCAATTTGGGTATAGTAGCAGTTTCATCCTGCCAACGGGGTGGATAAATACTGAGATATCATGCATAATCAATCATGCAAATATAACATATGTCCAGGGACCAGAAGAAATCACACCACACCTAGAACATGCCGCACATCTCACTAAATATTTATTCTTGATTGATGAATTGCTTAAAATATGACCAGGTCACTGGGAAATCAGGCAGGAACCCAATCAGAATTTTAATGATCTTTGCTTTTTGCCCACTTTTATGATAACACTTGTCCTTCTTTCCTCACTAACATTTAAGGTTGTGAAACACAACCTGTCATCTCATTCTCCATGTGGCTTTTATTTGTTTTTTGGCTTATACTGAATTTGTAAATAAATTCAGTTATATTGACTCTCAGCAAATGGCTTTTAAACTATTGCACATAAGAGTCACCTTGGAGAGCTTGTTAAAAATGCAAATTTCACACTAGGTCTTACCTCAGACATCTGGGTGAGACAAAGAAATATGTAACTTTAACACAAGTGTATTGTTGAGGCCACACTCTAAGAAGAGATGTTATAGAAAAATCTTTATTTTTACTTTTGGAAAGGGACAGATGGTATTAACAATACATTGTAATTTTTATTCTAAGAAAGTACAATATCACTTTTTATAGCAACTATAACACGAATCTTATCTTTAAAATAACGAGATCTTTGATGATTTCCAAAACCATTAGTTGGTTCTATTAATCAATTATGGTGCCACCTCTCTGATAGCTTGACCTACAAAATAGTTGTTGGGTTCATGTCAATGATAATATCAGCCTTGGTCATCATTAACATGGAATGGATATTCAGCCCTTTGAACAGAAGGAAATAAGCAATTTTTATCATTAATTCTGCATACATAGAAATTTATAATTTTATTTTTACTACATGTTAAATGCATCTTTTCCATAAATCACAAATAAAATCAAGGAAAAAACGGTGTAGGCTATAAGAGAAAGACATTTTATAATTTTTTTAACAACTATAACAAAAGTTGATTTTAAGTAAAATTTAATGAGAATTTAGTGATCTGGCGATAATATTGAGACTCATTAATGGCTGCTATATTCAAATTTGATAGCAAATAATGAGTCTCAACATTATCACCAGGTGAAATTTGAATATGAATTTGGTTGTCAAATTAGAATGTAACAAAGCATCTGCTATCGAGATACTGTTCTGCCTGGGCTGACATTAGTGAAGGTTGATTGGATTGTTTTCCCTGCAATTTTTCTTGCATTTCATGATTTATTTTAAATCGAGAGTTATTATACATGTCTGTACTCTGTTACAGTCCTTTAATATATATTTCTCTCTACCCTGTCAAAGTTAGTTACATTCATATTTCTTATAACTCATTAATAAATATACTAAGCTCTCTCACCTATTAAAAACTCTTGGTTGTGTATTGTGGTCACCTACAGGGTGGTCTATTTAACTCTTGTTCAGGACCTGCTTTCCACTCCTACAGGGCTAGACCATGTGTCTGCCTCATCATTCCATTCCCTGGCTGTAACTAGTTGGTCAAAGTGTAGATCCCCCTGAGTAACATTGGGCCAATCAAGTATTCTCTTCAATAAATTAGAATTGGGACGAAATAATTTTACTCTGTCTATGCTGCTTCTTAATTGGAAAAAGGTGAATAGTACCTTCTGTGAACTAAGGAGCAGAGAAAGTTCTCCAGAGAGAGAAGGACAAAGCAGATAGGACTCCTAAATTTATATTTCCACTTGGACCTCTCCTCTGAACTCCAGGTTTACATAGACAACTGTCTACTTAACATCCTGACTTAGATGTCCAAAAATGTTTCTAACATAACATGTCTAAGCCTCAAATTCTAATCTTCCTTTCCAAAGTTTCTCTGCCTGCATTATTCCCCATTTCACTTAATTAATTGCATACTTTGTGCATCTTACATATGAAAAGCTGAGTTATCTTTTACTCCTCTCATTTATCTCATGTCCCATGATTATCAGCAAATCCTATTGACTCTTTCTTTAAAATATATTTAGTCAGATCACTTCTCACAATCTTTACTGTTCACATCCCTGGTCCAAGCTCCCAACATCCCTCATATAGATTATTGCAAAGGTCACCCAACAGGTGTCCTTACTTCCATCTTTCACCCTCTACAGTCTATTCTCATAAAAGCAGCCAGAATGATCCTTTAAAAATGTAAAATCCTGCAATTTCTCTCATCAAGGCCCTGTGACATTTCCCCAGTGTGTTCATTTTAGAGCTCTAAGTCATGTCAACTACCTAAAAAACCATCTCTAGCACTTGCACACCAAAAGCGTCAATTAATACACCCAGGTACTCTGATGGCCTTGCCTGGGCCTTTTAAGACTGTAAAATGTAAAAAAGGGACTGACATCTGATCTGCTACTTTCAAAACATCCTTTTGAGGATAAAAGTTGGTAATATATGCAGGAGTGCTGCACATATATAAACAATTACCATTGGAAAGCAACACAGATCTTGTACTTTGAGCTCTTAGAGTTAAGAAAGCATATTATTTAGTTTTCATCTTTATTAAACTATTAAATTCTCTTAAAACTTTTCAAAATATAAGTGAATTTGAGGGGAAATCTGAAAGGTGATTACAGTAAAGTTTGGGGTGTAACTAGATTAACACATTTAGAAAATATTATGTGCACCAAGAGTGCCAAGTTCTTAATTTCATATAAAAATACTGAATAAAAATGTCATACAGAGTGAAGTAAGTCAGAAAGAGAGAGACAAATACCGTATGCTAACACATATATATGGAATTTTAAAAAAAAATGTCATGAAAAACCTAGGGGTGAAACAGGAATAAAGACACAGAGTTACTAGAGAATGGACTTGAGGCTATGGGGAGGGGGAAGGGTAAACGGTGACAAAGCGATAAAGAGGCATGGACATATATACACTACCAAACGTAAGGTAGATAGCTAGTGGGAAGCAGCCGCATAGCACAGGGAGATCAGCTCGGTGCTTTGTGACCGCCTGGAGGGGTGGGATAGGGAGGGTGGGAGGGAGGGAGACGCAAGCGGGAAGAGATATGGGAATATATGTATATATATAACTGATTCATTTTGTTGTGAAGCTGAAACTAACATACCATTGTAAAGCAATTATAGTCCAATAAAGATGTTAAAAAAAAAAAAATACATACTAGGGTTTAACCACTGTATTTTTTTCCACAGACAAGGTGAAAAGAAAGGTGACATGATCAGAAGGCAGTTTTCTTTTTCTACTTAGAAACAAAATGTGTAATAAGTCAATGTACAAATTCTGATATACTTTGTACATTTTCCTCAGATGACTGAATTTGGGAGACCAATAAACCATAATTTTGTCCCAACTTCTGAGTTTTGATTCAATTAGAACTATTCAACAGCATCAGACAGATAAACATAATAAAGCAACACAATGAGAAGATAAAAAGATAATTGATATTGTTGTCAATTTCTATTTGCCTAATAAGACCACTAGGAAAAAGAATACTAGCACACATAAAATAAGGTAGGTATTAACATAAAATTTTGTCATTGATTATTTTCCCATACTTATCCATTTCACAACTCTGTGTCTCTGCATCTGGAGATCATCACTTTGTAATGAGGCAGCATAGCTGACACCCAGTGCCTCCTCCTACAAAGATCAGAATTCTATTGTGTCCTTTTTGTCAGTATCAATAGAGATTCACCTCTTCTTCAGTAACTCAGAGAATTCTGCCTTTCCTATTGATTAAATGCAAATAATCAATGTTTATGAAGTTGGAGTTTGGAAAAAGAGTTTGGAAAAAGAGTCTCTTCAGGAAAGAAGTTGGGGATCAGTCATGGCATGAAGCTAGGCTCATCTCTACTGGACTTAGTGAACTCAACAATGCTCTCTCTTCATATCTTTGGAGGAAACTGTCTGAGTCAGAAATATGGCAATTAGTCATTAAAACACAACCAAACAGGGGCCCAAAGGGCAACTGGCCTCCCTGGCCCTGAGGGGGTTGTAGATGACTGGGGAGGATCTTCTTCTGTGACACAGGGAAGAGGCTGACACAATTATATCTGGCATCCCTATTCTTGGTCCCCAGAAGCCTTGGTTTCCTCATTCCAATTTGGGGGTTTATCATTTTCAGCCTCCACTTGCCATGTCAACATGCATCATTAAGAGGAAATAGTCAAGTGGATGTGCCTGATTGGAACTGAGCACTTACGAAGGATACATCAAAAGAGTCTTGAGGGGCTTCCCTGGTGGTGCAGTGGTTGAGAGTCCGCCTGCCGATGCGGGGGACACGGGTTTATGCCCCGGTCCGGGAGGATCCCACATGCTGTGGAGCAGCTGGGCCCATGAGTCATGGCCACTGAGCCTGCGCATCCGGAGCCTGTGCTCCGCAATGGGAGAGGCCACAGCAGTGAGAGGCCTGCGTACCGCAAAAAAAAAGTCTTGAGAAGCAAGCAGATGGTAAAAGACCAGCCTCACATGGCAGAGAATATTTGTCCTGTCAGTGGCAGACAGCAACTAAAAGTTTCAAGCCATATCTCAAATCTCATTAAAAAAAAACAAAAACAACTTACTTCAGTGAATATGGAAGATGAACTGGGTTGCAAGATGGAGAGAGTGGACAGAGCAGCCCAGTGAGGAAGCTGGAGCACTAATTAGGATGGAGATAAGAAGGATTTCAACTAGGACAATCAAGTGAGGACTTGAGATGAGGGAAGATAATTGAGAAATGTTTAACTAGATTTTATGTGACAGGTTGGAAAGAAATACATTGTTGTTGTGTTAAATAATAGAGTTTATAAAATTTCTTGCTCTAGGGCTAAAACACCAAATCCTAATTAAGGTTCTCCTTCTGGCATTTTAGAACTAATTTAACACCTAAATCTAACACTTTCTCCTCCTCACTCCCATATATATAGTTTCCCAACTACAGTGGTTTCAATGTGGGAAAACTAATGGAAACTTACTGTCTACCCTCCAGGGATATTAAGCCTGGTTAATGAGTCATCTAATGAGAACCTGTCCTATTTTTTTAAGATTTACCAGCTCTATCGCAGGGTTGTACACTTTCTATTGACTTCCCTGTCTTGCATAAATTGATGACCTTGATTAATTATCTGGATTGCATCAGACCTTGAAGATTCTTAATTTCAATTCTCTGAAATGCACCCTAACCCTAGACTCCCAATGTTTGAAATCAGAACAAATCTTGGGCACTTAAGGCGTCTGAAGCTGCCTTAAATTTTCCGTACCCTTTTTCCTACTTATGATTTCATTGTTGCTCTTTGTCACGATCTTTGCCTGGGTAGTTGCTTCAGGTTGTTCCTAGATTTAGTCCTTATTCTCTTGAGGTGTACCACATGGATAGGAAATTTATTAGGGATACTAATGCACAGTTGGACACTAATCCATTTTGAACTTAGAGGATACATACAGAAGGGGTTCTAAATGTTGGTTATGCATCAGAGTCACTTGTAGAATTAAGAAAAAAAAGGAAAAGAAAGAAAATGAGAAAACAAAATAATATATAAATAAATGGATTCATTCCTTGATAGTTAGTCTGTTCCCATTGGCCTAGATGACAATTAAGTATTCCTAGTTTTATCAAAACCTTGCCAAATATTTTTGATGAGCTATCAAGATCGAAAAAAAAATCAAAAGGTTATATAATACAGCTTCTTACTTTCAAATGGGAACATGAGACCAAATTAAGAGGAGTCATAGATGTAGAAGTAGAGTACAGAACTTCCATCTCAGACTAATGTGTTTTCTGTTTTTAGCAAATTCTTTATCTGCATTACTGACTCAAATACTTAGTAAAAGTATGTATCTCATTGTAAAACCTAACCCATGTGTTCTTTCATTCTGATGGGTCAGTAAGCATTGAAACCTATTGCTCAGCCAAATCCAATGACTATAATATTCAATAAAACATTTATAAACATCAAACCTGATTTTAGTCAGAATATCAGCAGCTGTTTATGTAATCAACTGAATGTGCAAAACTACAGCCTTCAGGAGCAGCCCAATAAATATCATAACATGGACTCAAGTGTTCAACTGCCAGTCTAACTCATAATTCTCTTTTTTCATTGTTTAGACACTTGAGCTTCTAACAAATGTATATTAACCATTACTCCAACCTGTTTGCAAACATGTTATTTCATTTATGATTATGGATCTGTGTTCACAAGAATCTGTTTGCAGCGTTATGTTAGTTCTGAGCTTCCTAGGAGATTATGGTAGTAAAAGTGATTGCAGGCTTATATCCAGAGTCTATATGATTCTTCCTTTATTCCTGGGTTTGAGCTTGCTGGTTACTTACTATAACATCCCAATCAAACATTATATTTTATTCATTTGTATGCAAAGTTATTGTTTAAACCTTTTTGGCTCTGTTCAATATTTTGTCCTTGTTAATGAAAAAAACACAATTCAGCTGACAAACTCCACATATACCATATTGTGCTGCAGATGAGTGCCCTTAGATGTCCTAACTTTAACCCTAAGGCAGTTAATGAATCTGCTTAATAGTACTTTTTGTTCTATATCTTGGCAGAGGTGACAAGTCTCAAAATGTATATCACTCTATGATTTTCCCTAAGGTATGACCCAATGGGACCAGGCTACCCTCTACTAAATGCTGCCAAATTGGGAATTCCTGTTCCACAGCCACAGCAACAGTATACACAATCATACTCCTAGCCAGGTAAACATCAAACTTCACACTAAAAGACTTTTTACTTCCCACATTTTTACCCAGTACATCATGTCCAGGTTTCACAAAAACAATCAAGGCACACTGAAGGACAAAAAACTCAGTTTGCAGAGACAGGGGAAGGAGAACCTGACAGAGAAATGGCAGAGATGTTAGAATTATCAGACAAGAAATTTAATGCAGTTATGATTAATATGCTAAGGGCTGTAATAGAAAAAGTGAACAACATGCAAGAAGAGATGGGTAATGTAAGCAGACAGATGGAAAGTCTAAAACAGAATAAAAAAGAAATACAAGAAATCAAAAACACTGTAACAGAAACAAAGAATGCCTTTGATAGACTTTTTAATAGGTTGGACACAGACGAAAAAAATCAGTGAGCTTAAAGCTATGTCAATAGACCCTAACACCATACACAAAAATAAACTCAAAATGGATTAAAGACCTAAATTTAAGACTGGACACTATAAAACCCTTCAGGGAAAACACAGGAAGAACACTCTTTTACATAAATCACAGTAAGATCTTTTTTCACCTACCTCCTAGAGTAATGGAAATAAAAACAAAAAATAAACAAATGGGCCCTAATGAAACTTAAAATCTTTTGCACAGAAAGGAAACTCTAAACAAGACGAAAAGACAGCCCTCAGAATGGGAGAAAATATTTGCTAATGAATCAATGGACAAAGGATTAACCTCTAAGATATATAAACAACTTATGCAGCTCAATATTTAAAAAAAAAAAAAACTAATCAAAAAATGGGCAAAAAACCTAAATAAACATTTCTCCAAAGAAGACATACAGATGGCCAAGAGGCACACAAAAAACTGCTCAACATCACTATTTATTAGAGAAATGTAAATCAAAACTACAATGAGATATCACCTCACACAAGTTAGAATGAGCGTCATCAGAAAATCTACAAACAACAAATGTTGGAGAGGGTGTGGAGAAAAGGAAACCCTCTTGAACTGCTGGTGGGAATGTAAATTGATACAGCCACTATGGAAACAGTATGGAGGTTCCTTAAAAAACTAAAAGTAGAATTACCATATGACCCAGCAATCCCACTCCTGGGCATATACCCAGAGAAAACCATAATTCAAAAAGACACATGCACTCCAATATTCATTGCAACACTATTTACAATAGCCTGGCATGGAAGCAATCTAAATGTGCACTGACAGATGAATGGATAAAGATGTGGTACATATATACAATGGAATATTACTCAGCCATACAAATTAACAAAATTGGGTCATTTGTAGAGATGTGGATGGACCTAGAGACATATCATATAGAGACTGTCATATAGAGTGAAGTAAGTCAGAAAGAGAAAAACATATAGAGTGAAGAGACTGTCATATAGAGTGAAGTAAGTCAGAAAGAGAGAAACAAATATCGTATATTAACACATATATGTGGAATCTAGAAAAATGGTACAGATGAACTGGTTTGCAAGGCAGAATAGAGATACAGATGTAGAGAACTAATGTATGGATACAAAGGGGCAAAGTGGGGGTGGAGTGGGGGTGGGGGTGGGATGAACTGGGAGATTGGGATTGACATATATACACCAATATGCATAAAATAGATAACTAATAAGAACCTGTTGTATAAAAAATTTAATTAATTAAAACAAACAAAAACCTATGTCAATAGAAACCTCAAAAAATGAAAAACAAAGTGAAAAAAGAATTAAAATAAACCCAGAATATCCAAGAACTATAGGAAAACTACAAAACATGTAACATATGCTTAAGGGGAATACCACAAGAAGAAGAAAGAGAAAGAAGCAGAAGAAATAGTTGAAGCAATTGATGAGTTTGAATTGCCCAAAACTAATGTAGAAACCAAACCACAAATTCAGGAATCTCAGAGACAACTATACATGATAAATGCTAAAAAATCTATAACTGAGCATATCATATTTAAATTGCAGAAAATAAAAGACAAAGAAATTTTCTAAGAAAATTTTGAAAGAAGCTGGGAAAACAAAGAAACAAACAAAACATTACCTGTAGAACAGTATAGATAAAAATTACATCAGACTTCTCTTCAGAAAATATTCAAGCAAGAAAAAACAACCTATAATTCTATATCCAGTGAAATTACCCTTAAAAAGAAAAGAATACACAGACTTACTAGAGAATGGACTTGAGGCTATGGGGAGGGGGAAGGGTAAACGGTGACAAAGCGATAAAGAGGCATGGACATATATACACTACCAAACGTAAGGTAGATAGCTAGTGGGAAGCAGCCGCATAGCACAGGGAGATCAGCTCGGTGCTTTGTGACCGCCTGGAGGGGTGGGATAGGGAGGGTGGGAGGGAGGGAGATGCAAGCGGGAAGAGATATGGGAACATATGTATATATATAGCTGATTCATTTTGTTGTGAAGCTGAAACTAACATACCATTGTAAAGCAATTACTCCAATAAAGATGTTTAAAAAAAAAAAAAAAAAAAAAAGAAAAGAATAAAAACTTCCCAGAAAAAGAAAATTGATAGAATTTGTTACCAGTAGACCTGCTTTGAAAGAAATGTTAAAATAAATTCTTCAAAAAGAAAGAAAATGATATCAGTCAGAAATTAAGATCTATGAAAAGAAAGGGAGAGCATTAGAAAAGTAATAAATGAAAGTTCCATAAAATATTTTATTTTTTTTATTCTTAATTCGTCTATTAACCACTTCTCTAGTATGTATAAGGAGAGTTCTATTATGATTGGGAGAAATCAAGGAGAATGCTCTGTACTCTTTTGTAGCACAAAACAAACCATAATAGATCTACCTCAAATAAAGAATAAAGTCTTTTGTGTGTGTGTGTGTGGTACGTGGGCCTCTCACTGTTGTGGCCTCTCCCATTGCGGGGCACAGGCTCCGGATGCGCAGGCTCGGCGGCCATGGCTTACGGGCCCAGCAGCTCCACAGCATATGGGATCTTCCCAGACCAGGGCACGAACCCATGTCCCCTGCATGGGCAGGTGGACTCTCAACCACTGCGCCACCAGGGAAGCCCCAAAAATAAAGTCTTTTAAACCTAAAAACAAAATCGAAATGTGAGCCTACAAAATATTTTGGCAACCAAATGACAGAGATAAATAGTATGCTTGAGAAGGAGGACAAACAGTATATTTTTTACTTGCAAAAAATATCCAATGAAATGTATAGTCTATGAAAGCAGCTAAAATGTGAGAAAAACATGTAAAGAATATGATGAGAAGAAAGCAGAAAGAGATATAGAAGAACTATATAGATTAAAGAAATGTTTTAAGTAAACTAAAGTTAACAAAGTTAAGTATATTTTATTTGAAGATATAAATAGAAATTAACAAAAAGAAGAACTGAATCAGGGACAGGGTATATACTTTCTACCAGAAGATAGAAGAAAAGGAGTAAAGAAGAAAAGAAAGGAACATCAAAATATGATAGACAAATGGGACAGACAATTGATATCAAATATATGGATGATGGTTATACTTTTTTTTTTTTTTTTGCGTTACACGGGCCTCTCACTGTTGTGGCCTCTCCTTTTGTGGAGCACAGGCTCCGGACGTGCAGGCTCAGCAGCCATGGCTCATGGGCCCAGCCGCTCCATGGCATGTGGGATCCTCCCAGACCGGGGCACGAACCCATGTCCCCCGCATCGGCAGGTGGACTCTCAACCACTGCGCCACCAGGGAAGCCCGATGGTTATTCTTAAGAAGAGACAAGGGCAACAGGAATGAAAGCAAACAAGTGTGTTTAAGTAAGTACTACTATCAACTAATAGATAAATAAAAATAAATGATATAGGAAAAGTCAGACACTAAACCCTTAAACATAGTATAAATTAAATCACTTCTAAATATGGATACAAAAGAATGCATAAGTAATTTTTGCATGACAATATATTTTATGTAAAAATTAGCAATAAATTAGGCCTAAGATCCCAGGTTAATTTTTAAAACAATAAATAAAACCCTACAGGTAGACATTTTGGTAATGGGATGAAGACATTTTTAGTCATATATCAGAGGAGTGATTTGCTAAATGATATTTATCTTTAACTCTAAAATATAAAACCCATAATGTTTTCAAACTGTTAAAATTATTTCTTGTGAGAATTTAAAGACATATAGCAGGAGAATAAAGACTCCTTCAGTAGACAGAGTGACTGCTATAAAATAATAGGATTATTGGAGACTTCTCTAACTGGAGAGAAGGTGTTCTCTAAAGGGAATAAATCAAATTTCTAAAAACATCAATGGATAAAGAAAACATATCTGTAACCAGGTTACTCATGAGGCCTCCCTAATCAAATAACTTCAGACAATAACAACAACAACAAAAAAATCTGAATTCAAATTACAGAAAACAAAGGTAAAAGAGAAGTATATACTTTTAAAGACTAAATATTTGGATGTGTGTGTGTGTAATAGAAAGAAACTCATAAAAACAAATACTTTTATTTACATTATGAAAACTCTATTAGAGACATATTCACATAGGAAGCAATAATGAGAGTTTATTTCTCTCACAGCTGAATATCTACCACTGTGCATTGAACTGGCATAATAATGACATAGAAAGGTCTTGAGAGGTTCTGAGAGTCTGTCTGACTTGACTTTGAGAACAAGAATCCTATACTCTGTTGCCATTGCATGAGCTCTCCTTTTCAATTAGTCTTCATAGCCTCCCTAACTTTTAACATTTTCAAGAAACCTTCCCTTTTTTAGAATTTTTGCTTACCAACATCCGTCCACCCAATTTAGTCCTTAGCTTCTTCTATTTATTAACTTTTTAAGTACTGGTTTTCATCTCTGTTTAGATTTTGAGCTCACTGAGGACAAGGGCTATTCTTTATATTTTCTATTATCACCAATAATTTTGAGCAATAATTTTTAAATAAGTCCAAAATAAGCAATCAGTTGATTGATTACCATGCTTGAATATGACATTTCCCCTTGGATGTAAAGGGAAAAATAAGCATATGAAGATATTTCTGCATTCTCTGCTCAAATAATACTTTGAAAGATAATGATTGACTCCTTGTTGGGTCTGGAACAAAACTAGATTGTGACCTTTTGATATGGCCATGTTTCTGTGTGCCATAGAATGCAATTTTGAAAATCCAAATAGCTTTAGTCTGATGCACAAGAGTCAAAATTTAAGATGAATTTTGCTGAGCTCTAGTAAATTGAAAATGTTTGTTCAGTACACAAGTAAACTTGGAAACTGGCTATAAGATTATGTGTTAGTAAAATCAAATTAACCTATTTGTACCTTACCAAATGTTTTGTAAACTATCCAATAGTTATTTTTCATTTAGTAACAATTGGTCATGGGTTGTGTCATGGAAATCCTATAAACTGGCAAGCTTCTCCCATCTCTTACCTAGCACAGCTTGATAAATAGAGAAAAACTGGGATATTGGCTAATAAAATACTTTAAACTGAGTAGCTGACAAGAGAGCCAGATAGCAATGGTAGCAACTATGGGAGATATTATTTCTGGCTCTGCTTCAGATGCTGTAGTTCACTATTAAAGTAGAAATCTCTTTCTGGAGACTAGTTCAAAAGAAAAGAAACTTGTGCTAAAGTGAATATTTATTATTAAGATAATGGTTTGCCTTTTGCTGGCAATTTATATCTACAAGTCTTCTAAAAGAAATAAAACTGTTCAAACCATGCTATTCTAAATGGTAGACTAGTGTGTTCAGTGGTATTTCAAACTCTTCTGAGCCCCTGGAGATATTCCAGGATCTGAAGGTCAACTTGATAGCTTGTAACGGAAGTAATCTGTTGGTAATGATGGACAATCAAACTTAAGAAATTTCTCTTTATGTGGAGTTCAATCACCATATATATTTTGGATTTAGGGCTAATTGTCATCAACAGCAAACATGAAACATTACATATAGTAAAAATATATGGTAATATATGAACTACAATAACCAAATTTATGGCATCTCCCATTAATTTTAGGATATTCAAACTTTGGGGACCATTCAAACTCTATTTCCAGCATTAAAAACCCAAGGCCCATCATTTTCTTGTTATGACTGATACTGACTATTCATAAACTTCCTTCAATTTTCACTTAGCCTTCTGTCTATATTCTAAATTACAATAAACTTAGAGACAGGAAAATACTGAAAAGGGAGTCCTAAGTTTATTATTTTATTAGTGACAGACATAGTTTGCCACTGCAAAATAATAGCTTACAGATCATCTTTCCTAATATTAACTCATTACAACCAAAACTCTATTAGACTCTACTAGAAAGTAGTAGAGAAATAATTTCTAAACTGTATTTAGATGTACAGTGTTCTTAATTACATGGGGCACCAAAGGATTTTTTAAATGAAATGAATATGTACTTTTATGTATGAAATAAACAAAATAAACTAAGAAAAATAAACTAAAAGTTAATTTTTGTAATATGTTGTTTTTTTCTTTTACCACTGACTTTTATAACATCTAAGCAGTTTTCAAAGACAAAGTTGATGAAGTTGGGTTGTAATGAGTTAAGATAAAATCGTCTACTTAGGACTTCCTTTGCAGTACTTTCCTGTATACAATTTTATAATTTGGAACAGAGAAGGCTGAGAGTGAAAATTGAAGGAAAGTAGTTAAAGGTCAGTATCAGCCAATAACAAGAAGGTGATGGGCTCAGTTTGTTATGCTGGAAGTAGAGGTTCAATTATCCCCAAAGTCTGAATATTCCAAAGTTAATGGGAGATGCCATGAGTATGAGTATAGAAGAGAGCTGAGAATAGGAGACAGGGGAGGATCAGAACCTAGGAAATCAGCCAATATGGCCATAGATGAGAAATCAGAAAAGTGAGGCTAATTTTTTCACCATATCTAGGTAACATTTCTTACTCCAAACAAATTGATATATCCTTAATTTATCTTTTAACAAACATTTATCTGGCTTATTCTTGTATCTCAAAAGATTAAATCAGGAAACAAAGACCTGCACTTGTGAACCCTCAGTTGGTGTGTAGTAATGATCTTTAATGAGCATGGACATGAAGGTTTTCCTAGGTACATGATATTTAAGGTTCAAGGAGCTCTTGGGAACAATAAACAAGCCTAACATTCATGCTAGGAAACCTAAATGCCAATCTGGTTGGAGAACTTATTTTTCAGCTCTCCAGCATGTATTTTTATGCTGACCACTTGAGTTAAGATTACTTGGAAACTGAGGTGGTATTAAGGAATGGAAAACATCAGTGGACTGAGCTGTGTAAGGGCAGGAGGGCTGAAAGTAACTTTGTCTCTGCTATCAACCTCAAAATATCACACAAGTCATAAGAGTTTGTTATTTTTAAATATATTTTAGCTAAACAGCCTTATTTGTCAAGGGAGATGTGATATAACTAAGGACAACCAGAGTAATAAGAGGTCATCAATAATATGGAGTTGCTGAAGTAGAACTTGGGAATAAAAAAAAAAAAATAGGAGACATTGTTGTTAATGTCACCCTGTCTAAAATGCTGAACTGTTGGGGAACACTTAAGCAGAACCCACCCAAACAAATACACTCCAGAAAACTTACACAAAGAGTAAAAAATACATGACTTTACCTGGTGAAGTAGAGGGTTTGACCAGAGAAGAAATCACTAGAGGTAACATTTGAAGTGCTGAAGAGTTCAAGAAGTAAGAAGAGAATTCCAAGCAGAGAAACAATAGGTGAAAAGGAAAAGATGTAAAGTCAGAGAAGAGAAGAGCTCATTCAGAAATGGGGAAATTTAATATGGATTAGAGTTTGGAAGCATGGGATTATGTTCATGGATGGAAAATGCAATGGGAAAGATTAGAAATGAGATAGATTATGGAGAACTTTGCATGTTGTGCTAAGTCACATAGAACTAATTTCATACATAAGGGCTATATATAGGACTGTTTTAGTAGATAATCATGTTATTAGATTTTCATTGGGAACAAAGTGAGGTTAAACATGGAGCCCAGTTAGGGAGTGATTATAAAATTTCAGATGGGAAATGATGAGTATTTGAGCTAAGGTACCTGTAGGTAAGATTAATATCAGTGATCCATTTATGAGTAAACATAAGATAAATAATGAAGACTCAAATGATAGTAATTGTTATGCAAGTATAGAGAAAGAAATACAGTTGACTGGAAAAGGTGACCCACTGGGTGCAGGTGAAGAATGTATCTAGCATTTCTTCATTTTTATGGCTTGAATAAATGTTGATAAAAAAAAAAACAGGTTCTGGGGTACAAAAGGAGAAAAGATGTTGAACTTGGTTTTGTTCAGATGGGAATGCCAGAAGTTCTTGACCTTGAAGTCTTATCCCAAAAACTTTTAAACTCACCTTGACAAGCCTAGCATAAGACTGTGGCTTCCACCCTTTCTCCAGGTTTACAATAAAGACAAGACAGGCCATTTGCAGCAACATGGATGGACCTAGAGATTGTCATACTGAACGAAGTCAGACAGAGAAAGAGAAATATCAATATATTATGATATCACTTATATGCAGAACCTAAAAATAATTATGCAAATGAACTTATTTACAAAACAAAAACAGACTCAGACTTAGAGAATGAACTTATGGCTACGGGGGGGGGGGGATAGGGAGTTTGCGATTGACATGTACACAATGCTATATTTAAAATGGATAACCAACAAGGACCTACTGTATAGTACAGAGAACTCTGCTCAATATTCTGTAATAACCTAAATGGAAAAGGAATTTGAAAAAGAATAGATACATGTATATGTATAACTGAATCACTTTGCTGTACACCTGAAACTAACACAGCATTGTGTTACTATACTTCAATATAAAATAAAAAGTTAAAAATGAAACAAAACAAAACAAAAAACAATAAAGACAAAACAGCTGACACCCCAAGGGAATAAGAAATCATAGGAAAAAATGAAAGACATTTAAGAGCTCAAGGTCTATGAAAGAAGTAAGAGAATGAATAACTTGTCAGAAAAATAAAATAATAATAAACCATACATTTTTTTTTTTTTTGGTACACGGGTCTCTCACTGTTGTGGCCTCTCCCATTGCAGAGCACAGGCTCCAGACACGCAGGCTCAGCGGCCATGGCTCACAGGCCCAGCCGCTCTGTGGAATGCATGATCCTCCTGGACCAGGGCACAAACCTGCATCCCCTGCATCGGCAGGTGGACTCTCAACCACTGCGCCACCTGGGAAGCCCCAAACCATAAAAATTTTGAACTTGAGAAGCACAGCATATATATTCTTTCAGATAAGCCATAAAATTAGTAGCAGACATGTAAGCTGTATAAAGAAGAACCAATTGGAAATGATGGTATGAATAATATAAAACAGGAAAAAAATAACTAAAAATAGAATAAAGAAAAAATTAGTAGCTGGAGGATGAGGTCAAGTAACATTTTACAGAAAGCACACAAAAATATTAAAAGGGTGGCAAAATAAAGATAAGTCTAGAGATATGGAATAAAAATAGAAGTTTCATCATCCATAGCATACATATAGCAGAAGGAGAAAAAAATGTAGAAATGAAGAAGCATTTGAAACAACAGTAAAACATCTTCAGTTTAAAAGAAGATGAAAAATGCATATATAGCATTAAACATAAAGGTAAAAGCACACACATATGTATATTATTATAATATTTGAGATCATCCAATACAGAGAACATTCTAAAGACTTCCAGAGAGAAAAGCTCAACAGCTAAACTTCATGCCAGAAGGTAATGGAATAATATTTATGTGTTGATGGAAGAGAAATTTGAAGGTGTATTTTTACCCAGTAAAGCTATAATTTAAATGTGAGGTCAAAATATTATCCTCAGGCATATGAGACTTCATAAAATTTACTATGCAAAATTTTGTTTGAAAACAGTATTGGAGGAAGTACTCAAAATAGAAATGGATTCAGGCAGAAATAAGATTTAGAAGATAAAGTTGGATAAGTGGGTCAAAAAAGCTCTACAGTGGTCTAAATAAATAACATCCTAAAATTAAGAAAAGAGAAGAAAAATAGACTTGGAGAGGTTATCTATTAAGCAAAAGGAAGAAAGAAGTGAATATTGTTGTCCTTAAGAAAGAGATGGGAAAAAATATACATAAGTATACATAAAAATATACATGTGTATGAGTCACCAAGAGTAAAAATCAAATGAACAAACTTTTAAATCAGAAGACAAAGAAAATTTAAATTATTTAATGCAGTCAGGAAAGAAGAAAGAATATGAAGTAACTAGAGTCTGAAATAAATACGATATATAGAAAATCTGACATACAAAGGCAAAAGTAAGTCCTAATATAACTGTAATTATAATAACTATAAAAGGATTAGATTGCAAATTTAAAAGAGAAAGCCTCGAATTTCAGGGTAAGATGGCAGAAGAGTAAGACATGGAGATCACCTTCCTCCCCACAGATACATCAGAAATACATCTACACGTGGAACAACTCCTACAGAACACCCACTCAACGCTGGCAGAAGACCTCAGACCTCCCAAAAGGCAAGAAACTCCCCCACGTACCTGGGTAGGGCAAAAGAAAAAAGAATAAACAGAGACAAAAGAATAGGGACGAGACCCACATCAGTGCAAGGGAGCTGTGAAGGAGGAAATGTTTCCACACACTAGGAAGCCCCTTCGTGGGCGGAGACTGTGGGTGGTGGAGGGGGGAAGCTTCGGAGCCACGGAGGAGAGAACAGCAACAGGGGTGCAGAGGGAAAGGCAGAGAGAGTCCCGCACAGAGGATCAGTGCCGACCAGCACAGACCAGCCCGAGAGGCTTGTCTGCTCACCCGCCAGGGTAGGCGGGGGCTGGGAGCTGAGGCTCGGGCTTCAGTCAGATGTTGGGAGAGGACTGGTGTGTGAACACAGCATGAAGGGGTTAGTTCACCACGGCTAGCTAGCTAGGAGGGAGTCCAGGTAAAAGTCTGGACCTGCTGAAGAGGCAAGAGACTTTTTCTTCTCTTTGTTTCCTGGTGCGCGAGGATAGGGGATTAAGAACGCTGCTTAAAGGAGCTCCAGAGAAGGGTGCGAGCCATGGCTAACAGCCCGGACACCAGAGATGGGCATGAGATGCTAAGGCTGCTGCTGCCACCACCAAGAAGCCTGTGTGCGTGCACAGGTCACTATCCACTCCTCCCTTCCTAGGAGCCTGCCACTGCCAGGGTCCCGGGATCCAGGGACAAATTCCCCCAGAGAATGCATGGCACACCTCAGGCTGGTGCAATGTCCCTCCGGCCTCTGCCACCGCAGGCTCACCCCACACTCCGTGCCCCTCCCTCCCCCCAGCCTGAGTGAGCCAGAGCCCATGAATCAGCTGCTCCTTTAACCCCATCCTGTCTGGGTGAAAACAGACGCCCTCGGGTGACCTACACACAGAGGCAGGGCCAAATCCAAAGCTGAGTCCAGGGAGCTGTGCAAACAAAGAAGAGAAAGGGAAATTTCTCCCAGCAGCCTCAGGAGCAGCGGATTAAATCTCCACAATCTACTTGATGTACCCTTCATCGGTGGAATATCTGAATAGACAACGAATCATCCCAAATTGAGGAGGTGGACTTTGAGAGTAAGATTTATTATTTTTTTCCCCTTTTCCTTTTTTTTTTGAGTGTGTATGTGTATGCTTCTGTGAGAGATTTTGTCTGTATAGCTTTGCTTTCACCATTTGTCCTATGGCTCCATCCGTCTGTTTTTTGATTTTTTTTTTTACTTAAAATTTTTTTTCTTAATGATTATATTTTTACTTTAATAACTTTATTTTATTTTATCTTTATTTTATTTTATTTTATCCTCTTTCTTTCTTTCTACTTTTTCTCCCTTTTATTCTGAGCCATGTGGATGAAAGGCTCTTGGTGCTGCAGACAGGAGTCAGTGCTGTGCCTCTGAGGTGGGACAGCCAACGTCAGGACCCTGGTCCACAAGACAGCTCCCAGCTCCACATAATATCAAATGGTGAAAATCTCCCAGAGATCTACATCTCAACACCAACACCCAGCTTTACTCAATGACCAGCAAGCTACAGTGCTGGACACCCTATGCCAAACAACTAGCAAGACAGGAACATAACCTCACCCATTAGCAGAGAGGCTGCCTAAAATCATAATAAAACCACAGACACCCCAAACACACCACCAGACGTGGACCTGCCCACCAGAAAGACAAGGTCCAGCCTCATCCACCAGAACACAGGCACTAGTCCCCTCCACCAGGAAGCCTACACAACCCACTGAAACAACTTTAGCCACTGGGGACACACACCAAAAACAATGGGAGTTACGAACCGGAAGCCTGCAAAAAGGAGACCCCCAAACACAGTAAGATAAGCAAAATGGGAAGACAGAAAAACACAGCAGATGAAGAGACAAGATAAAAACTCACCAGACCTAACAAATGAAGAGGAAATAGGAAGTCTACCCGAAAAAGAATTCAGAATAATGATAATAAAGATGATCCAAAATCTTGGAAATAAAGAAAATGCAAGAAACATTTAACAAGGACCTAGAAGAACTAAAGAGGAAACAAGCAATGATGAACAACACAATAAATGAAATTAAAAATACCCTAGGGCCTTCCCTGGTGGCACAGTGTTTGAGAATCCACATGCCGATGCAGGGGACACGGGTTCATGCCCCATTCCGGGAATATCCCACATGCCGTGGAGCAGCTAGGCCTGTGAGCCATGGCCACTAAGCCTGAGCGTCTGGAGCCTGTGCTCCACAATGGGAGAGGCCACAACACTGAGAGGCCCACATACTGCAAAATAAAAAAAAAAAAATGTCCTTAAGAATACAGTTTGTTGTCTTAAAAAAAAAATACTCTAGAAGGGATCAATAGAATAACTGAGGCAGAAGAATGGATAAGTGACCTGGAAGATAAAATGGTGGAAATAACTACTGCAGATCAGAATAATAAAAAAAGAATGAAAAGAATTGAGGACAGTCTCAGAGACCTCTGAGACAACATTAAATGCAACAACATTCGAATTATAGGGGTCCCAGAAGAAGAAGAGAAAAAGAAAGGGACTGAGAAAATATTTGAAGAGATTATAGTTGAAAACTTCCCTAATATGGGAAAGGAAATAGTTAATCAAGTCCACGAAGCACAGAGTCCCATACCGGATAAATCCAAGAAAAACAAGCCAAGACACATATTAATCAAACTATCAAAAATTAAATACAAAGAAAACATATTAAAAGCAGCAAGGGAAAAATAACAAACAAGGGAATCCCCCAAGGTTAACAGCTGATCTTTCAGCAGAAACTCTGCAAGCCAGAAGGGACTGGCAGGACATACTGAAAGTGATGAAGGAGAAAAAGCTACAGCCAAGATTACTCTAACCAGCAAGGATCTCATTCAGATTTGATGGAGAAATTAAAACCTTTACAGACAAGCAAAAGCTGAGAGAGTTCAGCACCACGAAACCAGGTTTACAACAAATGCTAAAGGAACTTCTCTAGGCAAGAAACACAAGAGAAGGAAAAGACCTACAATAACAAACCCAAAACAATTAAGAAAATAGGAATAGGTCCATATATATCGATAATTACCTTAAATGTAAATGGATTAAATGCTCCCACCAAAAGACACAGACTGGCTGAATGGATATGAAAACATGACCCATATATATGCTGTCTACAAGAGACCCACTTCAGACCTAGGGACACATACAGACTGAAAGTGAGGGGATGGAAAAAGATATTCCATGCAAATGGAAACCAAAAGAATGCTGGAGTAGCAATTCTCATATCATAAAAAATAGACTTTAAAATAAAGACTAGGGCTTCACTGGTGGCACAGTGGTTGGGTTTCCACCTGCCTATGCAGGGGACACAGGTTCGTGCACCGGTCCAGGGGGGATCCCACATGCCACGAAGCAACTGGGCCCCTGAGCCATGTCCACTGGGCCTGCACATCCAGAGGCTGTGCTCTGCAGTGGGAGAGTCCACAGCAGTGGGAGTCCCGTGTACCGCAAAAAGGAAAAAAATAAATAAATTTAAAAAGAAATGAAAAAAAAAAAAAGACTATTACAAGGGACAAAGAAGGACACTACATAATGATCAGGGGATTGATCCAAGAAGAAAATATAACAATTGTAAATATTTATGCACCCAACATAGGAGCATCTCAATACATAAGGCAAATACTAACAGCCATAAAAGGGGAAATCGGGGCTTCCCTGGTGGCACAGTGGCTGAGAGTCTGCCTGCCAATGCAGTGGATGTGGGTTCGGGCCCCGGTCTGGGAAGATCCCACATGCTGCGGAGCAGCTAGGCCCATGACTCATGGCTGCTGAGCCTGCACATCCGGAGCCTGTGCTCTGCAATGGTAGAGGCCACAACAGTGAGAGACCTGCGAACCACCCCCCCAAAAAAAGGGGGAAATCAACAGTAACACATTCGTAGTAGGGGACTTTAACACCCCACTTTCACCAATGGTCAGATCACCCAAAATGAAAATAAGTAAGGAAACACAAGCTTTAAATGATACATTAAACAAGATGGAATTAATTGATATTTATAGGACACTCCATCCAAAAACAACAGAATACACATTTTTCTCAAGTGCACATGGAATATTCTCCAGGATAGATCATATTTTGGGTCACAAATCAAGCCTTGGTAAACTTAAGAAAATTGAAATTGTATCAAGTATCTTTTCTAACCACAACACTACGAGACTAGATATGAATTACAGGAAAGGATCTATAAAAAATACAAACACATGGAAGCTAAATAATACACTACTTAATAACGAAGTGATCACTGAAGAACTCAAAGAGGAAATCAAAAAATACGTAGAAACAAATGACAATGGAGACATGACAACCCAAAACGTATGGGATGCAGCAAAAGCAGTTCTAAGAGGGAAGCTTATAGCAATACAACCCTACCTTAAGAAACAGGACATATCTCGAATAAACAACCTAACATTGCACATAAAGCAATTATAGAAAGAAGAATAAAAAAAAAACCAAAGTTAGCAGAAGAAAGGAAATCATAAAGATCAGATCAAAAATAAATGAAAAAGAAATGAAGGAAATGATAGCAAAGATCAATAAAACTAAAAGCTGGTTCTTTGAGAAGATAAACAAAATTGATAAATAATTAGCCAGACTCATCAAGAAAAAAAGGGAGAAGACTCAAATCAATAGAATTAGAAATGAAAAGGGAGATGTAACAACTGACACTGCAGAAATACAAAAGGTCATGAGAGGTTACTACAAGAACGCTATGCCAATAAAATGGAAAACCTGGAAGAAATGGACAAAGTCTTGGAAATGCACAACCTGCCAAGACTGAATCAGGAAGAAATAGAAAATATGAACAGACCAATCACAAGCACTGAAATTGAAACTGATTAAAAATCTTCCAACAAACAAAATCCCAGGACCAGATGGCTTCACAGGTGAATTCTATCAAACATTTAGAGAAGAGCTAACACCTATCTTTCTCAAACTCTTCCAAAATATAGCAGACGGAGGAACACTCCAAAACTCATTCTACGAGGCCACCATCATCCTGATACCAAAACCAGACAAGGATGTCACAAAGAAAGAAAAATACAGGCCAATATCACTGATGAGCATAGATGCCAAAATCCTCAACAAAATACTAACAAACAGAATGCAACAGAACATTAAAAGGTC
Organism: Aethalodelphis obliquidens; assembly: GCF_003676395.1. Lineage (NCBI taxonomy): Eukaryota > Metazoa > Chordata > Mammalia > Artiodactyla > Delphinidae > Aethalodelphis > Aethalodelphis obliquidens. The sequence continues at coordinate 1,302,201 of NW_020838040.1, read as the reverse complement.
ATACACCATGATCAAGTGGGTTTTTTTCCAGGAATGCAAGGATTCTTCAATATACTCAAATCAATCAACGTGATACACCATATTAACAAATTGAAGAGAAAAAACATGATCATCTCAATAGATGCAGAGAAAGCTTTTGACAAAATTCAACACCCCTTTATGATAAAATCCCTCCAGAAAGTAGGCATAGAGGGAAGTTTCCTCAGCATAATAAAGACCATATATGACAAACCCACAGACAACATCGTCCTCAATTGTGAAAAACTGAGAGCATTTTCACTAAGATCAGGAAAAACACAAGGTTGCCCAATCTCATGACTATTATTCAACATAGTTTTGGAAGTTTTTGCCACAGCAATCAGAGAAGAAAAAGAAATAAAAGGAATCCAAATTGGAAAAGAAGAAGTAACTGTCACTGTTTGCAGATGACATGATACTATACATAGAGAATTCTAAAAATGCTACCAGAAAACTACTAGAGCTAATCAATGAATTTGGTAAAGTAGCAGTATACAAAATTAATGCACAGAAATCTCTGGCATTCCTATAAGTTATTGATGAAAAATCTGGAAATGAAATTAAGAAAACACTCCCATTGTAGCACAAAGAATAAAATATCTAGGAATAAACCTACCTAAGGAGAAAAAAGACCTGTATGCAGAAAATTATAGGACACTGATGAAAGAAATTAATGATGATACAAATAGTTGGAGAGATATACCATGTTCTTGGATTGGAAGAATCAACATTGTGAAAATGACTCTACTACCCAAAGCAGTTTACATATTCAATGCAATCCATATCAAACTACCACTGGCATTTTTCACAGAACTAGAACAAAAAATTTCACCATTTGTATGGAAACACAAAAGACCCCGAATAGAAAAAGCAATCTTGAGAACGAAAAATGGAGCTGGAAGAATCAGGCTTCCTGACTTCAGACTATACTACAAAGCTACAGTAATCAAGACAGTATGGTACTGGCACAAAAACAGAAAGATAGATCAATGGAACAGGATAGAAAGCCCAGAGATAAACCCACACACATATGGTCACCTTATCTTTGATAAAGGAGGCAGGAATGTACAGTGGAGAAAGGACAGCCTCTTCAATAAGTGGTGCTGGGAAAACTGGACAGCTACATGTAAAAGTATGAGATTAGAAATCTCCCTAACACCATACACAAAAATAAGCTCAAAATGGATTAAAGACCTAAATGTAAGGGCAGAAACTATCAAACTCTTAGAGGAAAACATAGGCAGAACACTCTATGACATAAATCACAGCAAGATCCTTTTTGACCCACCTCCTAGAGAAATGGAAATAAAAACAAAAATAAACAAATGGGACCTAATTCAACTTCAAAGCTTTTGCCCAGCAAAGGAAACCTTAAACAAGAGCAAAAGACAACCCTCAGAATGGGAGAAAACCTTTGCAAATGAAGCAACTGAGAAAGGATTAATCTCCAAAATTTACATCATGCAGTTCAATAACAAAATAAACAAACACCCCAATCCAAAAATGGACAGAAGACCTAAATAGACATTTCTCCAACGAAGATATACAGACTGCCAACAAAAACATGAAAGAATGCTCAACATCATTAATCTTTAGAGAAATGCAAATCAAAACTACAATGAGGTATCATCTCACACCAGTCAGAATGGCCATCATCAAAAAATCTAGAAACAATAAATGCTGGAGAGGGTGTGGAGAAAAGGGAACACTCTTGCACTGCTGGTGGGAATGTGAATTGGTACAGCCACTATGGAGAACAGTATGGAGGTTCCTTTAAAAACTACAAAAAGAACTACCATATGACCCAGCAATACCACTACTGGGCATATACCCTGAGAAAACCATAATTCAAAAAGTGTCATGTACCAAAATGTTCATTGCAGCTCTATTTACTATAGCCAGGAGATGGAAACAATCTAAGTGTCCATCATCGGATGAATGGATAAAGAAGATGTGGCATATATGTACAATGCAGTATTACTCAGCCATAAAAAGAAAGGAAATTGAGTTATTTATAGTGAGGTGGATGGATCTAGAGTCTGTCATACAGAGTAAAATAAGTCAGAAAGAGAAAGACAAATACCGTATGCTGACACATATATATGGAATCTAAGAAAAAAAAAGTCATGAAGAACCTAGAGGAAAGACAGGAATAAAGACACAGACCTACTAGAGAATGGACTTGAGGATATGGGGAGGGGGAAGGGTAAGCTGTGACAAAGTGAGAGAGTGGCATGGACATATATAAACTACCAAACATAAAATAGAGAGCTAGTGGGAACCAGCTGCATAGCACAGGGAGATTGGCTTGGTGCTCTGTGAACACCTAGAGGGGTGGGATATGGAGGATGAGAGGGAGGGAGATGCAAGAGGGAAGAGATATGGGAACATATGTATATGTATAACTGATTCACTTTGCTATAAAGCAGAACATAACACACCATTGTAAAGCAATTATACTCCAATAAAGCTGTAAAAAAATTAAAAAAATAAAAGAGAAATCCTCTCTGATTGTATAAACCAAATACAGGTCAGCCATGATAACAATCTTAGTATTAGAAAAAAAAGTATAGTTTTAGGTGATAAACATCAAAAAGAGAAAATGAGAGGAATACTATACTGGCTAAAGGAATAATAGAAAATAGATTACCAAAAAATCTGAATGTATGTAACCTAACAATAAAATCATAAATAAATCAATATCTGTTAGAATTCAGAAATTTTAATGTTCTATTCTAATACTTAGAAACTAATATGTCAAAAAGATGTAAATTAAGCAAACTATATAAGATATAAAAGCAAGATATAACATTTTCAAAAACTGGATCTGTTCAGGATCACAAAATATGCCACATATAGTCTCTCTCTCTCTCTCTCTCTCTCTCTCTCTCTCTCTCTCTATATATATATATATATATATATATATATATATATAAACCATAATGTAATAATATTAGAAATCAATATAAAAGCAAATCTATTATAGCTAAACAATTCCATATATTGAGAACATTATATTAAATAATTCTTCATTGAAGAAGAAAGACAATGAAGAATTGAATAAAATGAAGTAATCTAAATAAAAAAGTATAGCATACAGCTAAGCCTTTGAGAAAAATATTAGTGAAACTTCAGAAGATAGAAGAAGGGCAAAAAAGTAAATGCAAAGAAACAGGAAGGATAGAAATAATAAGATAAAATTAATGAGGGTAAGAGGAGAAAATTAAGATTTTTTCTGAATCTTTGCTCTCTAAACTCAGGAGCAGAATAGATTTGCCTAGTAAGGAGTACTTTTATTAGTTAATCAACACTAAAAGTACATAATAATATACAAAGCACATAATACATCGTTGTGTATGTCATGTCTCTGGGAAAGTTAGTTAAAACATCAGAAAATCATCCATGTAAATTATCCTATTAGTGGACTAAAGGAGAAGAATGATCATTTCATTGACGCAGAAAAAGCATTTAATAAGGTTCAATCCTAATCTCTGATAGAAAACTCCAGAATATAAGGAGTAAAAGGTAATGTTCTTATTTTGAAACAGCAATAGCCTACCCTGACTGATAATAGGAGAACTTTTAATGCATTACCTTAGGATGAGATATAGCGAATTTCCTGCTATCCAAATGTGTAGTGGGGTGTTGAAGACAATTTAGATATCTATTACTATGGGAAACAATACTAGAAATTTTGTCTTTGTAAAGGATGAACTACTATAAAGTAGTCTACAATAAAGAAGTAAAATTTATACAGCACCATGATTAGATTAAAAAAATATGTTTAAAGTAAGCACAAAACTATTAATTTTAAAAACTCACAAATATCAGCATATAATTTTTAGAAATGCATGCATAACTTAGAATATATTTTAATACTCTAGTTTGGTGTATATATAGTCAGAGCCCAGTCAAGAAAATGGAATCCATGCCAGGTAGTTTAATAGAGAGAGAGAGACAGGAGGAGAATCACCAGGCTTTTCGCCTTCCCTCCTTTCTTGTGCCTTCTATTGACCCAGCCTAACTTGATGCCAGAGGGTAAGTGAACCTGGGCATGTATTCTATGGGGAGGTGGTCAGTTCCTTGTGTTAAAAAGCAGACCAAGGGAAGGGCAGAGGGAAATGCAGACTGGTTGGATCTGAGAGTTAACAGGTGATGACTAGCCCAGGGTCTTTATAGGAGAGGGAAACAAAGTAGACAGGAGATGGTGTATGACATAATAATAATAATAAAATGAGAGATAAGCTTTTTGCAAACCAAGTCTACCAGTGCACCATGAACTAAGCAACTTAAACAAAGTAAGTTTATAAATTATAAACTTATAACAAATTATAACAAAACAGTAACATTATTAAAAATAATAAAAATAACATTAATGGAATGAAAACATTTTAAATGAATCAATCTGCTCTAACTCTTACTTAACTGCTTTAAATTTGATCCGTGGGAGATCAGAGAAGCAACCGCTCTGCATTCTCATAAATCCACAGTATGTCCATGGTACCATGTCATTTCTATTAGCCAAAGACTAGACTGAGGCTGAGTGTAAAGTAGCAGTGATTTAGATGAGACAATTAACAACATTTTGAAATGATTCATCATTCCTCTGAGTAAAGAAATGGTCAGAATGCAGATCATTCAACCAGCTAAAGAGAGAAAGGGAATGGTAACAGACAAATACATACCTAGTGCTCAGCATGTGTCAGGCCCCACTTTGCATGTGCTGACTCATTTAATCATCTCAGCAACCCTCTGAGGGAAGTACAAAGTAGTAGCCTCATTTTATAAATGAGGAAACTGATGGCCAGATTAGTTAAACATGTAACCATATCACACTGCTATGAATAGTAGAGACAGGATTTTAACTCACTTATCCTGCAGCTAAAATGAGTTGGAAAGATAAGAACTTAATTACATTGAAATTAAATTTTATTTAATTTAAATTGAAATTAATTAAATTTTACCCTCTAAACTCTACCTCATCTTCTTTCTAAGTAAACTGGTTTGGTCACATACCAGAGGGTCTAAGAACTATTCTTCCCTCTTGGCTTAGAGAGGAGTCAGGACAGATTCTTATCTCCCTCAGTCTCCATCCTGGCTCCTGTGTGACTTTCCAAAGGCAGGCTTGCCTCAAACACAGTAGAGGGCTGCCTACCACAGTCTACAAGAGATAATGGGGTTCAAGATAAATCAAAGAAAAAATCCAAAAGAATACAAGTTGCTTACTTCATGTCTGTGTATAAATCCATTATTCCTTTCACTGAAAACATTACATTCCACCTATCTTCATAGCCTGGGGCCCCACTATATCCTTATGTCTATGAGATGGCCTACTCTTCTAAAATACCTTGGAGCTAGGCACCAATTTCTCCTCTTGTCTGAATGAAATGAAGTACATAATCAAAGCTATTAAAATATTAAAATTTCCATTATTGTGTATCTATCCAAATGAGAAAATAGTGGCTACTAAGTTTAAAGGTAATTTTGAAAAACAATAAAATGAAATATCCAACCTTTTGGCCTTCCTCAATGAGTACATGATTGTCTATACTCATTACACGTGGAATGGAATTTGTTAAAAATTTATATTCATATTGATATAAATGTGTTCTCTTGATTAACTTGCTCCGTGATTACAAGCTGAACTTCCAGTAATTCTGAAACTTAATTGCTTCTGTTCTGGATTATTTTGAACAGGAAGGGAATAGCTGTGTACACAAAGAATCATTTTGAAAAGAAACACAAGAATTAATGGCATCAGTCAGTTTTTCAGGAAAAATCTTCATAGTCCTCCTCTGTTATTTCAGGATCTGCTCCTCTTGCTTTGTTAAATGGCAGTAATTTAGCCTTCGAATCTCTTGAGGAAAATAAAGTTTGAATGTCAGGATCAAGACCACTGATTAGGAAAGGGTGAGTCCGAGGTGAAGAGTTCTTAATCCTCTGAAACAAATCTCTAATTTTAAATTTTAAAGTCAAAAAGTAATGGAAGGATTGTGCTGTTAGGGGACATTTTAAGTTGTCAAGATGATGCAAAATAGAAAAAAATGCAGTGATGTTCTCCAGTACCCTTGCTTGTCAATAGCGTGTATCACAACTAAAATGGCAGAGGTTACATCTGCAGAGAGACAGTGTGAGCAAGCCTCTCAGGTGTGCACCGAGAGAATCAGGATTCTACTCAGCTGGGCACACATTCCTGAAGAAGGAAGGCAGCATAGCATCGAGGAGAAAATAAGGAGGGAGTAAAGTGGTTCGTTCATCATTAACAGTCATAATCCCACTTTTTATTTCAAAAAGTGCTTTCTTCCCCCATATCCTTCCAAACATCACTGCTCATTTGTTATAAATCAATTCACATTTAGTTTACCAAATTACTATATGTATGTACAATATTTTCACACACAAAAAAAGGGTGAGCTAAAAGCCCAGAAAAGAAGCAGACATAAGTTTTATGGAGAGGCAGTTTCCAACGAATGTTCCTTTACACCTCTGGGACTTTTTTCATCTGCTCCATCTGCTTGTGCTGAGAGTAGTAACAAGTGCATCTGTGTAGGCTCTCAGCTCCCTTTCCCTTTACTCAGACACCATATATTTAAAGTTTTTATACTTGCCTGTATAATAATATACTTAATAATTATGAGTTATATATGCTCATTATTGAGAATTTGTTAAGTCTCATGAAGTTACCAATTTCTTTTTTCATAATCCAATTAACCAGAAATAGCTACTTTTAACGTTAGATATGCTTTCACAAGTTTTCACACACACACACACACACACACACACACACACAAATATAGCTATAAATTGGGGTACTGGCTCCTGCTTTATATCACATAGAGTACTCTACAGTCTTTATTTCACATTATACTGCAAATATTTTCACACATCATTAAATATTCTTGAAAACACCTTTCATAGCTACTACTTAATATATCATTATGTAGATGTACCAAAATCTATTTAACTATTGCCCCAAAACTGGGCACATTCATTTTTTCCTGAAGTCATTTATGTCTACTTTGTAATTTAGAATTACAAGGACCTTTTCTCTAGCATATGTATTTTTTTCTAATATGGATGAGCTGCTTTCCAATTTCACATTCACAAAAGTAACTGAGAAGTCCGACTCCAGGCAAAAATCTTATGTGTAAATTTTCAAGCCTGACCTTTGGCAAAGATAAGGTTTAGCCTGGCATATCTCAAGGAGAAAGACTACCCTCCTCACACCAGACTTGGTGCACAGATGGTGCATTGCTTTCTGGAGAGAACTGCAGTTAAGGACTCAGTACCCCTTCCCCCCACTCAGCCATGTTCATGTACAGATCTGCACTCCTGCTCCAGGTGCTTTACAGAGACCTTTTTATCAGGGGCCCTTAGCTGAGGCATTTTTTCCAATCTGACTCAGTCTTTTTCCACTCCTACTCCACCCCCTGCCTCTTTTCCCCACCCCTGGTACCCTGGATCCATGATAAGACAGAAGACTTTCTTTAGTGCATCTGGGCAGTGGGCAGATTTCCTGTACCTACACTCCTTGTCATCCATTCCTCAACCAGTGCTACTTCTTGAGGAAAATAAAACACTGGAAAGCTGGAGCTTGTTTTTGCCTCCTGATTGCACTATCACAGGAAGTGAAGAAAGGCTTGATTGTTACTTACAGTTTGGCTCATTTTCCTAACTGATCATCTACTCACATGGCAACTCAACAGTACTAGGTGTTTCTTTTCTGTCTTTCAGATTAGTTGAGTACTAACATTTTTTCAGTTTCCCAATGGAATAGAGGAAAAAATTAAAAATGAATTAAATTAAAAATGAAAAGGATGGAATGAAGAGATTAATATTTGGGGGGGGCAATTTCACTTTTTGAAGAACTGTTCTAGGCATTTTAATCTACATATCACTTTCAATTTATATTTACATTCTCATGTAGTCTTCACAATCATTTTATAAGGGAGGTGTTATTTACCCACTTCACAAACAGGTAAGATCAGGTGCCAAATCAAACAACCTCTTGAATATACTCAACTTTCTCCCTGCAGCAATAAATCTGAGCAAATTTCATCTTGGCAGGCAGTGAAATAGTTTAGAATAGAGACAGTCTATATTTCTCATTATATTTAAAGACAGTATGTATAAACACAAATACTGAAGATCAACATACATCTACTTTGAGTCCATGGCACCAAGTTAAACAGTATTCTCCTCGATGTTTCCTCAGATATATGTTTTGCCTTTGGGGAGACAAGATCACCAGGACAAGCAAAAATAAAATCCTGACTTTGAATCTTACAGCATGTTCCCAACTCTGGTTGAAGGTGATTGCCAGGAGAACTTTATTCCTCACAGGAATTAAGCATATTTAGTTCCTGTCAAGTTGAATCAAAAACTTGGACAGATGCAAAGAACACTGTAGAATGCTGTAAGAAATACACCTGCTTCTTGGTCTCACCTGCTTTTAGTATTTTCAACTATTCACCCTGGGGAAAATAAAGTGTCAACAATAAGATGTAACTTTATGATTCAAGAGAAAAAGATATTTAGAAGATACTCATAAGAGGCAAAACAAAAAATTGAGACATGAGTTTTGGAGAGGCCAATGAGATAAAATATAAAATGGATTCATTACTTATGAGCAGGCATACATATCTGCAGCTCTAACAAATGTTCATCTGCTTGCTGCATCTTTATGCCCGTTCTTCTATTTTAGAGATTTATATTTGATGGAATCTCAGCAAAATGACATAGAAACTTATTTTTATAACTATTGGTGAAGGGAACTCACTGGAGGTACATAAATTAGGCTTGTGCTCCATGCTTCCATGATTAATTAAATAAATTTATTTGCTTGTCAGTGGTGGCTTGAATGTTCCTTAAGTTTAAGTTAGACATTTCAGGATCTTGCTAGACTAATTAATCTATCTATTCTTGAATATGTATGAGAGCCAATATTAGCAAAGTATTGAGTCAGCTTCTAGGATTTATCTGACAATGAATAAGAAACAAACAAACAAACAAACTCAGCTCTCCTGGAACTGGGCAATGATGTAAAATCAGGCATTAGAGCAAAGAGCTAGAATATAAGAAATGTAAGCCAAAATGTTTTAGAAAGAACTGTGGAAAGACAGGGTAAAGACACTGAAACCCCATGAGCCAAACCAGGCTTTTCTACCCTTCAGAATAGCCTGCTGTGGGTTAAAAATGTAGCAAAATCAGGAGTGTTTCTTTGGATAAGAAAAGCAGAATAAGAAAAACTGTCTTCAAAATATTTTCTCAACATGTAAGCACTTAGAGGGTATTCATCATAAAGTCTATGTTTGATGGACAAAGATAAAATATTAGATGGGCAAAGATAAAATATTAGTTTATACTTATGGCAAGTAATATCAAACTGCTTATAATTGTAATCTAGGCTAATTATGTTGTGCTGGCACTTACAAATGCATTGGTTAATAAAAGTGCATTTGAATTGGGTGCATTTGTATTTCACATATTTTGTATTTCACAGGAAGTACTGCTGCCCAGTCAAAATGATATATGTTGATATTTATAATTGACAAATTCTGAATGTGATCTTAATTACAGAATGGTTTTTAGGTGAGTTTAATTTAAAAACACTCACCCCATGGCTAAATCTAGTTATATTTTAATGTCAGGCATTTTAAAGGAAATGTAAGGTAAAAATGAAATAATAGAAATGGCTCTAATTACTGCTTCTGTGATGCCCACAGAAAATCTTAAGGTAAAAGAATCTCACAAACTAGATGTTTTTTTTTTTCTCAGTCACAAATAGTCAAGGCCCACCTGTATGGGTCTTTTCTATGTTGTGCTTCCATTGTTTGTCACTTGACACACTTTTATGGGGAAAATGCCAGGGATTCCTGATGGCTATTTAACCATCTTTGACAGAAGGAGATGTGCTCTATAGCATCACAAGCCCTTGATTGATAGTAGCTTCTCTCAGAAGTCCCAAAACCCTGTCTTTCAAAGTAGAACTAGCTCTCCATATGGTTTTGAATTAGTGCCATGACATTAAAAGTGGAGTTTTTTTCTTTAATAACTTATTTTCTTCTAATAACCAGTTGAAGCAGAGAGAGGCTTGGCCCCATGGCTTAATATAGGGAGGAAAGCTTTGGCCATACAAAAAGTTCAAAGATTTTAAAATTGAGATCAAGCTAACTAGCACAAAAGTATCTTAGACAAAAGTAAAGTTGAAGCAATCTACAGATTCAAAGCAATTCTATCAAATCACCGTGGAATTTTTCATAGAACTAGAACAAAAAAAAATTAATTTGTGTGGAAACAAAAAAGACCCCAAATAGCCAAAGCAATCTTGAGAAAGAAAATGGAGCTGGAGGAATCAGGCTCCCTGACTTCAGACTATACTACAAAGCTACAGTAATCAAGACAGTTGGTATTGGCACAAAAACAGAAATATAGATAAATGGAAGAGTATAGGAAGCCCAGAGATAAACCCACACACCTATGGTGACCTAATCTATGACAAAGGAGGCCAGAATATACAATGGAGCAAAGATAGCCTCTTCAATAAGTGCTGCTGGGCAAATTGGACAGGTACATGTAAAAGAATGAAATTAGTACACTTCCTAACACCATACACAGAAATAAACTGGATTAAATATGCCAAGACACATATTCCCTTGCTGCTTTTAATATGTTTTCTTTGTATTTAATTTTTGACAGTTTGATTAATATATGTCTTGGCATGTTTCTCCTTGGATTTATCCTGTATGGCACTCTCTACACTTCCTGAACTTGATTAAGTATTTCCTTTCCCATATTAGGGAAGTTTTCAACTGGACATGTTTAATTAAGAGATATTAGGAAAAGATATAAATGATATTTTTTAGTCTTATTTGAAAACCTAAAATATCCTTGGATGCCTGCACCTGTGTATATGCATGTGTGTGTTTTTTATCTTCCCCTTTTCTATGGATTTTGTTTCTACTTTGCCCCTTCCTTCTGCTTCAGCATCTTTAACTGGAATCAAAAATCTTAGATTATGTCATAAATTATTCTGGGACATCTTATTTGGCCTTTAAAATCATTTTAAAACAGTGATCATTGTGATTCTTTTACTACTTGCTTGTTATGATTCTCTTACCACTTACCATTTGCCTTCTGTGGCTATTGCAAAGACGAACATCACACTTGCTAAAATCACAATTATTGAAAGTCTGTGTGCCTCTAGAAGATAAAGCAGTAGAAATATATGTTACTAGTCTTTCTTACTATCAATGTTACTAAACTTGGAATTGAGGGGAGCAACAACAAACAAAAGATATGTTACTTCTGTGTGGATGCAATTCTTCTTGCAAAACTATTGCTCTAAAATAAAATTATTCTAAATTATGCAAAAATATGTCATATAGAATCTCTTATATTTCATTATTTTATTACTTTTATTCATTTCAAAAAATGAAGATGAGCTATGTGTTTTATTTTTATGATGCTTTAGTTTATCAAGCATAATATAAATCCCAAATGTTTACTAATCATATTAATACGGACTTTGCAAAGACAAAACTGTTTAGATGATATATTCCTACAAGGCCATCAGTCATTTTTATGCTACAGTGAAATAATCTTCCTGGTATGTTCCTGGGAAGTGAACATTCTTTTAAATCATTGTAATTTAGATTCCACCCCACCGAATGCATTTTATGTGAGTAAAAAAAAAGAATAGTAATGATTTGTGCTTTTGTTGTGCATGCAAATCTTACATGTGACACAGAGAAAAAAGAATTCTAACGATTCATCATAATATATTCAGAGAGATACAAATGCCCACAACACTGATTCAGAGAAATCATTGGAAGAGTAAAGGTTAGCTTAAAAAAAGAAAGAAAAAGCTGATTTGTAATGGAGCAAATCAGTTGGTATTACTGGTGGGAAGGAAAAAAAGAAAAATAGTATTTATTGAGCACTAGTGTGACAGCTTCACAAATATCAAAACTATAAAGTCTGTAATGGAGGAAAGAAGAAATAAAAGTGAATCACAAAAATGACAAAAGTCGAGGGAAGAGATATGGGAATATATGTATATGTATAACTGATTCACTTTGTTATAAAGCAGAAACTAACACACCATTGTAAAGCAATTGTACCCCAATAAAGATGTTAAAAAAAAAATGACAAAAGTCCTGTAACTGTGGAAGTTACACTTTAAGAAACGTAATAGTGTAAAAAATAATAAACACATAAGATAACAGGGTTGGAGAAAGGGAAGTAAAATTATCAATACACTGTTTTTTGTTCTTTCATGGCAGGAAGTTAATACTGGAATTTTTAAAAATGTTGGAAATACTAAACATTTGGAGAACACTTGGTTAAAAGACAAACTACAATAACTCCAATCTTTGATGTATTTCAAGACTCCTTTGCCCCCATTAGCTTCAGAGGGATTACTTTTAAGGAACTATTACCTCATGAAAAACTTTTGACCTTAAGTTCTGCAATGTCTTCCTTTTCATTTCAGGTTTATTATATCCTCTTATATTCATGCAAAAGTTAATATATTTAACTAAAAATATCATTAAATACTAATAAATGTTTTATGTACCTACCTATATGTCTACTATCTTACTATTTGTCCATTGATAGAAATAACTGGAATGATGATGAACAAATGTTAATAGTTCCTATTTATGATCCATATTTTCCCTTCTTCACATTTTTGACTATCAATTGTATTATTATTATTTGTTACATTTTAATCGTATTGAATACCATACTGAAAAACATTAAAAGATTAAATAAGTTGTGATTAAATTTAATATTAGCTTAGTTAAATCTCACTGGGCTCAAACCTCTAAAATTTTAAGCAAATTCAATTCCTCATTTATTACAAAGGCATCTGGGTGGAAGGGGCAGACAAAATTGGTTACAATTATAATCATTCTAATAAAGATAAAATATAAATTAATAAACTAGGGAAAAGTACCATATGTATAGGAAACAAGTTTTAAGAACAAATATTAAAATTGTAAGATCTAGAAAATTAATTTGACAAAAATTACCATTTTTCTCTCTTCTTTTACAAAAAGTGTACATACCAGAGGCATTTCTTGAGGTTTCCTCTTTCTTTTTCTTATTTTGGTGTTAGAAAAATAACTATTGTTTCTAAGTTACTTTCATTGTGACAATAAAAAGATAATATTCAGGAAACATACATAGTTTTTTTTGTTTGTTTTTTGTTTTGTTTTGTTTTTTTAAATCTCACCTATTTAACTACCAGGATTTAATTGACCTCAGAGTTTGATATATGTTTTCTTCCATGGTTAACATTATTGGGCACAAAATGTAACATATAATAATAGAACCACTTTTTTGTATGTGTTTTCAATGTGCCTAGCTAGATATAATGAGACAACCTCTGCAAATTCTTCAGAAGCTGCTTCCAACACCCGAGTAGAAGAAAGAATCTCTGTGAATAGTCAGCTGAATGCATAAAAGGGCTTTGAACTTTTGAAGTGAGATTTTTTGTTGAGCTCCTCTCTTTGCTTCTTCAACCTGATGTCATTCTGTGCACTTTTCAGAACATTAGAAATTTTCAGTATACTGTGCTAGAAAGTGAATTTCAGAGGATTTAATGGAGATCACAGGAGATGATGATCCATGGAAATGCAGTCTAAGCATCAGAAGAGTCTAGGAAAATCATTAAAAATTACTGATATCTAGGTAAGAAAACATTCCAGCCCCTACACCAAGCTATGAAGAAAGGGTAGGAAGAAGTATAAAACTAAATAGACACTACAGGACTTTTTCCCTAAAAACATGAAAAATGAAAAAATATACATTAGGATACAATCAGAAAAACTAAGCCTGGAAAGATAATTTTTAGAAATATATTGAAGAGTACTGTATTTATATTCAACAAATGTGCCAAACACTGTCAACCTACATTATTTCATTTAATTTCATACATTTTTTGTGCTGCCAAATTGGGAAAAGTTTAACTGAGAGTACTGACTGAAAAAGATAACACCTTAGAGTAGATCAACAAGTGATTATCTAGAGGCGACTTGGAAATGAGATTCTCTGTGCATATTTCTGGATGGGAGTGAGCGTGATGGCAAAACTTTTAGGTACCTCTCTGTTCATCCTCATAAACTTGTACCTACACCCCTACTCTCTACTCTTTCTGAGACACAATTGCTCTCCTCTGTTCTGCTTTTTTGTTTTTAAAGATTTAACTATTATTTATTATTATCTTAGATAATTTTTCTTCTTCCCAATAGTGCCTGGCCTTTGAAGCTTTGGCATCCAGAAGGACTGGTTAGGAGACTTCTATGAAATATAAGTGATATCCAGAGAGTGTCTGCATGGAAAGGGTAGTGTGCATTGTTGGCCAAAGATCTGGACAACTAGTGGACAATAGGACCAGGAAATGACTAGGTGGGCCATAAATATCTGGGTCCCACCCTAAGCAGAAATATTTTTTGTTCTATATAGTTGTTTTGAATGAGCAAGATTTAAAATGATCACAAGAATTCAACCCCTGTTCTACCTCTCCGAAGAATAGTGGACATCCTTTTCCCTGCCTGTAAAATAAGTGTAGGGCATCAGAGGAACTAAGTTTTTCATCAAGGTTTTCAGATCTATGCACCTTGATGGCCTGATATTAATCTGTCCTCTAATTACTTGGTTTATTTTGACTAAAAAAACATCGTAAGTTCTTTGAAAACAAATGCATTATACATCTTGCTTTGGTCACAATGCTTTTAGAGTAAAGAATAATGTGGTGGGTTCTCAAAGTTAATTCTAAAATGGTTGTTTAGCTAAATTATCAAACTTGAAGTATCCACACACAGAAAGAACATTCAAAACACAAAACTTTTAGTGTTATTTTTGTCTTCAGTTTTATTTTAAAACTCTCACTATAGTAATCTGAAGAAAAAGAAAAAAGAAAAAAACAATGCTACACTTGATACAGAGTGGAAGGAAGTAAATTTAAATAAGTTAAAAATTAAGACTGAATTTTATGTGTTCAAACCTTTTGTTTCTAGTGACCAACAGCCTCTGATAATGAAGATATTAATTGAATCATGATATATATATATATATATATATATATATATATTTAAAAATTTTAAATTAGAGAATCAACAAACTAAGTTTTAAGAATTCTTAATAAAACTGATCAATACAATTAAATATATTTATATCCTTTTCCCAATCTAAAATAGGGGTCACAAAGTAATGATACATTTTAACTAAAATCCAACACAAAAAATGAAGATAGAACTTATCAAAAATCAATTGGCAACAGTTAAATGAACATCAGCAGCTACCTTGTACTGGGGAGTAATAAAAAAGGCTGTATAAAGAATGAATCATGTCAGATTAATCTAATTTCCTTATATGTCAGAGTGACTTAGGAGATCAAGGAGAAGCAATAGATTAAATATATCTTGATGTTAACAAGATTTTCAGTGCTGTTCCATTTAACACCATTGATCATTAACAAACAAGGAAAAATGTGGCTGAGTCTATACTTATTAGAGGGTTGACAGATATTTGGAAAGTTTTTGACATAATGTCAATGATAACAGGGTTGGGAGATGGGGTCACACAAATCCCTACCCTATTCTATGGTAGTCTAACATTAAGAGCAGTTATTTATGTAAATCAGTTGTTTTCAATAGATCATATTTTCCTTATATTGATAACAGACACAAGAATATTTTTGCTTCAATATGGAACCAAATCTAAGAAAAATGGAGAACTTTGCCATAACACCTCAGCTATTAAAACGAGAATATTAACAGGGCCTACTCAAAGTGCTGATGTAACAAATAAAATAATCCATGTAGAATGCTTATCACAGTGCTTGGCATACAATAACACTTCAAAAAATGGTGCGTTTTACAATTAATATTATTTCCATCATTGTATAATATACAAGTTTTGAAACATGTAATTTTGTTTCTAGATATAGCATGGCATACTCTTCACACATTATTCACTGACCATCTGATATGAGATGGTTTGATTTTATATGGTCTGGCAAACTTAGAGAGTAGAAAAAACTCAGTGAAAATTTATTACAAATAACAGCTCAGATTAAATTTGTAAATTTAAAAAAAAGTATTTTTGCATACCTGAGTAAAATTAAAATGGAGTAAATAATCAATTAAAATTACAGTTTTAAATACAATTACTAAGAAAATTATGTATAACTATTGGGTCTCATTTTTGAGAGTGTGTAACAGACCTATCTCTTCAACTATCAGAATTTTTCCACAAGTTTATATTTTCAGATATACACAGAATCTGTCAATATTTATTTAGTTCAATTTTTTTAAAGTAACCTGATTATTACTTCCACTAAAAGCGCTACAATAAATAAGTTCTGCTTATAACCTGTTTGAAATTAGTCCACATTCAAGGAATTTTTCTTCCTGCTCAAGACTAACTTCAACTCTGATATCACTTTGTAGATCTACAATACAGATGCAATTATTTGTGAAAGTAGGATTATTTAATATGGACTTATTTTTACAGACACAATGTCATTTTATTTGCTTTTTACATGTATACAAGTCAAAATTGCTATAAGCTTAAATATGTTCATATGTTTGGTAAAATATACAAAGTTACTTTCTAAATTTTTTGCATTGATTATGTATTGTTTTGATATTCAAGAAATAAGCAAGAAAAGAGTTTTCTGAAAAAGTGAGAAGGCATTACTAAAGCATGGTTTACTATTATTGTTCAATATACTGATCCTGTGAAAAAAAGACCCTAAAACTTGGTGTTTTATAACAGTAAGCGTTTTCTTACTCTGGGTTTGTGGGACAACTGCAGCCCTGCTAATAACACAAGCTGGGTTCAGCTGTGCAGCTTCGGACTGTGGGTTAGTTAGGCTTAACTGAAAGCTGAAGCTTGTGTCTATATGCCTCTCATTCTCTTTTGATCTGTTGCTATCTGGTGTATATTTTCCTCATGGCAAATTATCAAACATAAAAGGCAAGTCAAAATAAGCAATCATAATTCAAGCCTGTGTTAGCATCACATCCACTAACAAACATTCCATTGACCAAAGAAAGTCACATAGCCAAGCCCAAAGTAAAAGTATGTGGAATTTCACCATGATGACATGGTAAGGATGCGGATACCCACTTTCAAATAGGAAAATGAAGAATCAGTACCAATAATTTAATTTTCCACATGAGATTTGATGAAGCCAAGATGAACCAGAGGCAATAGTGAAAAGTAAAAAAAGAAACTGAAAGTTATTCTATCTTTCTATGCTCCTTTCTTCTTTTGGCATTAATCTGATCAACCTGGAATCATTTCCTCAACAGCAACCCATTCTTTCTTGTTATCCATACCTGCCCTCCCTAAATTACTCTAGTTGTAAACATTAT
This sequence comes from Aethalodelphis obliquidens, assembly GCF_003676395.1. Taxonomy (NCBI): domain Eukaryota; kingdom Metazoa; phylum Chordata; class Mammalia; order Artiodactyla; family Delphinidae; genus Aethalodelphis; species Aethalodelphis obliquidens. Next base: position 1,284,796 of record NW_020838040.1, on the reverse strand, counting down.
ACTGTACTGTCTACCACACCATCACATGTTTATGTCCTATTCCTTTACAGTCTGATTAGTAAACCACAGAAATTAATTCTCACTCAAGTGTTAATGACCATTTAAAACTTCTAATATCTTGCTCAAAGATTTTGGCATTTTACCCTCCATTGCTTGAAAGCTTAGCAACAGCCCAAGGCATCAAATTAGTGTGAATTATTTCAGGGTGGTTAGACAGACAAGGACATGTGGTGTTGAAGCATGACCACATTCCAACTGTTTATGCTAAATAAAGTGAGCTGAAAACAATTTTGGACTATTTAAATATGGTTTTGAAATGTAATTAGTGTAAGAGTATTTCTCCATTTATCTTCCACTGAGCATAAATTTGATAGATTTAATTCACATGCACAATGGGTCATGCATTTATTCACAGTTCCTTGTCATCTACCTGTACCTCCATCTCATCTCTCCTGTTGATATGAATTTGTTACATTAACTCAGTCCTTTAAGACCAGGGACGTTGTCAGCCCACACATAATGATTTTCCAAAAAGTCAGTCACTGAAATATAGGTTAATGTATTAGATAGTCTCAGATTTTTTCCAGAACATAATCAGGAAAAAAAGAATGTAATCATAGAATTTGCCATTATATGAATATAAAGGATATAAGATGACTGGCTTTTAATGCCAGAAGGAACCTTAGAAGTCAGTTGTTCAAAATCTTTTATCCTTCAGATGAACAAAAGGAAGTGAAGTTACTTGACAAAATCTCTTTAATTAATGACAGAGCTAGGCTTTATTCCAAATCCTCTCTTCTTTCCATTACACCAAGCATATTAGTCATGGCCATGGTGGATAATCAGTAAAAGGTAATCCATTTATAGATAATCAATATCTTTAAATTCTTATGATTATTACAAAAAGAGAGTTGTCTGAAATAGTCTTGGGATTTCAGTGTTTTTAAAGGAACAAAATGAACAAGAAGCAATGACTGTTTTCTCAAATGAGGAGCTTGGCCAATGAACTGACTGTGGATATAGTAATAGTATATCTTTATGTCAGCCCAACTCCTGTCGTGAATTATTGCCCTGGGTAATTTTCAGACAGATATTATCCACACCAGACTCCCCAAAGTAGAACTGAGCAGATAGTAACCCACCTCACATAGAGCTGTTTTCATAGAGTTGTTGTCAGAACTAGCTAATGATTGTAGAGCATTTTAGAAAACTATGCCATATAAATACTTTACAACCAATATTTTATTCCCAGTGGATCTGTAATGTTTAGACCTAATAAGCACAGTCCTTTAACCAGTCATTCTATGGCTACAATATGAGGCAGTTGTGCTAGGAATCAGCAGTTTTTCTAGTCTATAAGCAAAGAAAAGTATTTACTACATATTTATATTTTATTCATTTGTTCCTTGTCAAAATTCTAAGAGAAGTTGGTCTTTAGGTTGAATAGTTGGTATATGGTTTGAATAATGAATACTCACTATTCAGAAAACAACAGAATGAGCAACTACAAAAACATATTTGACTGCTCAGGGAACTATCCATGGTAATGGGAAGTACAAGGCTAGCCTTGATGCTCTAGGTGTAATTCAGCCAGCAGTTTACTAAAATGAAATATTTTGTAAAAATCAGAATCTGGTAGGAGAAATGAACTATAAATGACTGGTGTCATCCTCAAACCACTATCCATAATGGCCCTGATTTGTTATTTTATAAGGTCAAAACAAGCAGCTTAGAATTATATATATTTTTTGTCCACCTTTAACCCCTTTAAGTGGGAGCTGTGCCATGTCTGCTGGCTGAAACATTAGACAAATGAACTCTCTGGCAGTTTGTCTATTTCTTCTCATTACACTAATATGGAAAATTAACTAGGAAGCATGCTTTCTTCCCCGTTAGCCTGGTGGCACATTTATAAGGACATCATCAAGACTGTTCTTTTCATTCAGTCCTCAGATTGTCTCTGGGTAGTTGCTGCCTCTCTATTCATTTGTAATTTCTCTTCATTATATTGCAATACGATGCTACTGAGAGTCTTTTGTTGCAAGTGGCTATAGACATGACTGTCATTTTGTCTATTATTAGGTCAGTGGTGAGAATTTTGAGAACAAAGGCAATGGGCATAATAGTAAGTTGGTATTAGATATTGAAGTCACTAAATTAACCCAAGGGATCCTCAGAGAGATGGGATCATTGTCCTTGTTTTCACAGATATATGAACACATACTGAATGACTTTTGCAAGGTCAAGAAAACTAGTAGTATATAGAGAGAAGATTAAAACAACTTAAGTCCTTACAGCAGCATATTTTGGGAGGATAACAGTTGCAGTGCTTGTTCTTTTTCCTTTACAAATCCCCCAGCTAGACTGTGGGTGCGTTTTTCTTCTCCTTTAACATCATGTTACATTTTTAATATTGACTGCTATATTTCTTCTTTATAGGCTGATATATATTTTTTTAAAACCAGAATAAATATTTTTCTTTAAGCAACTCTCCTTGAAAAGACAGGGCTTTAGAGAAACCTTCCCACCATTGTCTTAAAAATACCCTCGAGAAAACAATGATCCAAGCCTAGGCATTATTGCTTTTTCTATTTCCCTTATTCTGGATTTAATATATTCAATTATTGGAAACAAGTGAATTTTATATGTGCCCCATGATAGGAAAGGTGGGAAAGGTTTTAAGTCTCTGCACATCATCCTTGCTCAAGTCTTTCATGATATTTCTGTGGGTTGACCCCATAGTGTAATACCAATTTATTCCCATTTTAGGACCATACACAACTGATTTAAAATATTAAATTACAAATTAGTTGATTAAAAGGAAAAATTTGTTTCTATTCACACAAGCTATGTCTAACAATCCATGCCAGTGTGAGAAACAGTAAAACTCAGAGTAATCAGTGGAGCATAGTAATGACAATGATGAAACTTTTTAAATCAGCAAACTTGACTTCATCAGCTTGGATGTTGCATCTGCTCCTTAGGGCCTGCTTTAGCTGCCCGGTATATTCTTTCTCTAGATACACGCTTAGCTTAGTTCACTTCCTTCCTTCCTTCAAGGCTTTTCTCAATCCTCACCCTCTTGATGAGGCCTGCCCTGACTGCTCTATTTAACTCTGCAAGTTAACACTGCCCTCCCCCTCCCAGGCCTCACTATGTCCAACGCTGTTCTACCCAGTCATCATACGCTCAGCATTTATCACATTCTAACAAATATCTAACATGATATATTATTTGTTTATTTATCAATTGTGTTTATTTTTTATTCTCATCTCCTCCAGCTAGAATTTGATTAAACAGAGTTCTTCATTTTGTTCTCTGATACATCCAAACTGCCTGACCAATTCTTGACACAGAACTGGTACTCATCAAGTAATTGCTAAAGGAAGGAATGAAATTGGGCCTGACTCTGCCAGGATTTTGGGACTTTGAGAAAGGGTTTTTTTTGTTGTTGTTGTTTTTTGCGGAACACAGGCCTCTCACTGTTGCGGCCTCTCCCGTTGCGGAGCACAGGCTCCGGACGCGCAGGCTCAGTGGCCATGGCTCACGGGCCTAGCCGCTCCGCGGCATGTGGGATCTTCCCGGACCGGGGCACGAACCCGTGTTCCCTGCATCGGCAGGCAGACTCTCAACCACTGCGCCACCAGGGAAGCCCTTGAAAAAGGTTTTTAACCTCTCTGGTTCTAAATCTCTTGTCCATTTGCTGCCCAATTTCAAGAGATATAGGAATATGTTTTTGCCTATTACTTCTAGAGCTAATTTCTTTAAATATATGAGGAAATATCCTATGTAGTATTTTTTTTTTTACAAAAATAGCAGCATTTTATATACCCAAGTCTGTACTTGTTCTTGCTTTTGTCTTCTTATTACTGCACTTGATAATATATCTCAGCAGGCATTTCTTTAAATACTCAAAGTGCTTCTTTATTTATTATGAAATATTTAATATATAAAAATATTATGACATAAAGTAGAAAGATTAATAAAATGAACACCTAAGACAGATCACTCAACATAAGAAATTAAATATTATCAATTAAATTGAAATACTCTGAGTCTCTCTCTCTCTCTGATTGCATATCTCATGATGCATTCCCCTTCTCCTCCAGAAGGGGAACCAAAGACTCTCCTGAATTGTATCCTTATATTTTCCTGCTTTTCTGTGTAGTTTTTTACATAATTCCCTGATTTTTTGTATGTATGTATCATCCTTAAAACTACGTTGACATTTTTAACTTTATGTAAATTAGATTAAAACACATTCTTCTGTGGCTTCCTTCTTTTACACATCATCATATTTCTGAAGTTCATTAAAGTTTATGAATTTGTTGTTATTTCATTACTTAGCCTATTGCATAGTATTCTGTTGAAAAATACATTTTTTTTGTCCATTCTCCTTGTTGGTGGATATTTGCATTATTTCTAGTGTTTTGCTATTCAAGCATTGCTGCACTTTTCATTCATATGTATGCTTCTTAGTGCACATATGATAGAGTTTCTGAGGGCTACACTCCTAGAAGGAAGTGCTGAGATTTTAGGATTTGTACAACTTCAATTTTACTAGATAATGCCTGTTTTTGAAAAGTGCTATAAAACCTTACATGTTCTCCAGCAGTGGATAGAAATTCTTATTACTAATCTAAGCACTCTCCAAAACTTGATGACCTTTCAATTTTTGTCAGTGTGGTTTCCATTAAATGGAATGCAGTGAGCTATAGTATGGATTTCCTGAACACTAATATTTTAAGTATTTTCATCTTTATTGGTTATTTCTATGTCCTTTCTGTGAAAAGCCTATTGATGTCTTTTGTTCAATTTCTACTGAGCTTTTTTTTTCCACTTTGAAAAGATATTAGTGTTCTCTCTCTATCTATCTATTTGTCTATCTATCTATCTATCTATCTATATACACACACACACATATGTGTGTGTGTGTGTGTGTATTTTATGGGTATTAACTCTTTTTTACTTATATGGGTCTCATATTTCTTATCCTAGCTTGTGGTTTGTATTTGTAATTTTTCAAGATATCGTTTAACATCTAGGAAAACTTTGATATTAAAATTAGCCCATTTTCTTTTGGGATTTTTCTTTTTACATCTTGTTTAACATTTATAAGGTATTCCTGTTTTTAAAATTTTTTTGGTCTACCTGGAATTATTATAATTTCTGTGAGGAAACAGTTTAATTTTTTCTAGTGTTATGTATCTTCTATTACATATCATGCTCCCAGATATGCATAGATAAGTTTCTGGGCTCTTGATTCTGTTCTTCTAGTTCATAGGGTTTTATATTTCCTCCATGAAAAGCCATACAAATTTTGTTAGTCAATATTAATTGAGCAGTAGCTTGTCAAGTTTCATAAAAATGTTTCAATTTTGATAAGAATTGCATTTATTCAATAAATCAATTTCAGGGAAACCAATGCAGTTACAATATTGATGACATCTTATTCTTTATCTGGATATAATTTTCTTTTTAAAAATTTTATCACAGTACTTGGTAAATTAACTACTAGATCTCCTGTAAAATGTTTAATGGAAACAACGATAATAGCATTCTTAACTTATTCTTGATTTTAAAATGAATGTTTCTTATATTTTCACTAAATATTCTTTTGCTATAGATTATGGTAAATATATTTTATCAGACAAAGGAAGTTTTATTCTATACTTATTTGCTTATATTTGTATCAAGAATTGGTGGTTTTGGGTAAAAAGCACATGAAAAGATACTCAACATTGCTAATTATTAGAGAAATGCAAATCAAAACTACAATGAGATATCACCTCACACTTTTCAGAATGGCTATTATCAAAAAGTCTACAAACAATAAATGCTGGAGAGGGTGTGGAGAAAAGTGAACCCTCCTACACTGTTGGTGGTAATGTAAACTGGTATAGCCACTACGGAGAACAGTATAGAGGCTTCTTAAGAAACTAAAAATAGAGCTACCATATGATCCAGCAATCCCACTCCTGGGCATATATCAGAGGAAACCATAATTCAAAAAGATACATGCACCGCAATGTTCATTGCAGCTCTATTTACAATAGCCAGGACATGGAAGCAACCTAAATGTCCACCAAAAGAGGAATAGATAAAGGAGGTGTGGTACATATATAAAATGGAATATTACTCAGTCATAAAAAAAGAATGAAATAATGCCATTGGCAGCAACATGGATGGACCTAGAGATTGTCATACTGAGTTAAGTAAGTCAGACAGAGAAAGACAAATATGATATGATATGGCTTATATGTGGAATCTAAAAATAGGGTACAAATGAACTTATCTAGAAAACAGAAATAGAGATACAGATGTAAAAAAAAAAACTATGGTTACCGGGGGGTAAGGGGGTGGGGAACTGGAAGATTGAGATTGACGTACACACACTATTGTATGTAAAATAGATAACTAATAAGAACCTGTACAGCACAAGAAACTCTACTCAGTACTCTGTCATGTCTATATGGGAATGGAATCTTTAAAAGAGTGTGTATATATATATATATATATATATATATATATATATAGCTGATTCACTTTGCTGTACAATTGAAACAAACACAACATTTTAAATCAACTATACTCCAAAATATTTTTTTAAAAAGTATTGGTGTTTGTTTTATCAAGAAGCATTTTTTTCTGCATCATTAATATGGCCAATTTTGGTTTTGTTCTTTGATGTGAGGATTTCTTAGATTATCCTCCTCCCTTACATTCACTCAATCTAGTCATGTATTTTTAATGCAACGTTATATTTTCTTTACCATTATCTTGGTTAAAAAACTCAGAGAAGATGTAGTGTATATATACATATATACATACAATGAAAACACTTCTCAGTCATAAAAAAAGAATGAAATTTTGCCATTTGCAACAACATGGATGGACTTGGAAGGTATTATGCTAAGTGAAATAAGTCAGACAGAGGAAGCAATATATTATATCACATATATGTGAGATCTAAAAAATAAAACAAATTAGTGAGTATAACAAAAAAGAAACTGACTTAGGTATAGAGAACAAAGTAATGGTCACCAGTGTGGAGAGGGATGGAGAGAGAATCAAGACAGAGGTAAGAGATTAAGAGGTACAAAATACTATTTAAAAACTAAATAAGCTACAAGGATATACAGTTCAACACGGGGAATATAGCCAATATTTTATAATAACTATAAATGGAAAATAACCTGAAAAATTTGTGAATCAGTATGTTGTACACCAGAAATTTATATAATATTGTACTTCAACTCTACATCAATAAAAAAGTTTAGAGATGCTTGAAAACAAGTAATTTTAATCAATTTAAGGAAACATGTGTTAACGGGATATATATATATATATATATATATATATATATATACACACACACACACATATATGTATACACACACATATATATATATACACAGAGAGAGAGAGAATAGATTGTATGAAATGTGTATCATGATACTATCACTAAATACCATAAATATGAACTTTATAAATATATATTTGTATTAATTTAAACAATAATTATTGATGTTTATGTTATAGGAAGCAGCATGAATTTTAAAAATCATGCCAAAATTTTATCTTCAGATTAGATATACCTGAGTTTACATAAAAAATTGACAAATGTTTGGGGGGAAGTTACTCAATCCTTTGATATAAAACTTCTTAATTTATTAAATGGAATAAATGATATACTTATGATAAGAGTATTTAGAGGCTATAGTGATATATTTGTGCTTAATAAATAGTAGTAATGTTGTTTTTACTTAATTTCATCTCCAGGAGCAGTAACTAAGATAAGTAATTTGAATTACATATGCAAATATTCAATGAATACAGACCAGCCCTACTGAGACATGTCTCAATTTAAAGTAGTTTGACTTAAATTATGTGAAATTAAAGAGTTTCTAAATTAGAAATTTAAGAAGCAAGTCCTTCACTCGTCTCTTATAACAGAATTAATCTTTTTGAAAGTTCACTCAGGTCAAGTTTAATCACCTGCCATCTGGAACACTTATAACCAAAAACAAAATTATGATTTTGATGTTAATAGAATTGCACCAGTAAAGTATCCCAGCTCCAGGCTTAGTATTCCAATTGTGACTTTCTCCTCTGTGTTTTTACATGGTGCATTGTATATAGCCTTAATCATGGCACTTAAGTTGTATTGTAATGATTTGATTATATGCCTCATTCTCTTTCTTTGGTTGGACCTACATCTTATTTGTCTTTGTTTCTTTGTTCTTTTGTACAATTCTCAAAGCTTGTTGAATAGTAATTATAATAATAAATATTATTATTATCATAAAAATAATAGCTGGTGCTTTACAGCATTTTTCTCTGTGTTAGACACTTTTTGGAAATTCACATAATTAATTAATTGAAAGGTCACAAAAAATCTATGAGGTAGGTGCTATTAGTAACCTACTTTACAGAAAAATAATGAATGAGTGAGTGAATTATCAGTGTTCTTATTATTTATTGTACCTCCCAATAGTATTAATGTATAGCTCCTCAGCTTCTTAGAAGAAATAGATACTATCTATATGGATCTCTTTACCTGGGTGTTTAATAACTGTCTATTGAAAACCATGATAGCAACATCTTTGTCTTTTTCAACATATGCTATGCCCCCAAACATGGCTGCTTATGTTGTTTTACTCCTTTAAATGTCCTCTTCATTTATGTGAAAGGGAAATATGTGGGTTCTTAAAGGTTTAATGGGAGCCCTACCTAGTTCCTCCAAAATTTCTTACTATCCACCATCTACTTGGCTTACTGTAGCTCTCTGATACCCTAACTCTCAAGTCCACTACTACCTCACACAAACCCACACCACCACACTTTTGATTGCTTAACATTCTTCTTTCATACTAATTAATGTATTTTCAACTTTGCCAATGACTATTTAATCTTTGGCTTCATGAAAATTCTGTTAAGAGCCACTCTTATCATTGTAATCTATTCCTATATTTTATATCCTTCCGAGAATAGACTGATAGCTAGGATTACCTCACATGGAAGGAGGATAAGATAATACTCCTGAGAACAACCAGCACTTGTGGCTACACCTACCACTGCCACGTGATGGGACATTTGGTGGCAGCAGCTAACACCACAGCTCCATCCAGATCCTGACTTCTATACCTTGTATTTTTGTAAATGCACGAAGAGAACAGATCTTGTGTCTTCTTGCTTTATATGCCTAACAATTAGGTCTTGGCTTTTTCCTCATTACACTTACACTGTAACCTTTCTTACCTCTGAAGAAATTTTCCACACAGATCTGAAGTCTGCCCAATTTTCTACTTAAAATTTCTCTGTGATACTGAATATACAAACAATGGCCAGACCAAATATACTAATAAAACTCTGACCTACAACCTCTGAATCAATCTTCCCAGAACATTCAGAACTTGGTCAATGACTGTCAGCTCTTTCACTTTTGCCTCTGTTCCCAACTCAGGACAAACCAGATAAAATACAAGTATGCTTTCCAAACAATCATATAAAATGGTACTTCTAGTTAGCCTGCCCCCAGCATCATCATGCTAACAACCTCCAATCAGAGCATAGACATAACCAATGGTGGCTTCCTTCTATTTTTCCCTATAAAGCTTTCCTACTCCTCTGTCTTTCTTTGAGTCTCTGCCAAATGCAAGTGATGGTGGCTAACTCCCATGTTATAGCAAGCTCTGAATAAATAGCCTCTGTTTGTACTCTTTTAGATGGATTTCATTTATTTTCACATCTGCATAAACAATCAGTAAGTTCCATGTCTATAAATAAATTGGCAAGTTATACTTGTTTCTAGTCTAAAGTCATGGAAAACTGGAAGTTACATTATTTGAAGATTACATGATATTCTTTATGGATCTGAGACATCTGATTGCTAAGCTCACCTGCCCCAAACTACCCATCAGCATTATTCACAGACTTTTCAAATAGCCATGGTTGAAATTCCTTTATTCCACTGAATTTTGTCTCCTCATTCAAAGGCAAGGATCAAATGAACTCTCTCCATTTTCCTGATAATGGATACCTCCTTGAAGAAAGGAATTAATTTCTTCTCTCCAAGTAGATGCAAATCTTATTAACATTCTAACCCAATCTTTACTGGTCTGACATTCTTCTGCCTGTGACCTATCTGAATCCTGTTGTTCCCTGTCCCTGATTCTATAATTTTAGGAAGTCTTTATAGTAAGGTGAGAGGCAGTATTAGTGTGGTGAGAGACAGTGATTAGAAGTATGAACCATGCCACGGAGCATAAAGCCCAATTTTCCTATTTACTTGATATTTGGCAAATATGTGAACAGAGCATTTATACCTTCTATACACCCTTATCTTCACAAATGTTGATAATAACCTCATCTAAATCAGAGTTGCTGTGAGAATTAAATGAGTAAATTCATGTGAAGATTGGAGGAAACTATCTTCCATAATTAAAATTTTAATAAGTGCTTATTGTAGTGGTGATTATGCTTTTCTTAGCCAGCTTCAATTATATCAAATAAAATGAAAGTTACCAAGCATCAAGCAAGGTATGCAGGCGCTATTTTGAAGTAACTGGCCTCCCAGCTAACATTGTTTGACTGCTCTAATTTAGAACATTTGAGACAAGAAAGAAGCATATTATCTTCGCCAGGTTGATCTCAATATTTATTATACATGACTGCAAGTGTTTGTGCCATATGAGTGTTTTGGGTCTGCAAAATCTTTAGAAAATATGCCAGCACACTGCTGTATATATTGAAAACCTGCCTGTGGCTTACAGAACACCATCATTGTTGCATGTTTTGTCCTGCTATGTAGAATTATTTAAGAAAGATCAATTTCTTATGGTGAATACAATCCATCCGATTTTGACATAATTAATGTTGATATTGGCAAACAGATTCAACTGCCTCTTTTTTCCATGTCAGTTTAAAGACCAATAAGGTCCTGTGATCAGTAAAAAGGAGAATACTTGTCTTTCTGTTTGCATTAACAGAAAGATCTGCATTTCATTGGCCTAATTGGTTTTAAAACAATGTGAGATAATGAGTAGATAAAGAAATGACAGTTCCTACTTAGCACTACATATAATAGAAATTGCACCTGCCTAATTTCTTCTTGGGTCATTTTGATGCGGGTTATAACTGCAAGACTTAACTGAATTAATGTTAATGCACACTGAAAGTGCATTTTGGGAAATTCTACAATATATTGAGTTTTAGAAATTGAAATATTTTCAGGGACTGTGATCAGGTTAAACTGTCAATTGCATGATTCCTTACAACATTCTTTTTTCCCTAGCATAGTTTACATAAACCACAACTGCAAAATTAATCCTTCCTTTATGTTTCTTTTTTTTGAAGTATAGTTGATTTACAATATTGTATTAGTTTCAACCTATAAAACTGAGTGACTCAATATTTTTATAGTTTTTACTCTACTTAAAGCTATTACAAAATAATGGCTATATTTCCATATGCTGTACAATATACCTTTGTTTCTCAATCATTTTATAAAACAAACAAATGCATATAACAAAACAGAAACAAATTCACAGATATAGAGAAAAAAACTAGTGGTTCCCAGTGGGGAGAAGGAAGGGGGAAGGTCAAGATAGGGGTATGGGATTAAGAGACACAAACTACTTCCTTTAAGTTTTAACACAAAACCATTTTTTTCCCCATATTTTTTCTACCCATGTTTCTTTTTGCTCCATTTATGCTCCTGGTCAAATTCACTTACTTTCATGGTTTAAAAACTCACCTAGGTGAAATGACTTAAAAATATACATCTTTGAACCTGGCCTTCAAACTTGAATATACAACCACTTGTTGAATAAGTGACCATGGTAGACATAGCACTCAACATGTCCAAAATTGACTGTATGTTCTCTGCCCAGTCTGTGCCTGTTCCTGTCATCATAATCACTATTAATGTGCTTCCATCCAAGTAGTACTTGAGCCAGAAACTTAAGACTCATCCTACATACCTCTGTAGCATGTATTAGATAAAATCCAGCACTATGTCTTGAAAAAAAAATTTTAAATCATGCCCAAAATGCTAGCCCTTCCACTCTTCCTTCCATTTCAGACACTCATAATCACTGATCTGCATACTTTCCAACTGTTTTTACTGCTCTCATTCTAACCCTTGTTTAACTCATTCTTTGCTTTATAGCCAGAATGACCTGTTTTTCTTGGTCAAGTGATCTGCACATGTATTTGCCCAATATAAAAAAGTAAGACCTGTATGACTCCCATACTTCAAATCCTTTGCCTAATTCTATTAGAGCCTTTCCTAGATGATAGTGCCCCCTGCTCTACTGTGTTGAAAAAGTCCTCTATGATCTAGCCTTACTTTATCCTGCATGTTATATTAGTTCAGGAAAAAAATTATTCATGATGCTTGTTAAAGAACAGTAAAGGAGACATTATTCAGGAGGACTGAATGGGGTTTTGCAGTAGGAGGAAGAAATTGGGCCCAACTCTGAGTACAACAAGGAAAAGTGGAAATGTATAGTCAAAGAGTAGAGTTAGGGTTGGGGAAGTGTGGATTAGTGGATGGAAAATTACTGAGAGGTAAGGAGGAATTCTGGCTAAACCAACAGAATAGGATTCTTGCAGAAAGCAGGCCAAGGTAATAAGACATCATCTGGGGGATCATGGAAGATGAAGAACCTGATTAAGGGTGATCAGGTACTGAGGGTGGGGAATTCTGCCTAAACTAACTTAGTGGGATTCCTGCTAAAATTAGACAATGTAAAGTAGGACACAGAAGCACAAAATCCAAGGCCTATTTGGGAAGAATAGTAAAAGGGGCCTGACTAAGGTTAAGGAAAGACTCTTTCATAGTTTACTGAATGTATTTGCTTAAAATTACATGTAATACCACACTGAATGTATGTGCTAGAAATGGCACACTACACATGATCCTCAGCACTTGAATAGCTTTTGCTCTTGCTATTTCATCTACTACTTCCTTTTCTGTGTCTACTTATTACACATACTGGACAGAGCTGAAGTCTTTTCTTCTCAAAAACTTCCCTCCCTGAAAATAGACATAATATTTTCCTTAAACAACCACTACACTCTGAAGAATAAAAATTAGTAATTTTGTAATTGTATAATAATAGTAATGATTTATTGCATAAAACTAATAATCTTATAATAATAATGTGAAAACTAAACTGCTCAACTATGACTACTACCATAATGACTCCAGTTACTACTGTTTATTGAACAGATACCATATTTTACATGCTTTGGAAGCATTATCTTATTTAATATTAAATACAGATTTCCAAGAGAGGTATTATTCCCAATATAAATTGAGAAAACTGAGGATCGTGAGGATCAGTAACTTGCCTAGACCAGGAATTAGCAAACTATGGCCCATATGCCTAATATACCATACGACCCATTTTTAAATAGTCGGTAAATTTAAAGAATTGTAAACACACACATACACAGCCATACACAAAGAATATGTGTCAGAAACCGTATGTGGTCCACAAAGCCTAAAATATTTTCTATCTGGTCCTTTATAGTAAAAGTTTGCTAGTCTTATGTTAGATCACAAAGCTTGTAAGAAATTTCACTGGGTTTTGAATGCAGGTCATTTTGACTACAAGCTGCAGGTCCTTGATCATTAGCTCAATTTCCTTATCTCTACTATTATTACCTTTGTATTATGTGCATATCTCACCTTTTTCTCTCTCTATAGAGTAATTTTCTAGAGTCTAGGAGCCAAAAATATTCGTTAAACTAAGTTCTTACTGAATATTCAATGAGTTTCTATCACAGTGTTTTCCTGCTAATCTTATGATCTTTCATTCTACTTCTGAAATCTAGGTTATGATTATTCTATAACAGTATACAATTTTTTGATATCCATGTATTGTCTTCTAAGAACCCTGCACAATTTACAATCTTTTTAAATTCAACATTGAAAGGAAAAACTCTTTCTCCTCTATTCTCAATACTTCACTATTAACACCAGATCTGTGGAAAGGCTTTCCATATCAAGTAATTCTCTTACACCAGCTGAGTGTCCTCTAATTTAACTCAACTCTAATTCTATCTAACTGGAGAGAGGGTCAGATCCCACAGGTTAAGGGCTCAGTCCTACAAGACTGTCCCATTTCAGACACCACTCACAAGTCCTGGTTGTCATCTGGGTTTCTGATTGATTAACTATAAATCCAGTGTTCCCATAAGCCCCTCCTTGTGTTTCATCATTTGCTAGAATGGCTCACAGAACTCAGGACAAGTTTACTTAGTAGGATTACCAATTTATTATAAAGGCTATAACTCAGGAACAGCCAGATATGGCAGACGCATAGAGCAAGGTATGGAGGAAAGGATACAGAACCTACATGCCCTCTCTGGGTATTTTACCCTCCCAAGAATATCCACATGTTAACCAACCAGGATGTTCTCCAAACCTTGTGCTGGAGGGGTTTTTAGGAAGCTTCATTATGTAGGCACAGTTAAATAATCTTTGGCCATGTGTGGTTAAGTGAACCTCCAGCCCCCAAAACTTAGGGCTGAAAGTTCCAGCATTCTAATTACATCTTTGGTTCCCCTAGCAACCAACTCCTATCCTTGGTTACCTAGGAACTTTCCAAAAATTACTCCATTAACATAAACTCAGGTGTGGATGAAAAGGGCTTATTATGAATAACAAAAGACACTTTTATTGGTTTTATCACTTAGAAAATTCTAAGGATTTTAGGAATTCTGCACCAGGAAGAAGAACAAAGACAAAATATATACTTCTTGTTATAAATTGCAATGTCACAAACACTATCAGAGATTATTTTGAAGGAGAAGAGTCTTGCTTACATTTTGAAATAATTTTACTACTCATATATTTGGCCTGTAATGCTGTCCTTGTGTTTTTGCATTTCTGCTGGAATTTGCTTTACTTGATTGTTTAATGTAAATGTAATTAGGGTTCCTTGAGTTTGTCCCACTGCACATTGATATCTATCTCAAAGCCCTGATTGCCTATTAGCCTGGTGTGTAAACCTATCTTCTGTGTGAAATAATGCTGCCATCTGTAATGTTACAGATCTCTTAGATGGCATATCTAGTGTTACTTACATGAGAAACAATCATTTGAATTCTAATAGAACATTAATGTCCTTTTGTACTGAGACTACCCTTTTTCACCTTATTTTTAAATAGTATTTAAAGTAATTAAATTCTGTGAAGTTATTATTCCAAGCTAATGATTTATATATAGTATTTTTAATGGGCTTGCCAAGAAGCAAAATGTAGCACAATCTCATAATATCAGTCATTAAGGGAATGATGTCCACTGTAAGCTAGAGACCTTACCAGAGTGCTCACATCTACTTGATGTTGTCAGATTGCTCCTGTCATTAAAGAGTGTACCTTCCTACTGAGCTTGCCACTGAGTTATTATCTCAGACTACACTTATCTGCTTGGAAATATCCATCAAAAGAGAATTGTGATAACAGAACAATAACAGCAAGAGGAAACAAAAACAAACAGTACTTTCTGTGGGAGGATCATCATCAAATGTGTGGTGGGGGGAAACAGAATATTAAAGAAAATTACATAGTATCATTTCCTCCCTCACTCTCCCCAAAAACGATTTTGTTACACTGGTGGTCTTTTTTGCCAGAAAAGAAAAAAAAGATCTTTCTTCTTCTTTTGGACTCTGCTTTTGTTGCAGAGCATGACAATGCCTCCTTCTGGTCTCCTACTCTTTTTTTTTTCTTTATTGGAGTATAATGCTTTACAATGGTGTGTTAGTTTCTGCTGTATAACAAGGTGACTCCAACTCTGTTTTAATTGAATTTTCTCTCTCTCTTCCCCCTTTTTATAGTTAAATTTATTTATTTATTTATTTATTTATTTATTTATTTATTTATTTATTTATTTATTTATTTATTTATTTCTGGCTGCATTGGGTCTTCATTTCTGTGTACAGGCTTTCTCTAGTTGCGGCGAACGGGGGCTACTTTTTGTTGTGGTGTGCGGGCTTCTCATTGCAGTGGCTTGTCTTGTTGTGCAGCACGGGCTCTAGGTTCATGGTCTTCAGTAGCTGTTGCTCTCAGGCTTAGTTGTTCCACGGCATGGGGGATCTTCCCGGACCAGGGCTCGAAACTGCGTCCCCTGCATTGGCAGGTGGATTCTTAACTACTACGCCACCAGGGAAGTCCATCTTCCCATTTTTAAATCTCATTCTCTCTCTCCCTTCCTGCCTCTCCCCTTCTCATCTAAGATTTAAGACCGTCTATTTTAATTATGAGGTTAATCACTTTGACTATGGATTTTGTAAAGGTTATTTATTCCTATGTTAGTCAATATTCACTATATAATTTTCAAATATTAGGCCAATTTTTAGCTAAGATTCATGAAATTTTATTAGGTCTGCATATTGTGTTCACAAATCCTTAAGCAGCCACCTATTACAAAAACAGATGCAAATGAATATATGCAAGGGAATCAATTCATTTTGTTTCTTACTATAGAACAGTGTTTCTCAATCTTTTTATCACACATCTCAAAAAGCCTGTTTTCACCTAATGGCATACCCATTACATGTTTTTTTGAAACAGATATAGTGTACATCTGTTTATGTACTGAATATGTAATTGTGCTTTATACATAAAACAAGTAAGAATGTTTTGACCCTAAAGAAACAAGTTTTGCCTCCTTGGGGGTGATATCATTGAGAATGCATGCTACAGTGATGAAATAATATTCTGATTATTTAGGCTAGCTTGTGAAGACCTAAAATAAAACCAGGCAGAGGGCCAATCCTTTCCCCAAAGCTTCCCTGTATATATTTCTCTCTAGATGAATTTTTCTCAACTTTGACAAGGGATACATATTCTAGGGTAAATCAGAGTCACTGTAGTGCTTTACCAATGCACACAATGCACACAGACACATACATACACACTCAGCTCTCCTTAATCTTTAGCAAGCACACAAATATATACACAAGTAGATATTTATAATCACTCACAAAGGAATATACCTCACACTCCAGAATTGAAAAAAAAAAATGCCCCAGTAATTGTAAATGTGTTATGTGTTTAATCTACCAAACATACTGGGGCAATACAAAGAATATATATATATATATATATATATATATATACACACACATACATATAGAGTAAAATATATATGTATATATAAACCTATTAGGAAAAAGTCTCAACAAAAACAAAAAAATCCAATTATTGAATTTTGACATTTCTATATATATTCTGGATGCTAATTATTTGCCAGGTATATGGTTGCAAATATTTCATGCACTCATTTCTAGTCTTTCACAAAGAAAAAGGTTTTAATTTTAATAGCATTCAATTTATCAATTTTTTTAATGGATATGTTCTTGTTGTCAATTTTAATAAAGAATTTTTTGCTAATTATTAGTCAGAAAGATACTCTATTTTTTTCCTAAGTACTTTATAATTTTGAATTCTACATTTAAATTCATGACCTAGTTTGAATTAATTTCTAAATAAGTTTTGAGGCTTAGGTTGTTGTTTTTTTAATTTTTTTGCATATGGTTGTCCAATTATTCCAGCACTATTTTTTTTTTTTACATCTTTATTGGAGTATAATTGCTACCAGCACTATTTTTTGAAAAGGCTATTCTTTTTCCATTGAATTTCTTTTATAATTTCATCAAAAAGTTACTTAGGTCTGTTTACTGGCTTCTCTGTACTATTCCATTCATTTATATGTCTATCCCTTCACCAATTTCATACAGTCTTGATTACACTAGCTATATAATGTCTTGAAATTAAGTAGGCTCATTCTTCCCACTTTATTCTCCTTTTTCAAAATTGTTAGTTATTATAGTACTTTTGACTTTACATATAAATTTTAGAATAATCTTGTCTATACCTGCAAAAATTTTTTTTGCTTGGCAGGTTATAAAAATTGCCTTAAACATGGATATTAATCTCAAAAGAATTGATATCTTTACTATATTAGTTCTTCTAATCCATGAACAAATTATGTCTCCCCAATTATATAGATATTTAAATTACTTTATCAACATTTTGTAGTTTTCAGCATGCAAATCCAAAAATGTTTTGACAGACTTATAACTAAGTATTACTTTCCTTTTTAAATGGTTGCATTTTTCTTATTTATATTTTTGTTTTATTGAGATATAATTGACATACAGCACATATAAGTTTAAGGTGCACAGCATAATGATTTGACTTATATATGGGAATGTGAAATGATTACCATAGTAAATTTAGTTAAAATCCATCACCTCATACATTTACAAAAAAATGTTTTTTTCCTTAAGTACTTTTAAAACTTACCACTTAGCAACTTTTAAACATACCTTACAGCAATGTTAATTATAGTCATCATGTTATCCATTATATCCCAGTTCTTATTTTTTTAATTTATTTTTATTGGAGTATATCTGCTTTACAATATTGCATTAGTTTATAATGTACAGCAAAGTGAATCAGCTATATGTATACATATATCCCCTCTTTTTTGGATTTCCTTCTCATTTAGGTCACCACAGAGCACTGAGTAGAGTTCCCTGTGCTATACAGTAGGTTTTCATTAGTTATCTATTTTATACATAGTATCAGTAGTGTATATATGTCAATTCCCAACCTCCAATTCATCCCACCCTCTCCCCCGTTCCTGCTTGGTATCCATAAGTTTATTCTCTACGTCTGTGTCTCTATTTCTCCTTTGTAAATAAGAGTGTCTATACCAATTTTTTCAGTTTCCACATATGTGTTAATATATGATATTTGTTTTTCTCTTTTTGACTTACTTCACTCTGTATGACAGTCTCTAGGTCCACCCATGTCTCTATAAATGACCCAATTTCATTCCTTTTATATGGCTGAGTAATATTCCATTGTATACATGTCCCACATCTTCTTTAACCATTCCACTGTTGATGGACATTTAGGTTGCTTCGATGTCCTGGCTATTGTAAATAGTGCTGCAATGAACATGGCGATGTATGTGTCTTTTCGAATTATGGTTTTCTCTGTGTATATGGCCAGTAGTGGAATTGCTGTGTTATATGTTAGTTATATTTTTAGTTTCTTAAGGAATCTCCATACTGTTTTCCATAGTGGCTGTATCAATTTGCATTCCCAACAAAAATGAATGAAGGTTCCCTTTTCTCCACACCCTCTCCAACATTTATTCATAGATTTTTTATTGATGGCCATTCTGATTGGGGTGAGATGACACCTCATTGTAATTTTGATTTGCGTTTCTCTAATAATTAGTAATATGAGCATCTTTTCATGTGTTTGTTGGCCATCTGTATGTCTTCTTTGGAGAAATGTCTATTTAGGTCTTCTGCCCATTTTTTCACTGGGTTGTTTGCTTTTTGATTCTGAGCTGCATGAGCTGTTTGTATATATTGAAGATTAATCCTTTGTCAGTTGCTTCACTTGCAAATATATTCTCCCATCCTGAGAGTTGTCTTTTTGTCTTGTTTATGGTTTCCTTTGCTCTGCAAAAGCTTTTAAGTTTCATTAGGTCCCATTTGTTTATTTATTTTTTTTATTCTCATTGCTCAAGGTGGTGGGTCAAAAGCAATCTTGCTGTGATTTACATCAAAGAGTGTTCTACCTATGTTTTCCTCTAACAGTTTTACAGTGTCTGGCCTTATATTTATTTAGGTCTTTAATCCATTTTAAGTTTATTTTTGTGTATGGTGTTAGGGAGTGTTCTAATTTAATTCTTTTACATGTACCTGTCCAGTTTTCCCAGCACCACTTATTGAAGAGGCTATCTTTGCTCCAATTGTATATTCTGACCTCCTTTGTCATAGATTAGGTGACTGTAGGTACATGAGATTATCTCTGGGATTTCTATACTATACCATTGATCTATATTTCTGCTTTTGTGCCAATACCATATTGTCTTGATTACTTTAGCTTTGGAGTATAGTCAGCAGTCAGGGAGCCTGATTCCTTCAGCTCCATTTCTGTTTCTCAAGATTGCTTTTGCTATTCGAGGTCTTTTGTGTTTGTATACAAATTGTAAAATTCTTTATTCTAGTTCTGTGAAAAATGACATTGGTAATGTGAAAGGGATTTCATTGAATCTGTAGTTGCTTTGTGTAGTATAGTCATTTTCACAATATTGTTTCTTCAAATCCAGGAACATGGTATTGTGTCATCTTTGACTTCCTTCATCAGTATCTTATAGTTTTCTGAATACAGGTCTACTGCCTCCTTAAGTAGGTTTATTCCTAGGTATTTTATTGTTTTTGTTTCAATGGTGAATGTGATTGTTTCCTTAATGTCTCTTTCTGCTCTTTTATTGTTAGTGTATAGAAATGCAAGAGATTTCTGTGTATTACTTTTGTATCCTGCAACTTTACTAAATTCATTGATTTGCTCTAGTAGATTTCTGGTGGCATCTTTAGGATTTTCTACATATAGTATCATGTTATCAGAAAACATTGACACTTTTACTTCTTCTTTGCCAATTCACAACCCTTTCCTTTTTTTTTTCCTTCTCTGATTGCCATGGCTAGGACTTCCAAAACTATGTTGAATAGTAGTGGTGAGAGTGGACATTCTTGGCTTGTTCCTGACATTAGTGGAAATGCTTTCAGTTTTTCACCATTGAGAATAAGGTTTGCTATGGGTTTGTCATATATGGCCTTTATTATACTGAGGTTGGTTCCCTCTATGCCCACTTTCTGGAGAGTTTTTATCATAAATCGGTGTTAAATATTGTCAAAAGCTTTTTCTGCATCTATTAAATGATCATATACTTTTTATTCTTCAATTTGTTAATATGATGTATCACATTGATTGATTTGTGCATATTGAAGACTCCTTGCATCTCTAGGATAAATATCACTTTATCATGTTGTATGATCTTTGCAATGTGTTGTTGGATTAGCTTTGCTAGTATATTGTTGAGGATTTCTGTGTCTATGTTCATCAGTGATATTGGCCTGTAATTTTCTGTTTTTGTGATATCTTCGTCTGGTTTTGGTATCACAGTGATGGTGGCATAGTAGAATGAGGTTGGGAGTGTTCCTCCTTCTGTAATATTTTGGAAGAGTTTGAGAAGGATGGGTGTTAACTCATCTCTAAATGTTTGAGACAATTCATGTGTGAAGCCATCTGGTCTTGGACTTTTATTTGTTGGAAAAAAAATTTTTTTAACAACTTTATTAGATTATAACTGCTCTGCATTGTTGTGTTAATTGCTGTTGTATAACAAAGTGAATCAGCTATACTTATACATATATCCCAATACCCCTCCCTCTTGCATCTCCCTCCAATTCTCCATATATCACCCCTTTAGGTGGTCACAAAGCACGAAGCCCATCTCCCTGTGCTAAGGGGCTGCTTCCCACTAGCTATCTATTTTACATTTGGTAGTGTATATATGTCAATGCCACTCTGACTTAGTCCCAGGTTACCCTTCCCCATCACCATGTCCTTAAGTCCACTCTCTACGTCTACAGCTTTATTCCTGTCCTGCTGCTAGGATCTTCAGAACCTTTTTGTTTTTTTAGATTTCATATATATGTGTTAGGATACGGTATTTGTTTTTCTCTTTCTGACTTACTTCACTCTGTATGACAGACTCTATGTCCATCCACCTCACTACAAATGACTCAGTTTCATTTCTTTTTAGGCTAAGTAATATTCCATTGAATATTTGTGCCACATCTTCTTTATCCATTCATCTGTCGATGGACACTTAGGTTACTTCCATGTCGCAGCTATTATAAATAGTGTTTCAATGAATATTGTGGTACATGACTCTTTTTTTTTTTTTTTTTTTTGCGGTACACGGGCCTCTCACTGTTGTCACCTCTCCTGTCGTGGAGCACAGGATCGGAGGCACAGGCTCAGTGGCCATGGCTCACGGCCCAGCTGCCCCATGGTATGTGGCATCTTCCCGGACCAGGGCACGAACCCATGTCCCCTGCATCGTCAGACAGACTCTAAACCACGATGCCACCAGGGAAGCCCCATGACTCTTTTTGAATTATTGTTTTCTCAGGGTATATGCACAGTAGTGGGATTACTAGGTCATATGGTACTTCTATTTTTAGATTTTTAAGGAACTTCCATACTATTCTCCACAGTGGCTGTGTCAATTTACATTCCCACCAAAGGTGTAGGAGGCTTCCCTTCTCTCCACACCCTCTACAGCATTTACTGTTCGTATGTATTTTGATGATGGCCATTCTGACTGGTGTGAGGTGATACCATATTGTAGCTTTGATTTGCATTTCTCTAATGATTAGAGATCTTGAACATCCTTTCATGTGTTTGTTGGCAATCTGTATATCTTCTTTGGAGAAATGTTTACTTAGGTCTTCTGCCCATTTTTGGATTGGGTTGTTTTGTGGGCTTTTTGTTTGTTTGTTTTGATATTGAGCTGCATAAGCTACTTGTATATTTTAGAGATTAATCCTTTGTCAGTTGCTTCATTGCAAATATTTTTTCCCATTCTGAGGGTTGTCTTTTTGTCTTGTTTATGGTTTCCTTTGCTGTGCAAAAGCTTTTAGGTTTCAGTAGGTCCCATTTTTGTATTTTTCTTTTTATTTCCATTTCTCTAGGAGGTGGTTCAAAAAGGATTTTGCTGTGATTTATGTCAGAGAATTTCTATGTTTTCCTCTAAGAGTTTGATAGTGTCTGGCCTTAAATTTAGGTCTTTAATCCATTTTTAGTTTATTTTTGTGTATGGTGTTAGAGAGTGTTCTAATTTCATTCTTTTACATGTAGCTATCCAGTTTTCCCCGAACCACTTATTGAGGAGGCTGTCAATTCTCCATTGTATATTCTTGTCTCCTTTACCAAAGATAAGGTGACCACATGTGAGTGGGTATATCTCTGGGCTTTCTATCCTGTTCCATTTATCTGTAATTCTGTTCCTGTGCCAGTACTATACAGTCTTGATTATTGTAGTTTGTAGTACAGTGTGAATTCAGAAAGCCTGATTCCTCCAGCTCCATTTTTCTTTTCAAGATAGCTTTAGCTATTTGGTGTGTTTTGTGTTTCCAAACAAATTGTGAAATTTTTTGTTCTAGTTTTGTGGAAATTGCCATTGGTACTTTGATAGGGATTGCATTGAATCTGTAGATTGCTTTGGGTAGTAGAGACATTTTCACAATGTTGATCTGCCAATCCAAGAACAGGGTATATCTCTCCATCTGTTTGTATCATCTTTAATTTCTTTCATCAGGGTCTTATAGTTTTCTGCATACAGGTCTTTTGTCTCCTTAGGTAGGTTTTTTCCTAGGTATTTTATTGTTTTGGTTGCAATGGTAAATGGGAGTGTTTCCTTATTTTCTCTTTCATATTTTTCGTCACTGGTGTATAGAAATGGAAGAGATTTCTCTGCATTAATTTTGAACCTGCTACTTTACTAAATTCCTTGATTAGCTCTAGTAGATTTCTGATAACATCTTTAGGATTCTTTATGTAAACTAACATGTCATGTGCAAATAGTGACAGTTTTACTTCTTCTTTTCCTATTTGGGTTCATTTTATTTCTTTTTCTTCTCTGATTGCTGTGGTTAAAACTTTCAAAACTACGTTGAATAATAGTGGTGGGAGCGGGCAACCTTGTCTTTTTCGTAATCTTTGTGGAAATAATTTCCTTTTTTTTTTTTACCATTGAGAACGATGTTAGCTGTAGGTTTGTCATGTATGGTTTTTATTATGCTGAGATAAGTTCCCTCTATGTCTACTGTCTGGAGAGTTTTTTTTTTTTTTATCATAAATAGGTGTTGAATTTTGTCAAATGCTTTTTCTGCATCTATTGAGATTATCATATGGTTTTTATCCTTTAATTTCGTAATATGGTTTATCACATTGATTGATTTGCATATACTGAAGAATCCCTTGCATTCCTGGGATAAACCCCACTTAACCATGCTGTATAATCCTATTAATGTGCTGTTGGATTCTGTTTGCTAGTGTTTTGTTATGGATTTTTGCACCTATGTTCATCACTGATATTGGCTTGTAGTTTTCTTTTTTTGTAACATCTTTGTCTGGTTTTGGTAACAGAGTAATAGTGGTCTCATAGAATGAGTTTGGAGTGTTCCTCTCCCTGCTTTATTTTGGAAGAGTTTGAGAAAGGTAAGTGTTACCTCTTCTGTAAATGTTTGATAGAACTTGCCTGTGAGACCATCTGGTCCTGGGATTTTGTTTGGAAGATTTTTAATCATAGTTTCAATTTTAGTGCTTGTAATTGTTTGATTTATACTTTCTATTTATTCCTGGTTCAGTCTCGGAATGTTGTGCTTTTCTAAGAATTTGTCCATTTCCTCCAGGTTGTCCATTTTATTGGCATATATTTGCTTGTAGTAATCTCTCATGATCCTTCGTATTTCTACAGTGTCAGTTATTTGTTCTCCTTTTTCATTTCTAATTCATTGATTTGAGTCTTCTCCCTGTTTTTCTGGAGGAGTCTGGATAATGGTTTATCAATTTTGTTTATCTTCTCAAAGAACCAGCTTTTAGTTTTATTGATCTTTGCTATTGCTTCCTTCATTTCCTATTCAATTATTTCTGATCTGATCTTTATGATTTCTCTCCTTTGGCTAACTTTGTGGGGTTTTGTTCTTCTTTCTCTATTTGCTTTAGGTGTAAGTTTAGGTTGTTTATTTGAGATGTTCCTTGTTTCTTGAGGTAGGATTGTATTGCTCTAAACTTCCCTTTTAGAACTGCTTTTGCGGCATCTCATAAGTTTTGGGTCATCATGTTTTCATTGTCATTTTTTTCTAGGTAATTTTTGATTGCCTCTGATTTCTGCAGTGATCTCTTGGTTATTTAGTAGTGTATTGTTTAGCTTCCATGTGTTTGTGATTTTTACAGTTATTTTTTCCTGTAATTGATATCTAGTCTCCTAGTATTGTGGTCAGAAAAGATAATTGATACGATCTTAATTTTCTTAAGTTTACCAAGGCTTGATTTGTGACCCAAGATATGATCTATCCTGGAGATTGTTCCATGAGCCCTTGAGAAGAAAGTGTATTCTGTTGTTTCTGGATCGAATGTCATATAAATATCAATTAAATCCATCTTATTTAATGTACCATTTAAACGTTGTGTTTCCTTATTTATTTTCATTTTGGGTAATCTGTCCATTTGTGAAAGTGGAGTGTTAAAGTCCCCTGCTATTATTTTGTTACTGTTGATTTCCCCTTTTATGACTGTTAGTATTTGCCTTATGTATTGAGGTGCTCCTATGTTGGGTGCATAAATATTTGCAATTGTTATATCTTCTGCTTGGACTGATCCCTTGATCATTACATAGTGTCCTTCTTGGTTTCTTGTAATAGTCTTTATTTTATTTTATTATATTTTATTTATTTATTTATTTAGTGTGTGTGTGATGAAGGAAAGTACTGCATTTATTGCAAGCTATCCAAAATGAGACCAAGCAAAAACAGGCAGCTCATGCTCAAAAGACTCAAACTCTGGGATGGCTTACAGGAAAGTGTTTTTATTTTATTTTATTTATTTTTTATTTTTTACTTTTTTAATATCTTTATTGGGGTATAATTTCTTTACAATGGTGTGTTAGTTTCTGCTTTATAAAAAAGTGAATCAGTTATACATATACATATGTTACCATATCTCTTCGCTCTTGTGTCTCCCTCCCTCCCACCCTCCCTATCCCACCCTTCCAGGCGGTCACAAAGCACCAAGTTGATCTCCCTGTGCTATGTGGCTGCTTCCCACTAGCTATCCAGCTTATGTTTGGTAGTGTATATATGTCCATGCCTCTCTCTTGTTTGTCACAGCTCACCCTTACCCTCTCCATATCCTCAAGTCCATTCTCTAGTAGGTCTGTGTCTTTATTCCTCTCATACCCCTAGGTTCTTCATGACATTTTTTTTCTTAAATTCTATATATATATGTGTTAGCATACAGTATTTGTCTTTTTCTTTCTGACTTACTTCACTCTGTATGACAGACTCTAGGTCTATCCACCTCATTACAAATAGCTCAATTTCGTTTCTTTTTATGATGAGTAATATTCCATTGTATATATGTGCCACATCTTCTTTATCCATTCATCCGATGATGGGCAATTAGTTTGTTTCCATCTCCAGGCTATTGTAAATAGAGCTGCAATGAACATTTTGGTACATGACTCTTTTTGAATTTTGGTTTTTTCAGGGTATATGCCCTGTAGTGGGATTGCTGGGTCATATGGTAATTCCGTTTGTAGTTTTTTAAGGAACCTCCATACTGTTCTCCATAGTGGCTGAACCAATTCACATTCCCACCAGCAGTGCAAGAGTGTTCCCTTTTCTCCACACCCTCTCCAGCATTTATTGTTTCTAGATTTTTTGATGATGGCCATTCTGACTGGTGTGAGATGATATCTCATTGTAGTTTTGATTTGCATTTCTCTAATGATTAATGATGTTGAGCATTCTTTCATGTGTTTGTTGGCAGTCTGTATATCTTCTTTGGAGAAATGTCTATTTAGGTCTTCTGCCCATTTTTGGATTGGATTGTTTGTTTTTCTGTTATTGAGCTGCATCTGCTGCTTGTAAATTTTGGAGATGAATCCTTTGTCAGTTGCTTCATTTGCAAATATTTTCTCCCATTCTGAGGGATGTATTTTGGTCTTGTTTATGGTTTCCTTTGCTGTGCAAAAGCTTTGAGGTTTCATTAGGTCCCATTTGTTTATTTTTGTTTTTATTTCCATTTCTCTAGGAGGTGGATCAAAAAGGATCTCGCTGTGATTTATGTCATAGAGTGTTCTGCCTATGTTTTCCTCTAAGAGTTTGGTGGTTTCTGGCCTTACATTTTGGTCTTTAATCCATTTTGTGCTTATTTTTGTGTATGGTGTTAGGGAGAGATCTAATCTCATACTTTTACATGTACCTGTCCAGTTCTCCCAACACCACTTATTGAAGAGGCTGTCCTTTCTCCACTGTACATTACTGCCTCCTTTATCAAAGATAAGGTGACCATATGTGCGTGGGTTTATCTCTGGGCTTTCTATCCTGTTCCATTCATCTATCTTTCTGTTTTTGTGCCAGTACCATACTGTCTTGATTACTGTAGCTTTGTAGTACAGTCCAAAGTCAGGGAGCCTGATTATTCCAGCTCCATTTTTCATTCTCAAATTGTTTTGGCTATTCGGGGTCTTTTGTATTTCCATACAAATAGTGAATTTTTTTGTTCTAGTTCTGTGAAAAATCCCAGTGGTAGTTTGATAGGGATTGAATTGAATCTATACATCGCTTTAGGAAGCAGAGTCATTTTCACAATGTTGATTCTTCCAATCAAGAACATGGAATATCTCTCCATCTATTTGTATCATCTTTAATTTCTTTCATCAGTGTCTTATAATTTTCTGCATACAGGTCTTTTATCTCCTTAGGTATGTTTATTCCTAGATATTTTATTCTTTTTGTTGCAATGGTAAACGGGAGTGTTTTCTTGATTTCACTTTCAGATTTTTCATCATTAGTGTATAGGAATGCCAGAGATTTCTGTGCATTAATTTTGTAACCTGCTACTTTACCAAATTCATTTATTAGCTCTAGTAATTTTCTGGTATCATCTTTAGGATTCTCTATGTATAGTATCATGTCATCTGCAAACAGTGACAGCTTTACTTCTTTTCTGATTTGGATTCCTTTTATTTCCTTTTCTTCTCTGATTGCTGTGGCAAAAACTTCCAAAACTATGTTGAATAAGAGTAGTGAGAGTGGGCAACCTTGTGTTGTTCCTTATCTTAGTGGAAATGTTTTCAGTTTTTCACCATTGAGGATGATGTTGGCTGTGGATTTGTCATATATGGCCTTTATTATGTTGAGGAAAGTTCCCTCTATGCCTACTTTCTGCAGGGTTTTTATCATAAATAGGTGTTGAATTTTGTCAAAAGCTTTCTCTGCATCTATTGAGATGATCATATGGTGTTTCTCTTTCAATTTGTTAACATGGTTTATCACATTGATTTATTTGCATATATTGAAGAATCCTTGCATTCTTGGAATAAACCCCACTTGATCATGGTGCATGATCCTTTTAATGTGCTGTTGGATTCTGTTTGCTAGTATTTTGTTGATGATTTTTGCATTTATATTCATCAGTGATATTGGCCTGTAGTTTGCTTTCTTTGTGACATCCTTGTCTGGTTTTGGTATCAGGATGATGGTGGCCTCGTAGAATGAATTTGTGAGTGTTCCTCCCTCTGCTGTATTTTGGAAGAGTTTGAGAAGAATAAGTGTTAGCTCTTCTCTAAGCGTTTGATGGAATTCGCCTGAGAAACCTTCTGGTCCTGGCCTTTTGTTTGTTGGAAGATTTTTAATCACAATTTCAATTCCCTTGCTTGTGATTGGTCTGTTCATATTTTCTATTTCTTCCTGATTCAGTCCTGGCAGGTTGTGCATTTCTAAGAATTTGTCCATTTCTTCCAGGTTGTCCATTTTATTGGCATAGAGTTGCTTGTAGTAATCTCTCATGATATTTTGTATTTCTACAGTGACAGTTGTTATTTCTCCTTTTTCATTTCTAATTCTATTGATTTTAGGCTTCTCTTTTTTTTTTTTTTTGATGAGTCTGGCTAATGGTTTATCTATTTTGTTTATCTTCTCAAAGAATCAGCTTTTAGTTTTATTGATCTTTGCTATTGTTTCCTTCATTTCTTTTTCATTTATTTCTGATCTGATTTTTATGATTTCTTTCCTTATGTTAACTTTGGGATGTTTTTGTTCTTCTTTCTCTAATTGCTTTATATGCAAGTTTAGGTTGTTTATTCGAGATGTTTCCTGTTTCTTTAAGTGGGCTTGTATTGCTATAAACTTCCCTCTTAGAACTGCTTTTTCTGCCTCCCATAGGTTTTGGGTCATCGTGTATCCATTGACATTTGTTTCTAGGTATTTTTTTTTTAATTTGCTCTTTGATTTCTTCAGTGATCACTTCGTTATTAAGTAGTATATTGTTTAGCCTCCATGTGTTTTATTTTCTACAGATCTTTTCCTGTAACTGTTATCTAGTCTCATAGCATTGTGGTTGGAAATGATACTTGATACAATTTCAATTTTCTTAAATTTACCAAGACTTGATTTGTGACCCAAGATATGATCTATCCTGGAGAATGTTCCATGATCACTTGAGAAAAATGTGTATTCTGTTGTTTTTGGATGGAGTGTCCTATAAATATCAATTAATTCCATCTTGTTTAATGTATCATTTAAAACTTGTGTTTCCTTATTTATTTTCATTTTGGATGATCTGTCCATTGGTGAAAGTGGGGTGTTTAAGTCTCCTACTATGAATGTGTTACTGTCGATTTCCCCTTTTATGGCTGTTAGTATTTGCCTTATGTATTGAGGTGCTCCTATGTTGGGTGCGTAAATATTTACAATTGTTATATCTTCTTCTTGGATCAATCCCTTGATCATTATGTAGTGTCCTTCTTTGCCTCTTCTAATATTCTTTATTTTAAAGTCTATTTTGTCTGATATGAGAATTGCTTCTCCAGCTTTGTTTTGATTTCCACTTGCATGGATTGTCTTTTTTCCATCACCTCACTTTCATTCTGTTTGTGTCCCTTGGATTGAAGTTGGTCTCTTGTAGACAACATACATATGGTTCTTGTTTTTTTTGCCTACTGAGCCAGTCTTTGTCATTTAGTTGGAACATTTAATCCATTTACATTTAAGGTAATTATTGATATGTAAGTTTCTGTTACTGTTTCATTAATTGTTTTGGTCTAGTTTTTTTATGTCTTTTCCTTCTCTTGTGTTTCCATCCTAGAGAAGGTCTTTTAGCAGTTTTTGTGAAGCTGGTGTTGTGGTGCTAAATTCTCTTAATTTTTGCTTCTCTGTAAAGCTTTTCATTTCTCCAACAATTCTGAGTGATATCATTGCTGAGTACAGTAATCTTGGTTGCAGGTTTTTCCCTTTCATCAGTCTAAATATATCCTGCCTGTCTCTTCTGGTGTACAAATTTCTGCCAAAAGATCAGCTGTTAACCTTACGGGGATTACCTTATATATTATTTGTTGTTTTTCCCTTGTTGCTTTTAATAATTTTTCTTTGTATTTAATTTTTGTTAGTTTGATTAAAATGTGTCTCGGCATATTTCCCCTTGTGTTTATCCTATATGAGACTCTCTGCACTTCCTGTACTTGTTTGAGTAGATCCTTTCCCATGTTTGGTAATTTTTTGACTGTAGTCTCTTCGAATATTATCTCAGACACTTTTTCTTTCTCTTGTTCTTCTGGGACCTCTATAATTTGAATGTTGGTGCATTTAATATTGTCCCAGATGTCTCTGAGACTGTCCTCAATTCTTTCATTCTTTTTCCTTTATTGTATTCTGCAGCAGTTATTTCCATCATTCTATCTTCCAGCTCACTTACCTGTTTTTCTGCCTCAGTTATTCCACTATTGATTCCTTCTAGTGTATTTTTAATTTCAGTTATTGTATTGTTCATCACAGTTTGTTTGTTCTTTAGTTCTTCTAGGTCCTTGTTATACATTTATTTTATTATCTCCGTTCCATTTCCGAGATTTTGGGTCATCTTTACTATCATTACTCTGAATTTTTTTTTCAGGTAGCCTGCCTATTTCCTCTTCATTTATTTGTTCTTTTGGTTTTTATCTTACTCCTTCATTGCAACTTATTTCTCTGTCTTCTCATTTTGTCTTACTGTGTTTGAGGTCTCTTTTTCACAGGGTGCAGGGTTGTAGTTCCTCTTGCTTCAGGGTTCTGTCCCTAGTGATTAAGATGCTCCAGTGGCTTGTGTTGGCTTCCTGGTAGTAAGGACTTGTGCCTGTGTTTTGAGGTGTTTGTTGTCTTAGTATGACTTTAGGCAGCTTGTCTGCTGATAGGTGGGTTTGTGTTTCTGTCTTGCTTGTTGTTTTCCATGGGGATTCTGCTCTGGAGCTTGCAGGCAGTTGGGTGGAGCTGGGTCTTGGAGTTGAGATGGAGACCTCTGGAAGAACTCTCACCGTTTAATATTCCCTGGGACCAGGAATTCTCTGGTGTTCCAGCATCATAGACTTGGTGCTCCCTCCCCAGAGGCTCGGGCCCAACCCCTGCCCTGGGCACCAAGACCCTGCAAGCCATATGGCTTGGCAATAAGAGAGAAGATAAAAGAAAATAAAAAAGAAATGGTGAGAAGAAAACAAATGAAAACAAACATGCAAAAACTCCCAAGACAAATAGCAAAAACAAGCAAACAGCAAAAACAATTTAGAACAAACAATGAACGGACAGACAAAACCCCATACAGATGATAGAAGCAGAACCAAACAAAACCCCAAAATACAAAGGAGCACACACATACAAAAAAAGAAACAAAAACAAAAACAGGGAAAACATAAAACAAGAGAACAACCAGAGAAACAAAAGAACTCCCAAATGAAATCAAAGAATTAAAAATAAAACTGACAAAAATAAAAAACAAAACAAAAGCAGAATGCAAACTGAAGGAAAAGGCAAAGAAAACAAACACATGAAAATGATAATAAAAAGACAAAACAGATAAATAGAACAAAGGAAAAAAGATATAAACAAGTAGAACAAAGTAAAAAGAAAACAATGAAAAAACACAGAACAGAAAAAGTAATGTACAAATAGAAATATATATAAATTAAAACAAATTTTAAAGTCTAAATGAAAATAAAAACAAATAATAATAAAACAACAACAGAACATAACAAAACATTAAAAAAAAAAAGCAAACAATAATTATATTTTCCTGGGGTGTCAGCTGACAGTGTCCTTGCCACCACCATGAGTTACATGGTCCCCCAGTGGGCACTGTGGGAGAAGCTCAGACTCTAACCTGGCTCAACTCCTGCATGTACTAGTCCCCAAAGTCCACAGCTGCTAAAGCTAGAAAGGTTTCATTTGTGGGAACACTCACTGTCCATTCAGATATTCCATGGGTGCAGGGTTTACCAAGCTGATCATGGGGATTTATCTATGGCTTGTTCAGCTGCGCAGGGAGACTTCTGTTTCTCTTCGCTAGTTACCCTGCCCCTGGGGCTCAGCAGTGATTTTAGCCTCATCACTGCCTGTGGACCACCCACAGGAGTCTGCTCCTGAGGCTGTCCTGGAGCACTCGGGTCTGCCTCAGGGAGGAAAGGGCATGGAGGACTGCCTGGATCATGGGGGCCCTGGTGGCAACAGGTGCATGGGAAAGCCAGAGGCCACGGGCATTATTGATCTGGCCCTAGCAGCTGGTGGTGAGCATGAGAATGTCAGCCCTTTTGGGGACTTTTCTTAGTGCCTGGTTGCAGGCATGTAAAGGTCAGCCCTGGAGGGGGTGTTTTTTAGCACCTGGTGGGACAGGGGGCTGACATGTGGAGAGAGAGGCTTCAAAGGTGGCTCCACCCCTGTGCATCACTCAGTGGTGGCACCTTGCTTCTGTGGCAGTCTGGGTTTCCTCCACAAGCATTTCTGATTGCGAATTTCCTCCCTCCCTTCCCTTCAGGCTGTCTCCTTGCAGCCAATAGCAGTCTTCCCCCTGGGTTTGCTCTCCAATCCCCACATTCCAGCTCTCAGCTCCCATGAGCACCAGTGGACACATGTCCCAGTCTGGGTTGGACAGGACTGTGGCTTGGACCATCTGTGGAGGTCTCACTCTATCCTGTCTGCTACAGACTGGTCATTTCGTCCTCCTCCAACAGCCTCAGAAGCTCCCCTTCTGTCCCAACTACTTTACCAGTCAGTGAGGGGGCTTCCCCAGATGTAAGAGCCTCTCTTGTGCTTCAGCTCGTCCCCAGGGCACAGATCCCATCCAGCTTCTTCTCCTCTTTTTTTTCCCTTCTTTATTTTGTCCCACCTAGTTATGTGTGGATTTTTCTTGTCTTTCTGGTGTCCAAGGTCTTCTGCTAGTGTTCAGCTGGTCTTCTGTGAGAATTGTTCTATCTGTAGATGTATTCTTGATGCATTTGTGGAGAGAGATGAACCCCACATCCTCCTAATCCTCCGCCATGTTGGTGAGTCATGTCCTTATTTATCTTATAACTAGAAGTTTGTACCTTTTGAACACCTTCATTCAATACTCCCACCCACCACCTATCATCTCTTATAACCACAAATCTGTTATCTTTTTCTACAAGTTTTTGTTTTGTTTTCTCTTTTCAATTTTACTCATGTGTGATCATGCACTATTTATCTTTCTCTATCTGACTTATTTCACTAAGCATAATGTCTTCAAGGTTCATCCATGTTGTCACAAATGACAGGATTTCCTTCATTTTTAATGGTTGAATAGTATTTCCTTATACATATAATGTGTCCCTGCCTCCACATTTTCTTTACCCATTTATCTGTCAGTAGACATGTACGTTATTTCTATGCCTAGGTATTGTAAATAATGCTGCGATGAGCATGGTGGAGCAGATATCTCTTTGACATAGTGATTTTGTTTCCTTTGGATATATGCCTAGAAATGGAATTGATGGACAATATTGTAGAAGCTCCTGCATAACAAAAGTAATGATCAACAAAATGAAAAAGCAACCTATAGAATGGAAGAAATTTGCAAATTATGTATCATATATTTGAAAATATTTGCAAAGGAATTAATATACAACTATATAAGAAACTCATAAAACTCAATAGCAGAAAAATACATAATCAAATTTTAAAAATAGGCAGGGATTTCCCTGATGGCCCAGTGCTTAAGACTTTGCCTTCCAATGCATGGGGTGTGGGTTAGATCCCTGGTCAAGGATCTAAGATCCCACATGACTTGTGGCCAAAAAACCAAAACATAAACCAAAAGCAATATTGTAACAAATTCATTAAAGAGTTTAAAAATGGTCCACATCAAAAAATTATCTTTTAAATAAATAAATAAATAGACAAAGGACCTGGGAATGACATTTCTCCAAATAAGACATTTAAATTTCCAATAGGTACATGAAAGGATATTCAACATCACTAGTAATCAGGGAAATGCAAATTGAAGCCACAATAGGATATCACTTCACACCTGTTACAATTTGTATTATCAAAAAGACAAGAAATAAGTGTTGGTGAGGATGTGGAAAAAGGGAATACTAGTACACTGTTGGTGGGATTGTAAATTGGTACAGCCACTATGGAAAACATTATGGAGTTTTCTCAAAAATGAAAAACAAAACTACTATATGATCAAGAAATTCCACTTCTGGTTATAGATTTATATATAATGGAGTGGAATACTATTCAGTAAAAATGGAAAATTATTTAGCCATAAAAAGAAGGAAATCTTTCCATTTGTGACAACTTAGGTGGACCTTGAGGGCGGGCATTATGCTAAGTGAGATAAGCCAGACAGATTAAAAACAAATACATTATGATCTCACTTATATCTGGAATTCAAAACAAATTAACAAACAACTCATAAAAAATATCAGATTTATGGTTACTAGAGGTGGTAAGTGAAGGGTAGAGGACTTAAATGAAGATAGTCAAAGGGAAATGATTGTCTTTTTTAAGTTCACTGCCAACATGTTAACTACTAGTATATAGAAATATAATTTATTTTTGTATCTTTATATTATACTTAGTGATGCTCCTGAACTCAGTAGTAAAGTGAGTTATTTTTGTAGATCCCTTGGTATTTTCTATGTAGACAGTCATGTCATCTGCAATAGGGACAGTTTTATCTCTTCCTTTACAATCTGTATGCCTGTATGTATACAAACTGTATACAACCTATTTGCTTTTTTTGTCTTGTTGCATTGGTAGAAATTCCAGCATTATGTTGAGTAACAGTGGTGAAAGTGAACATCCTTGTCTTGTTCCCAGTCTTAGAGAGAATGCATTCAGTCTTTCACCATAAGTATAATGCTAGATGTAGACTTCCTTAGATAGTCTTTAACAAATTGTAGTCTTGTAGATAGTCTTTGTAGAAGTCTTTGTACACAGTCTTGTACAAACTGAGGTTTTCTTTTATTCCTAATTTTCCAAAAGTTTTTATCATGAATGGGTGCTGAATTTTCTTAAATGTTTTTTTTTGTATTGATATGATCATGCTACGTTTTTCTTTAGCTTCTCAATATGATTGGATTACATTACCTTTCAAATATTAAAGTGACCATACATCTTTGCTATAAATCCCATTATGTCAAAAGGTATGTACGTGTGTATAATTCTGTTTGCTCATATTCTGTTAAGGATTTATGCACCTATATTTATGAAAGATGTTGTTCATTGGTTTCCTTATTTTATACTGTCATCTAGTTTTGGAATCAGGGGAATAATAGCTTCATAAAATAAATTCTGTTTTTAAGAGGAGGTCGTGTTGAATTGGTGTGTTTTGTTTGTCTGTTTGTTTGTTTTTGCCTTTATCTTTGGTAGAATTGTTCAGTGAAAACTTCAGGGCCCAGGAATTTCTTTCATGGGAAGTTTTATATTACAAATTTAATATCCTTAATAAGGTTTCTCAATTTATCAATTTCATAATGAACTAGTTGTTGTGGTTTATTGTTTTAAAGAAATTGTTCATTTCATCTATGTTGTCAAATTTATGTGTATAGAGTTGTTTATATTATTTCCTTATTTTGATGTCTTCAGGATTTGTAGTGATATCCTTTATTTCATTCCTGATATTGAATATTTGTGTCCTCGCTTTTCTTCTTGTCAGTCTTACTAGATATTTGTATATTTTGTTAATCTTTCCAAAGAAAACACTCTTTATTTTCTTTCAGTTTTCTTTTACAGTTTCATTGATTTATAATCTTTATTTCCATTCTTCTGTTTGCTTTTTTTCCCCCTCTTTTTCTATGTTCTTGATGTAGAACTTAAATTATTGTTGTGAGACTTTTCTTTTTTTGTATCATATGTACTTAATGCTATAAATTTCCCTCTTAGCACTGCTCTAGATGTATCCCACAATTTTTTATATGTTGTATTTTCATTTGTATATATATAAATTTTCATATATATATATATATTTCCCTTGACATTTCATCTTTGACCCATGAATTATTTAGAAGTGTTGTTTTGTTCCCAGTGTTTGGTAGTTTTCTTTTTATGTCTGTTATTGAATTCAATTATTTTAAATTTGATGTTATCTGTCCTTAAGTCCCAAAATATAGTTCTGGGACTATATATGTTATTATATGGTCTAGTGACATTTGAAAAGAATGTGTACTCTCATGTTGTTGGATACAGTGTTCTGTAAATGTTGATCAGATTCTGTTGTTTTATGGTATTATTGAGTTCTATATTATTGCTGATTTTCTGTCTAGTTGTTCTGTCAATTATTAAGAGAAGGGTGTTGAAGTCTCCAACACCTGTGTGTTTGTCTATTTCTCCTTTTAGTTCAATTAGCTTTTGCTTCACATATTGTTTAGCTTTGTTGTTTGGTGCATGCATATTTAGGATAACTATGTCTTCTTAATTGGCTGACCATTTTATCAGTATATAATGTCCATCTCTGGTAATTTTCTTTGTTTCAATATTTACTTTACTGATTATTAATATAGCTATTCCTGTTTTTCTTAGGTTATTTGCTGTTGATTACTAATTACTATTGATATATATTTATTCATCTTTTTGCTTTCAACCTAACTATACAATTATATTTGAAATAAATTTCTTGTGGGTATAGTTAGGCCATGTTTAATCCTCTCCATCAGTATTTTTCCCTTAATTGGCATATTTAGAACATTTACATTAAGTGTAATTATATATATGTTAGGGCTTAAGCCTGTCATTGTATTTTTGTTTTCTGTTATCTCTTTTATGTTTTATTTATACATGCCTTTCTGAGGGTTACTAAAACATTTTTTAAAAAAATTCTATTTATAATTGTGTACAGTGTTTTCAAGTATATCTCTTTGAATATATTCTATAATGGTTCCTATAATTACTATGTTGTATATTAATAATTTATATCAGTCTATTTGTGTTGTTATTTACTAGTTTGTTTGAATAATAGAGGCTGACCTCTCTTTACACCATTTTACCCTCTAATATAAGGCAATATGATTGCCTTAAATATTTCCTCTACATACATTTAGAACCACAGCACAGCAGGCAGGTACCATGTTTAATTCAATCATCAAACATAACTTAGAAAACTTAAAGGAGGGAAAAAGTCAATTGTATTAATTCATTTTTTTCTTACTGTGTTCTTTCTTTCTTCCTAACATTCTAAAATACCTTGTTTTATCATTTCCTTTTGTTTAGAAAACTTCCTTTAGCTTGTGCTTGTAAGTCTGAGTATGTGTGTGTGTGTAGTTCTGCCAATGACACATTTCCTTAGGTTTCCTTCACTTGAAAATACTTTATTTCTCCTTCATTCTTTTTTTTTAGCATCTTTACTGGAGTATAATTGGTTTACAATGTTGTGCTAGTTTCTGCTGTATAGAAAAATAAATCAGCTATACATATACATATATCTCCATATGCCCTCCCTCTTGCATCTCCCTCCCACACTCCCGATCCCACCCCTCTAGGTGGTCACAAAGCACTGAGTAGATCTCACTGTGCTATGTGGCTGCTTTCCATTAGTTATCTATTTTACATTTGGTAGTGTGTATATGTCAATGTCTCTCTCTCACTTTGTCCCAGGTTACCCTTCCCCCTCCCGTTGTCTTTAAGTCCATTCTCTACATCTGCATCATTATTCCTGTCCTGCCTCTAGGTTCTTCATAACCTTTTTTTATTTTTATTTTTTTAGATTCCATATATATGTGTCAGCATACAGTATCTGTTTTTCTCTTTCTGACTTACTTCACTCTGTATGACAGACTTTAAGTCCATCCACCTCACTACAAATAACTCAATTTCATTTCTTTTCATGGCCCAGTAATATTCCATTGTATAAATGTGCCACATCTTCTTTATCCATTCATCTGTTGATGGACACTTAGGTTGCTTCCATGTATGGGCTATTTTAAATAGAGCTGCAATGAACATTGTGATACATGACTCTTTGTGAATTGTGGTTTCCTCAGGGTATATACCCAGTACTGGGATTTCTGGGTCATATGGTAGTTCTATTTTTAATTTTTTAAGGAACCCCCATACTGTTCTCCATAGTGGCTGTATCAATGTACATTCCCACAAAAAGTGCAAGAGGGTTCCCTTTTCTCCACACCCTCTCCAGCATTTATTGTTTGTAGAGTTTTTGATGGCCGTTCTGACTGGTGTGAGGTGATACCTTATTGTAGTTTTGATTTGCATTTCTCTAATGATTTGTGATGTTGAGCATCCTTTCATGTGTTTGTTGGCAACCTGTATATATTCTTTGGAGAAATGTCTATTTAGATCTTCTGTCCATTTGTGGATTGGGTTGTTTGTTTTTCTCATATTGAGCTGCATGAGCTGCTTGTAAATACTGGAGATTAATCCTTTGTCTGTTGCTTCATTTGCAAATACTTTCTCCCATTCTGAGGGTTGTGTTTTCATCTTGTTTATGGTTTCTTTCGCAGTGCAAAACCTTTTAAGTTTCATTAGGTCCCATTTGTTTATTTTTGTTTTTATTTCCATTTCTCTAGGAGGTGGGTCAAAAAGGATCTTGCTGTGATTTATGTTACAGAGTGTTCTGCTTATGTTTTCCTCTAAGAGTTTGATAGTGTCTGGCCTTAAATTTAGGTCTTTCATCCATTTTGAGTTTATTTTTGTGTAGGGTGTTAGCAAATGTTCTAATTTCATTCTTTTCCATGTAGCTGTTCAGTTTTCCCAGCATCACTTATTGAGGAGACTGTCATTTCTTCATTGTATATTCTTGCCTCCTTTATCAAAAAAAATAAAGTGACCATATGTGCTTGGGTTTATTTCTTGGCTTTCTATCCTGTCCCATTTATCTATATTTCTGTTACTGTGCCACAGTACCATACTGTCTTGATTACTGTAGCTTTGTAGTATAGTATGAAGTCTGGGAATCTGATTCCTCCTGCTCTGCTTTTCTTTCTCAAGATTGCATTGGCTATCCAGGGTCTTTGTGTTTCCACACAAATTGTGAAATTTTTTGTTCTATTTCTGTGAAAAATGCCATTGGTAGTTTGATAGGGATTGCATTGAATCTGTAGATTGCGTTGGGTAGTAGAGTCA
The DNA here is from genome assembly GCF_003676395.1 of Aethalodelphis obliquidens. NCBI lineage: Eukaryota > Metazoa > Chordata > Mammalia > Artiodactyla > Delphinidae > Aethalodelphis > Aethalodelphis obliquidens. The sequence goes on along the minus strand of NW_020838040.1, from coordinate 1,245,776 downwards.
TTTCCACAGTGTTGATTCTTCCATCCAAGAACATAATATATCTCTCCATCTATTTTCTCCTTCATTCTTGAAGCATAGTTTTTGCTGTATATAGGACTCTGGGTTAGCAATTCTTTTTTTTTTTTTTTTTTTTTTTTTAATCACTTAATGTATATTATGCTATTTCCTTCTGGGCCTGTCTTTTCTGATGAGAAATCTACTATAATTTGAATTGTTTTCCCCATATAGGCAACTTGGCCTTTTTTTCTGGCTACTTTAAAGACATTTTTCTTTGCCTTTGGTTTTTAGATGTTAAATTATGTATATTGGCATGAATTGCTTCAGCTTTATCCTGTTGAGGGTTAGTTAATTTGGTTTCTTGAATTTGTATATTTACATGTCTTCCCAAATTTGGGGGTTTTTTCCACCCATATTTTCTCAGTTACTTTTTCAACACCACCTGTTTTCTCCTCTCTGTCTGGGACTTCAATAGCACAAAAGTTTGATCTCTTATTATATTCCCACATATTCATTAGACTCTGTTCTTTCTTATTTATTTCAGTCTATATTCTCTCTAGTGTTGAAACTGAGTAGATTCTGTTCTGTTTTCCAGTTTACCAATTCTTTGCTTTGTTCCCTCCTCTTCATTCTTCTTTTGAGTCCATCTGCAGATATTTTTATTTCAATTACTCTGTTTCAGTTCTGATATCTCCATTTTATTTATGCCTTCTCTTTATTTACTAACACTTTTTATTTCTTTGCTAAGCACTTTTTTTAGTTTTCATTTATTTCAACCATATTTATAATTGTTCACTAAAGCATTTTATTATGGTGGTTTTAAAATATTTGTCAAATAATTCTAATATCTCTGCCATCTCAGTGTTAGCATCTATCAACTTTATTTTTTCATTCAGTGTGTGATCTTGCTTGTACTTGAAATGGTAAATGACTTCTTCATAGAAATCTGGATATTTTTGTACTATATTGAGATACTGCATCTTATTTAAGCATTTTGTTTTATTTGGTCTTGACACCACTCTAGCTGGAGAAAGAGAGGAGGCACTTTATTATTTCCAAGTGGAGATAGAAATTCAGTTTCCATATTTGACATCCTTTGACACCCATGACTGAGTTCTTCCTCATTGTCACTGAATAGGAGCTCATTGATGCTGGGCCATGAGAGTTTCACCTACCTATGTGGTCTCTACTGACAACAATGTAAATACCATAACATAGATGGCCTTATTATTGCTGGGCAATGATGAAAGTCCTTTGACACCATATAAGCACAAAGGGAGTTGACATCTAGGATCCCCGCATGATCTTCACTGACACTACAGGATCTGGGAGCCTCCTTAATGGCCAGCAGGAATGAGTTTCATGGCTTCCTACTTGGCCTTCTCTGACAATACCCCAGCAGAAAAATCAGAGTACCTTGGTACAATCTATGAGGGTGAAAATCTTGGTTCCCCACTCAGTCGTTGCTCTTGTGGGGATTGTTTTTTTTTTTTTTTTTTTTTTTTTTCTGTGATGTTTGACTGGAGTGGAGTCATTATCATCTAAAATATTTCTGTCTTGCTAAGTTGCCTTTTTCCTGGTCTTTTGACTGGAGATAGCAGGCTTTTGTTGGGTATTTTTTTTTTCTTTTTCTTCTGCACTGATTGGCTTTTCTAGGTTGCCAGCTTCTTCAGCTATAAGTCTGAGACAAAAAGAAATCAGGGAATTCAATATCATGCCATTCTTGCGTTCCCTTCTTCTCTCCACCTTTCAGAATGTGTTTATGATTGTTTAATATATAATTTCCAGGGTTCTTAGTTTTAATTAGTGGAGTAATAAGAAAAAGCATGTCCACTCCATCTATATCCTGTATTTTTTTAGTTAAGTCTGGCAAATCTATAGGGCAAAGCCAATTAATGCTGTTCAACTTAGGCTTCACCTCCTAAGTACGAAGCAACTATGGATACATATGACTACACTAGCTGCCAAGAAGAATAGGAGGAAATAAACAAAAAAAGGAATGAATGCCCAACAATTACTCTCTAGCAGTTTGGCCAAATATACATCTTCCTTCTCTATCCAGACTTACCTGTAGTCATGATGGATGATGTAAAGAAACATTGGGATCCTCTTAGAATAAAAAAGTAAAGTATAGACTATATTGGTCACTCAGTGGTATGGGTTTTCCCATCAAATGACAACATCCACAAAGTGTAATAAAAGTTCTGCTAAATTTTTGTAGCCACTTTTATTTGCTCTGAGAGCCCAGGAAAAGGATAAGACCTCTCAGATCCTCCAAAACCTTTCATGTATATATTTTTCTTTTGCACCCAAATTCTCTGAAATCTATCAAGCTATAGATTGTTAAGTTTACCCCAAAGCACAACCTCTACTCCATAGAAAGACTACCTGTCCAAATTATGACAGCTCTGTTGTCCAATCAAGTTCTGAAGACAGGTTATACAAACTGTACCAAATGAAAGTGAAAGCCTCAATAATAAAGTGCTGAAAATATACAATACCTCCTATTTAACTGCACCCAATAAAATTCTAATATGTCAGATTACCAACCAACAAGTTCACTCAGTACCCACAGAAGAATTAAATCTAAAACAAAATTAATTGCTTTTTTTTCCTCCCCAGAGATAAATTTAGAAACAGAATATTGACAAAACATCCCACCTTCCTTTTTTATTTTTAATTTTTATTGGAGTATAGTTGACTTAAAATTTTGTGTTAGTTTCAGGTGTACAGCAAGGTGAATCATATATATATATATATATATATATATATATATATATATATATATATTCTTTTTCAGATTATTTTCCCATATGTTATTACAGAGTATTGAGTAGAGTTCCATGTGCCAGACAGTAGGTCATTATTAGTTATCTATTCTATATAGAGTAGTGTGTATATGTTAATTCCAATATCCTAATTTATCACTTCCCCCCACTCTTTCCTTTGAAAACTATAAGTTTGATTTTGAGATCTGTGTCACTTATATGTGAAATCTAATTTTAAAAAGTGATGCAAATGAACATCTCATCTTCTTCATTGTTTTCTAGTCAAACATATTTCCACTTAGAGGGATCTCACTTAGATCACAGAGGAGATGTGAACTGCTCTCCAGGCATGTCTTCTTCAACAACTGATGTATAACTTTAAGAACCACTCCATTTTTCTAAAGTTCCAGAGTACTAACAGAAGACATTCCAAGCATCGAGCTCTTAAACACCATGTCCCTAGCCAAATTTATGCTTCCAACATCCAATTCTATATAACCTAGAAGTACACTAATATTACCAGACTAGAGCAGATAATATTATTTGGGACAAAGATAGTACACAGAGAAAACATGAGAAAATAAATAAAAAGATTTTCTTTTTGATTAGTTTGACCAGTGGTAAGCCAGTCCATGCTGGTTAAGCCAGAAATCCATACCTGTGAAATTTATATCCAATTGGGAAAAATCTTCTATCACAGGAATAATTTGACACTATGCTTCCAAAATTCTAAGAGAGAAAACATAACACTACTTAGAATGTCTTTTCTCTCTAAGACAGCACGTCATACACACTCGTGATTTTTTTTATTTTTATTTTTTGTTTTAATTATTAAGATGGCTTTATTGTATATCCCTTAAATCTTTATGGAGATCACATCCTTCCATGCCTCAACAGCCCCAAACATTAAAAACTTCCATTTCCTTTTACATTTTCAATTGATCCCTGCATTTCTTGTACCTCAGTGATTAATAATAAGCCTTAACTAGAGAAACAACATCCAATCTTTATGCATACAAGATCCCTCATGCTACTCATAGGCAATTCTCTAAGCAGATGACATGATATTATATGTCCCATGGTCCTTGTTTTCTGTCCTTATTTTACCATCACTAGAAACATCCTGAGGCTTTCTGACCTCTGTGCTATTATGTTTCTGCCTTGGGGGGCTACTGCTTCTGCTTTCTACTCTGAAATTCCTTCAGTCTGAGAATCCTGCCTCTAGGCAGGTAGTCACTTTACACTCCCAGTTATTGCTCTTAGAAAATCTCTCTCAATAGATAAGCAGACAGGAATTGTTTGTACTACTGAAGATTGCATCCCTGAGGAGCTATTAAAAGTACTGCATCATGTACCATGTGTTCCTTTCACAAACTGCATTTTTGACAACTTTAAATTCCTGAGGCCATGAAAGTCTCTCTAGTTCTGCCCCTCGTTTTTCTGGGAGCCATTTCCATTTCTATTAATGACCCCAAATTCCTTTCAAACTACTTCAGATCATCCCCTTCCTTTTCTACCATATGTAAGCATTCACTTTGCTCAACCTAATTGTTTTCCTCTCTATTTTTTATAAATTTTGTTTGAATTTCAGCACCAGAATCCATTTTAATCTAAAGAATTTATATTAAACCTAAAGAAAAAATTGTGATAACATGCCTAATTGTGAAGCCTTCTTAAATTTTCTTTGTTATTGTGTTTTTGTCTCTTACACAGAGTGTCCAAAATTCCTAAAATCTTAATGATTACAAATGCTTAAATATTTCTCTCCTAGTCTTGAATTTCCTCACTTCCATTGAGACTTATTTCCTTAAAAATCCAAAACAGAGAAAACATCTCCTACCCACTCCCCCACCTCCCACCCCCAACAGGAAAGAAATGGTCTCATTCTTTTCATCTTTCTGCTCACAAACCCACTATAGTTAAAACACTGTTTTAAATTTTCCAAATTCATGATTGTTATTAAAATGCAGCCCTCTGCCAAATTTTCAGCATTATGTACAGTACAGGGTAAACAGGAAAAATATTGTAACTCATGCCAAGAGCCAAATAACTACTGGCAAAATATCATTGGCACCCTTCCTGCCCTGATGGACACTCTTCTCAAGGTGCCCATCCAGGGAAGATTTATATCATCAACACTTGATTCTGGTCTGTGAAAATAAGTTGCTTAACCAAAGTGTCCCCAAGTCACTGAAATTAACCCCTATCTTTTCCATTATTGGTTTCTAATTTTCTCTCTGTAAGATATATAGTGCAGTAGGTCAGAAATTTAAGAGAGAAGTACCAGAGGTTTCTCGCAATGCACAAAGGACTTTACTTTCCAAAACAAGTTACAAAATCTGTCATTTAGATTTTCCATTACTTGTAAGGGATGTTTGTTGATAGAGTTCTCCAGGGCCATGTAATCTTTCACCCTACACTCTGACTCCAAAACCCTAAGTTAGTGTCTTGTTTACATTAACTAGTATATTATAGCATGTCACTTCATTTTATAGCTACTAGTGAGCCCTATATCACAAATAACAGCAGGCTTAACAGGACCCTACTTCTTTTCCCCTAGGATGATACCTTTAATATCAGACCTCTAGATTAGACCTGTATACTAGAAATATAATGCCAAACTCACATTTAAAATATACACTTAAATTTTTCTGATACAAAAAAGTAAAAAAGAAAGAGTGAAATTATATTTTATATAACCCAATACATTCAATATATTTTATAGAAAATTATTAAGGAGACTACTTATTTTTTTTAATGTTTAAAAAGTGATGTAGCTATTTATTTATTTATTTTTAACATCTTTATTGGAGTATAATTGCTATACAATGGTTTCTTAGTTTCTGCTTTACACAAACTGAATCAGATATACATACACATATATCCCCATATTTCTTCCCTCTTACATCTCCCCTCCCTTGCACCCTCTGTATCCCCACTTTAGGTGGTCACAGAGCACCAAGCTGATCTCCTTGTGCTATGCGGCTGCTTCTCACTACCTATTGACTTTACATTTGATAGTGTATATATATGCATGCAACTCTTTCACTTTGTCCCAGCTTACACTTCCCCTTCCCTGTGTCCTCAAGTCCATTCTCTATGTCTGCGTTTTTATTCCTGTCCTGCCCTTAGGTTCTTCATAACAATTTTTTTTTTTAATTCCATGTATATGTGTTAGCATACAGTATTTGTTTTTCTCTTTTTGACTTACTTCACTGTGTATGACACACTCTATGTCCATCCACCTCACTACAAATGACTCAATTTCATTTCTTTATATGGCTGAGTAATATTCCATTGCATAAATGTGCCACGTCTTCTTTACCCATCCATCTGTAAATGACACATAGGTTGCTTCCATATCCTGGCTATGGTAAATAGAGATGCAATGAACATTATGGTACATAATTCTTTTTGAATTACGCTTTTCTCAGAGTATACGCCCAGTAGTGGGATTGCTGGGTCACATGGAAGTTCTATTTTTAGTTTTTTAAGGAACCTCCACACTGTTTTCCATAGTGGCTGTGTCAATGTACATTCCCACCAAAAGTGTAAGAGGGTTCCCTTTTCTCCACACCCTCTCCTACATTTATTGTTTGTAGATGTTTTGATGATGACCATCCTCACTGGTGTGAAGTGATACCTCATTGTAGTTTTGATTGGCATTTCTCTAATGACTGGGGATGTTGAGCATCCTTTCACGTGTTTGTTGAAAATCTGTATATCTTCTTTGGAGAAATGTTCATTTAGGTCTTCTGCCCATTTTTGGATTGGGTTATTTGTTTCTCTGATATTGAGCTGCATGAGCTGCTTGTAAATATTGACAATTAATCCTTTGTCAGTTGCTTCATTTGCAAATACTTTCTCCCATTCTGAGGGTTGTGTTTTCATCTTGCTTGTCGTTTCCATTGCTGTGAAAAATCTTTTAAGTTTCATTAGGTCCTACTTGTTTATTTTTGTTTTTATTTCCATTTCTACAGGAGGTGGGTATGAAAGGATCTTGCTGTGATTTATGTCATAGAGTGTTCTGCTTATGTTTTCCTCTAAGAGTTTGATAGTGTCTGCCCTTACATTTAAGTCTTTAATCAATTTTGAGTTTATTTTTCTGTATGGTCTTAGGGAGTGCTCTAATTTCATTCTTTTACATGTAGCTGTCCAGTTTTCCCAGCACCACTTATTGAAGAGGCTGTCGTTTCTCCATTGTATATTCTTGCCTCATTTATCAAAGATAATGTGACCATATGTGTGTAGATTTATCTCTGGGCTTTCTACCCTGTTCCACTGATCTATATTTCTGTTTTTGTGCCAGTAGCAAACTGTCTTGATTACTGTAGCTTTGTAGTATAGTCTGAAGTCTGGGAGCGTGATTTCTCCTGCTCTGCTTTTCTTTCTCAAGATTGCTTTGGCTATTCGGGGTCTTTTGTGTTTCCATACAAAGGGTGAATTTTTTTGTTCTAGTTCTGTGAAAAATGCCATAGGTAGTTTGAAAGGGATTGCATTGAATCTGTAGTTTGCTTTGGGTAGTAGAGTCATTTCCACAATGTTGATTCTTCCAATCCAAGAACCTGGTATATCTTTCCATCTGTTTGTATCATCTTAATTTCTTTCATCAGTGTCATAGTTTTCTGCATACACGTCTTTTTTCTCCATAGATAGGTTTATTCATAGGTACTTTATTCTTTTTTGCAATGGTGAATGGGAGTGTTTCTTAAATTTTCTTTCAGATTTTTCATCATTAGTGTTTAGGAATGCAAGAGATTTCTGTGCATTAATTTAGTACCTGCTACTTTAACAAATTCATCGATTAGCTCTAGAAGTTTTCTGGTAGCATCTTTCGGATTCTCTATGTATAGTATCATGCCATCTGCAAACAGTGACAGCTTTACTTCTTTTCTGATTTGGATTCCTTTAATTTCTTTTTCTTCTCTGATTGCTGTGGCTAAAACTTCCAAAACAGTGTTGAATAATAGTGGTGAGAGTGGGCAAAATTGTCTTCTTCCTGATCTTAGTGGAAATGGTTTCAGTGTTTCACCATTGAGAATGATGTTGGCTGTGGATCTGTCATATATGGTCTTTATTATGTTGAGATAAGTTCCCTCTATGCCTGTTTTCTGAAGGTTTTTATCTTAAATAGGTGCTGAATTTTGTCAAAAGCTTTTTCTGCATCTATTGAGATGATTGTATTGTTTTTATTCTTCAGTTTGTTAATATGGGGTATCACATTTATTGATTTGCGGATATTGAAAAATTCTTCCATCCCTGGGATAAACCTCACTTGTTCATAGTGTATGATGCTTTTAATGTGCTGTTGGATTCTGGATGCTTGTATTTTGTTGAGGATTTTTGCATCTATGTTCATCCATGATATTGGCCTGTAGTTTTCTTTCTTTATGACAACTTTGTCTGGTTTGGTATCAGTGTGATGGTGGCCTTGTAGAATGGGTTTGGAAGTGTTCCTCCCTCTGGTATATTTTGGAAGAGTTTGAGAAGGATAATCATTAGCTCTTCTCTGAATATTTGGTAGAATTCACCTGTGAAGGCATCTCATCCTGGGCTTTTGTTTGTTGTAAGATTTTTAATCACAGTTTAAATTTCAGTGCTTGTGACTTGTCTGTTTATATTTTCTATTTCTTCCTGGTTCAGTCTTGGAAGGTTATGCTTTTCTAAGAATTTGTCCATTTCTTCCAGGTTGTCAGTTTATTGGCATATAGTTTCTTGTAGTAATGTCTCATGATCCTTCGTATTTCTGCAATGTCAGTTGTTACTTCTCCTTTTTCATTTTTAGTTCTACTGATTTGTGTCTTCTCCCTGTTTTTCTTGATGAATTGAGATAATGTTTTATCAATTTTGTTTATCTTCACAAAGAACCAGCTTTCAGTTTTATTGATCTTTGCTATTGTTTCCTTCAGTTCTTTTGCATTTATTTCTGATCTGATCTTTATGATTTCTTTCCTTCTGCTAAAGTTGGGGTTTTTTTTGTTCTTCTTTCACTAATTGCTTTAGGTGTAAGGTTAGGTTGTTTATTTGAGTGATTTCTTGTATCTAAAGGTAGGACTGTATTGCTATAAACTTCCCTTTTAGAACTGCCTTTGCTGCATCCCATAGGTGTTGGGTCGTCATGTTCTCATTTGTTTCTAAGTAATTTTTTTTAATTTCCACTTTGATTTCTTCAGTGATCTCTTGGTTATTAAGTAGGGTGTATTTTAGTCACCATGTGTTTGTATTTTTTTATAGAATTTTTCCTTTAATTTATATCTAGCCTCATAGGGTTGTTTCAGAAAAGCTACTTGATATGATTTCAATTTTCCTAAATTTACCAAGGCTTAATTTGTGACCCAAGATATGATCTAGCCTGGAGAATGTTCCATGAGCACTTGAGAAGAAAGTATTTTTTTTTTATTTTTAGATGGAATGTCCTATAAATATCAATTAAGTCAATCTTGTTTAATGTATCATTTAAAACTTGTGTTTCCTTATTTATTTTCATTTTGGATGATTTGTCCATTGGTGAAAGTGAGGTGTTAGAGTCCCTACTATGATTGTGTTACTGTCAGTTTCCCATTTTATGGCTGTTAGCATGTGCCTTATGTATTGAGGTGCTCCTTTATGGGTACGTAAATATTTACAATTGTTATATCTTCTGCTTGGATTGATTCCTTGATCATTATGTCATGTCCTTTTTTGTCTCTTGTAATAGTTTTTATTTTAAAGTCTATATTGTCTGATATGAGAATTGCTACTCCAGCTTTCTTTTGATTTCCATTTGCATGGAACATCTTTTTCCATCCACTCACTTTCAGTCTGTATGTGTCCCTATGTCTGAAGTAGGTCTCTTGTAGACGGCATATGTATGTGTCTTATTTTTGTATCCATTCAGCCAATCTATGTCTTTTGGTTGGAACTTTTAATCCATTTACATTTAAGGTAGTTATTGATATGTTTTTTCCTATTACCATTTTCTTGATTGTTTGGTGTTTGTTATTTAAGGTCTTTTCCTTCTCTTGTGTTTCCTGCCTGGAGAAGTTCCTTTAGCATTTGTTGTAAAGCTGGTTTGGTGGTGCTGAATTCTCTTAGCTTTTGCTTGTCTTTAAATGTTTTAATTTCTCCATCAAATTTTAATGAGATCCTTGCTGGTAGAGTAATCTTGGTTCTGGTTTTTCCCTTTCATCACTTTAAATATGTTCTGCCACTCCCTTCTGACTTGCAGAGTTTCTGCTGAAAGAGCAGCTGTCAGCCTTATAAGGATTCTCTTGTATGTTTTTTTAATTTTTTTCCCTTGCTGCTTTTAAATTTTTTTCTTTGTATTTAATTTTTGATAGTTTGATTGATATGTGTCTTGGCATGTTTCTCCTTGGATTTATCCTGTATGGGGCTCTCTACACTTCCTGAACTTGATTAAGTATTTCCTTTCCCATATTAGGGAAATTTTCACCTATAATCTCTTCAAATATTTTTCAGTCCCTTTCTTTTTCTCTTCTTCTTCTGGGACCACTATAACTCAAATGTTGGTGCATTTAATGTTGTCCCACAAGTCTCTGAGATGGTCCTCAATTCTTTTCATTTTTTTTTTCTTTATTCTGCTCTGCAGTAGTTATTTCCACTATATTATCTCCCAGGTCACTTATCCATTCTTCTGCCTCAGTTATTCGGCTATTGTTTCCTTTTGGAGAATTTTTAATTTCATTTATTGTTTTCTCCATCACTGTTTGTTTGCTCTTTAGTTCTTTTATGTCCTTGTCAAACGTTTCTTGTTTTCCTCCATTCTATTCCAAGATTTTGGATCATCTTTACTATCATTACTTTGAATTCATTTTCAGGTAGACTGCCTATTTCCTCTTCATTTGTTTGGTCTGATGGGTTTTAACCTTTCTCCTTCATCTGCTGTGCATTTCTCTGTCTTCATATTTTGCTTAACTTACTGTGTTTAGGGTCTCGTTTTCACAGCCTGCATTCGTAGTTCCAGTTGTTTATGATGTCTGCCCTCAGTGGCTAAATTTGGTTCAGTGTGTTGTGTAGGCTTCCTGGTTGAGGAGACTAGTGCCTTTGTTCTGGTGGATGAGGCTGGATCTTGTGTTTCTGGTTGGCAGTTCCACATTTGGTGGTGAGTTTGGGGGTGTCTGTGACATTATTATGATTTTAGGCAGCCTTTCTGCTTGTGGGTTGTGTTGTGTTCCTGTCTTGCTAGTTGTTTGGCATAGGGTGTCCAGCACTGTAGCTTCCTGATTGTTGAGTGGACCTGGGTCTTGGTGTTGAGATGGACATCTCTGAGAGATTTTTGCTGTTTGATATTACATAGAGCTGGGAGGTCTCTGGTGGACCAATATCCTGAACTTGGCTCTCCCACCTCAGAGGCACAGGCCTGACACCATCTGGAGCATGAAGATCCTGTCATCCACCTGGCTCAGAAGAGAAGTGAGAAATAAAGAAAAATAAAATAAAATAAAACAATATTATTAAAATTAAAATAATTATTAAAAATAAAAGAATTAAAAGTAATTTTTTAAAAAGAAAGGAAGAAGAGAGCAACCAAACCAAAAAATAAATCCACCAATGATAAGAAGCACTAAAAACTATACTAAAGAAAAAATAAATAAATAAATGGACAGACAGAGTCCTGGGACAAATGGTAAAAGCAAAGCTATACCGACAAAATTACACACAGAAGTATATACATACACACTCACAAAAAGAGAAAAAGGAAAAAAATATATATATGGTTGCTCCCAAAGTCCACCACCTCAATTTGGGATGATTCATTGTCTATTCAGGTATCCACAGATTCAAGGTACATCAAGTTGATTGTGGAGATTTAATCTGCTTCTCCTGAGGATGCTGGGAGAGAATTCCCTTTCTCTTCTTTTTTTGCACAGCTCCTGGGGTTCAGCTTTGGATTTGGCCCCGCCTCTGTGTGTAGGTTGCCTCAGGGAGTCTGTTCTTCGCTCACACAGGAAGGAGTTAAAGAAGCAACTGATTAGGTGGCTGTGGCTCACTCAGGCAAGGGGGAGGGTGGAGTATGGAATGCAGGGTGAGCCTGAAGCAGCAGAGGCCTGTGTGACATTGCAACAGCCTGAGGCACGCCATTTTTTCTCTCAGGGAAGTTGTCCCTCCACCGCGGGACCCTGGCAGTGGTGGGCTGCACAGGCTTCCGGGAAGGGAGGTGTGGATAGTGACCTGTGCTTGCACACAGGCTTCTTGGTGGCTGCAGCAGCAGCCTTAGAGTCTCATGCCTGTCTATGGGGTCCACGCTGATAGTCTCAGCTCGTGCTCATCTCTGGAGTTTGTTTAGGTGGTGCTCTGAATCCCCTCTCCTCACGCACCATGAAACAAAGAGGCAGGAAAATGTCTCTTGCCTCTTCGACAGTTCCAAACTTTTTCTCGGACTCCCTCCTGCCTAGCTGTGGTGCACTAGCCTCCTTAAGGCTGTGTTCATGCAGTGAACCCCAATCATCTCCCTGGGATCTGACCTCTGAAGCCCGAGCTTCAGCTCCCAGACCCCACCCGTCCCAGGGAGTGAGCAGAGAAGTCTCTCAGGCTGGTCAGTGTTGTTTGACACTGATCCTCTGTGCGGGAATCTCTCCACTTTGCCCTCTGCACTGCTGTTGCTGCACTCTCCTCTGTGGCTCCAAAGTTTCCCCCTGGAACCTGCCATCTCTTCCAGTGAAGGGGTCTCCTCGTATGTGGGAACTTTTCCTCTTCACAGCTCCATCTCACTGGTGCCTGTCCAGTCCCTACTCTTTTGTCTCTGTTTTTTCCTTTTTCTTTTGCCCTACCCAGGTACGTGGGGGAGTTTCTTGCCTTTTGGGAGGTCTGGGGTCATTCTGGCAGCATTCAGTAGGTGTTCTGTAGGAATTGTTCCACATACAGATGTACTTCTGATGTATTTGTGGGGAGGAAGGTGATCTCCACGTCACTCTTTTGTCATCTTCAGAACCACCTGAACAGATACTTTATAATCTTTTCTTTTCTGCAACAAATCTTTTAAATATGGTGTGTATTTTACACTTAAAAATGTATCAATTGAGTCACCATTCTAAAATTGCCTAATAGCCACTTGTGACTAGTGGTTAGTATATTGGGCAGCATAGCTCTAGATGTTGTCATTGATAATAAGAAAAGACAATCATAAAACAAGAGAAAAGAAAGTCCCTCACAAAGCTCAGAATACAGGTAGACTGAAGCACCCACTCAGAATCTTCCTGTGGTGAGGTGGTACCCAAACAGCCTTTCATCCATCTTTGCCATATCACACTTGTGTGTTAATAATGAAAAGGAAATCCCAAGTTAAGGGATTACTGTGCTTGAAATGGTTCTATCTCAGCTTTGAGAGCAAAGTGAAGGTAAATATGGGAGATAAGAGAATGCTGTGACTTCCGCAGAGGCAAAAATTACTGTAGCAGAAAGCATGCAAGTAGACTTGACTCAGACTCAAGTGTGAATTTGATAGCAATTTGCTAACTGTGGACCCAAAGTAATTCCCTTAGCCTTAGACACTACATGTATAAAAAGTTGATGACAATATATAATTGGTAGAGTGTGAAGAATATGACCCAGTGGCTAACAAAGAGTAAATAATAAATGGTATGTGGATATGAACTGATATCATTTAATTCTTATTTTAAACATAGGAAACAGGCATATTAGTAGTGTGCTTATTGGAGTCATAAAGCTTTAAATTGTAGACAGTAACCTTGGGTATTATTTAGTAACTCACCCTCATTTTACAGACAAGGAAACTGTATAAATGTAGGATACATATCCATTGAATTCTTAATTATTCCTTCTGTAAAATGTTTAAGTGTACAGACATTCTCTGTTGTCTTGATTCATCAGAGATGAATCATTTTGGATAAGATTATTTCTAATACAGTTGGTGATTTATGTTCCAAATAAGTTTGAAGAGCTTTTATTTTGTGAAATTTTCACTGCAATGTGTTTTATATGATCATGTCTTATTAAAAGTACTAATTCAAAACAAGAAAGTACTAAGTCTCTTTTATACACTATAGGGAAAATTAGAAAACCTAGAAGGAGTTAAATTACTAAAACAGAGTGAAAGTGTCCTTTTGGATAAATAAAAATCAGTGCTGTACTGGAGATTGACATATGGTTTCTGTATCCCTACAGTATCAGAGAAGATTCCCACAACCTCCCTCCTAGTGAATTTTTTTTTTTTTTTTACAGAAGAGAAGCTATATGTAACATTTGCAGCCAAACTAAATGGAAGAAAAGAAAAAAAAATCACAACATGACCAAATTAGTAAGGGAGGTTCAGTGTTTCTGTATAGGAAAGAATTGCAACTGATTCTTGTGGACCTAAAAGAAAATTTCTAGATGCCTCCAATAATCCATGTATGGTGGACTGTTTGTTTTCAGCTCAGTATTATTCCTGTCCCCACTTTCATTTTCTTCTAAATCTCTTGTTAGAAGTATAGCATTTCCCAGAAGCTCATTAGCTCAATGGGTCCAGGTTAGAGTATCCATTTCTAGGAGAGGAATTCCCAAGAGATTTGGAAGGTGGAAGAAAAGGAGAAGCTATTATTCTCCATAAAGCGGTTGGGTGCAGAGCTTCAGCTGAGATTACTTGTTGGTTATAACGTCCTTTGGTTCAGTGCATTAGTCGGGATACATTTCTATGCTTCAAAATGGTATCTTATTTGGTCTTCTAGATAAGAAATGAAGTAGACTTTGATATCTATTTTTGTCTCCAGACACAACACCTAAGCTAAGAAATTGCAAGTTTCTTGAAGATATACTGACTCAAGTCAACCCTCCAAAATGTCTTAAAGTTCTGGAAACACAATCTGTCCAGTGAAAGCATAATGCCGGGCAAGATGCCAATAGTTTTATAAGTCAATAAAGCTATGCCTAATAAAGGATACACTAATCTACAGAACATGTGTCCTGTATTTTCCTATCTAAAGAAGCTCAAAAAATTGTCCTCTTCTTAGAGGATGAAATTTTGCAAAAGAGGTTTTATAGCTGTTAAAGAGATTATTTACTTCTACCTATATTCAAATTTGGCCTCTTACCAGGTGGAATTGTGCTTTCAATGACTCTACTGGGATGGAATGTATAAGGAGAGGCTAGAACTTGGAACTATACATACTTACTGTGGCAGAGAAGGCACAAGAAACTCAGCTAAATGTACTTAGAGAAACTTCAGTTTGGGCAGCAACTTGATCTAGGGCAGTAATTTGACCTAAACAGCAGTCAGAGACAAATGGCCTAATCCAAACTGACACAGTGGCAGGGAATTCAGGACAAGGCTTAATTCAAACGATGACATGGATTACAGGCAGTGATCAGCAGGACTTCAGCCAAAAGCCTGTAGTTTACAGTAAGGAAATTACCTTTGGAAGATGGATAATTACAGGAAAATGGGCCTTAGAGAGACTGAAATTTAAAGAATTTGTTAATTCATAGGATATTGATTATAGAAAGCAAGATAGTGATACAAAGCAGGACACTGTGGGGCTCCTGGACATAAAAGCCTTCCATTATCCCCCATTTCTTTAATTACAGGAACTAGGCTTCATTCAGCCTCCATGACCTTCCCTGAGTTCCAATGGGCAAGTTCAAGCAGTTGTGTTTTTTTGTTTTTGTTTGTTTATGTTTATTAGAGTACAGTTGCTTTACAATGTTGTGTTAGTTTCTTCTGTACAGCCAAGTGAATCAGCTATACATATACATATATCCCCTCTTTCTTGGATTTCCTTCCTATTTAGGTCACCACAGAGCATTGAGTAGAGTTCCCTGTAAGTTTCCTCATTAGTTATCTATTTTATATATGGTATCAATAGTGTATATATGTCAATCTCCATCTCCCTATTCATCCCACCTCCCTTCCCCCTTAGTATCCATATGTTTGTTCTCTTTGTCTATGTCTCTATTTCTGCTTTGCAAATAAGATCATCTATACCACGTTTTTAGATTCCACATATGTGTGTGAATATACGATATTTGTTTTTCTCTTTCTGACATACTTTGATCTGTGTGGCAGTCTCTAGGTCCATCCACATCTCCACAAATGACCCAATTTTGTTCCTGAGTAATACTCCATTGTATATATGTACCACATCTTCTTTATCCATTCCTCTGTTGATGGACATTTAGGTTTCTATTGTAAATAGTACTGCAATGAACATTGGGGTACATGTGTCTTTTTGAATTATGAATTTCTCTGGGTATATTCCCAGTAGTAGAATTGCTGGGTTATATGTTAGTTCTATTTTTAGTTTGTTAAGGAACTTCCATACAGTTCTCCATAGTGGTTGTATCAATTTATATTCCCACCAACAGTGCAAGAGGGTTCCCCATTCTCCACACCCTCTCCAGCATTTATTGTTTGTAGATTTTTTGTTGATGGCCATTCTGATGGTGTGAGATGATATCTCATTGTAGTTTTGATTTGCATTTCTCTAATAATTAATGATGCTGAACATCTTTTCATGTAACTCTTGGCCATCTGTATTTCTTCTTTGGAGAAATGTCTGTTTAGGTCTTCTGCTGATATTTTGATTGGGTTGTTTGTTTTTTGATATTGAGCTGCATGAACTGTTTGTATATTTTGGAGATTAATCCTTTGTCAGTTGCTTCATTTGAAAATATTTTCTCCCATTCTAAGCATTGTCTTTTACCAATGACATTTTTCACAGAACTAGAAAAAAAATTTACAATTTGTATATAAACATAAAAGATCATGAATAGTAAAGCAATTTTGAGAAGAAAAATGAAGCTGAAGGGATCAGGCTCCCTGACTTCAGACTATAATACAAAGCTACATTAATGAAGACAGTATGGTACTGGCACAAATACAGAAATATAGATCAATGGAACAGGATAGAAAGCCCAGAGATAAACCCACACACCTATGGTTACCTAATCTATGACAAAGGAGGTCAGAATATACAATGGAGAAAAGACAATCTCTTCAATAAGTGGTGCTGGGAAAACAGGACACATACATGTAGAAAACGAAATTAGAATACTCTCCGAAACCATACACAAAAATAAACTCAGAATGGATTAAAGACCTAAATGTAAGGCCAGACACTATAAAACTCTTAGAGGAAAGCATAGGCAGAACACTCTTTGACATAAATTGCAGCAAGAACTTTTTTGACCCACTTCCTAGAGTAATGAAAAAAAATGGCACCTAATTAAAATTAAAAGCTTTTGCACAGCAAAGGAAACCTCAAACAAGACAAAAAGACAAGCAATTGTTAATTAGGTAAGGGAATGGATGTGAGACAAGGAAGGGACAAACAGTCAAGAGAAACAATAGTGCAGCCTTAGGGCAAGCTCTTATTTCCCCATCAAGAGATATAAACAACAATATCTTTGAACTGTTTTGCAGATATTGAAACCCCCACCAGGTGGGAGAAGTTAATGGTTAACCAGAGTATGTTGTCCACAAGCATGTAGACCACAGACCGGTTGATACCAGAAGGTTGATGATGTTGACTCCCACTTACCTCACCACCAACAAATCATAAGAAAGTCCATGATCATGCCCTCTTTGAACCATTACTTTAAAACTCACTATCCTCTCCAGGTTGGGATACACAGTTTTGATGGCATTAAACTGCTATGGCCCCTTTTGCCTGGCAAAGCAATAAAGCCATTCTTTTTTACTTCACCCAAAACTCTGTCTCTGAGATTTCATTAGGTGTTGGGGTACAAAGGCTGAATTTGGCTTCAGTAGGGAATTCTATTTCATAATCTTATTCTAAGTGTGCCCTCTGACAAGTAAGACCAGAAGAAAATATCAATTTCTACTAATAGAGCATATAAATAAGTCTTTAGCAATAGTTTATTCAGTGATCTTCACAACTGAAAACTGAGTTCTCCTTCTGTGACAGGACTAAAATTTCTTTTGATTGTAATGAAAATTATTCCACTATACTAACATAATTGTGTAAGATATAAGAGTATAAGGGAATAAGAAAGGATGCACTTTTTTTACATAGAAAGATAATTTGAAAACACACACAACTTAAAACCAATGAAGGTAAGAAATGCAATATAAATGAGTGAGCTAATTGCCAACATCCTAATTAAAAACCAATTTTGTTTGCAATTTTAATGTATTTTTTTGTGTCAAATAAGATCCCAAAAGAGATAACAACTGAAAGAAAGAGCACCCACATATACATCAGAAAATTCCCTGTTTTGAACAATTAAGATCAAATACAAAAGATTTTAGAGTTGATGATAATTGCTTAAATGTTATTTAATCTGGAGACACCTCCTTACAGATATTTTCTTTAATTTCTCCTTGCTCATCTTTTATTAGTAGGAAGATTTGCATGAAAATGGAATATTTGTTGCTTGAGGCTTTTGTTTTATTCTAACCACCTGATAAAAATAAGTTATAATAAGCACAACATTCTATGATTCACCACATAAAACAACACTGTTTAAAAGTAAGACAAGAGGAGGCAAAATTATCTTTTTTACTTGAAGCAAAGCACCTTTTTTTACCTCACCTGGAAACTTAATCTGATAAGTTCCTTTTGTGCTCAATATACTGTTTTGTTTGTTCTGGATAACACTACATCTGTTTCCCCAGTGGTGGGATACCTGCAGCTGATTATTTCAATTAAATTATTGATATTCAGGTTTTGCAGAGAGAAACAAATATAAAATTAACAAAAATGATGATAAAATATGATTTATTTGAGTTTAGAATAAAAATATCAATATAAAAATAAGACTATTCATATTTGTCTTATATTTCATTGCTTTTTGAAAAGGCAAAACTTTTAAGTATGAATGTTCTAAGCACATTTTTTAATATCTTGACATATTGTTAATTTGATTTTTTTCTGAATTTAATTTGGACATATGCTGAGTACAAGAACGGATCCAGATGTTCTATGGCCTGAAATGATTCAATATTTTTGTGTGTCTGGGGGGGGGGTCACCCCCTTTAAGAAAGAATACAAGTATATAAGTACAATATTTGGTGCCTAAAGAGTTATTTATTTGGAATGATGATAAAAGAGACATGACAAATTTGTAGAAACGTAATAAACACCAGAAAATTCTCCAAATCCAGAAAAAAAAAAAAGATAATTTAATCTCTATTTTTTTTTTGCTTACATTTCTGGCTGTTAGTCTATGATCACTTACCTGTTCATATAACAATAATTTTACATTTTTATGAAGAGAACAGAAAAATAAATTAGTATTTCCTCTAGTATTATTAATCATAATTTGACAGTATAAAAATGTTTACTTGAGCTCCACTCTCATTATGCTAAAGTAATGTAAAATTTTAGAATTGCTATCAAATTTATGAAAAACCTCTAGGTTTCTCAAGGATCTTTTATATGTAAGCTATAAGATTTCAAAGCATTTGAAGATTTCTCAAGTAATGACTTAAATTATCACCCTTTGAATTGACTACACTCATTACTAGTTTGTCATGGTCCTCATGTCATAGATGGGGAAGGGGTTGGTCCTGAGGGTGGTGGGAGAATTCTT
Organism: Aethalodelphis obliquidens; assembly: GCF_003676395.1. NCBI lineage: Eukaryota > Metazoa > Chordata > Mammalia > Artiodactyla > Delphinidae > Aethalodelphis > Aethalodelphis obliquidens. Next base: position 1,226,523 of record NW_020838040.1, on the reverse strand, counting down.
GGAATCCATTCCTATACCAAGACAGTGAGTGATAACTTAATTGTATATGCAAGTAATATAAATATGTCCCAATAAACTCATAGTAAACTTCCCCCAAGAAAACTTCCTATTAAGCCAGATTCCAAAATTGCCCACAGCCATTTCATACTATAAGATAGGAGAGGGTGTGTTATGTAGGGAAAATAATAGTGAAAAACACAGTCATCTTATTTAATTACAGTTAAAATACCTATTTTGAAGTGACCATGTGAATAGATTTTAGGCTCCCCAGTAAGGATCCTGGAAGGAGTCCATGCAAGAGAGGGACTTTGAGGCTTAAGCTTTATTAACATAAGGGTAAATCAATTGTTGCCTTTTGTTGAGAAGTTTGAGGAGTAGAGAGATTATAAAGACAAAGTGATATTCTGCTCGAATTTGGGTCTGATAACTAACCTTAACCACAACTTATCCATAAACAAATGCTCAAAAATTATGAAAAACAAAGATTTTCAGTGTTACAAAACCTCTGACAACTGGAGCACTGGGCCGTAGCCCCTGCTTGAATTTCCATTGTAACTCTATTAACTGAGCAGAAAAATATCCCATCTCCATCCCTCTACTGTGTGTGTATTTATATGTGTGTGTTTGTCTGTGTGTGTGTGCTCTTGACTGAAGAACGTGTGATTCTAACAAGATAGTGTCCTGGAGGAATAAGTGTAACTGATTCCCAGATGAAGGAAAAAATCCTAATAACACATATGAAAAATATATTTATGATCTATATTCTATTCTATGGAATGTTGGGTCACAATTCCAGATAAGATTTAGACAGTAAGGAAGGGGACAATTATATCCTTGTTAGTCAGAATTTCCATTGTTAAAAGTACACAAGGAACTTGAAATTGAAGAAGAAATTATGTATGTTAAGAGACTTTAAGTTGTACATTGAACTAGGAAGTCTTTCTATTGAACAAATAGAAAAAATAAAAACAAAAAAACATGAACTTGAAGGCAATCCAGTTACACAGTTGTTAGCAAATTTTAATGTCAATAAGATCTTGTATTATTTTTGAATTAGTAAGAATAATAAAAGTAATGAGGCTCATGAAGTAACGAGGTTTCAGAATCTGAAAAAGGAAATATTGTAAAGAATCAGAAGAAAAATGTACAATTAAAAATAATCTAATGCAAAGAGCTTGGTTCAAGATGGTTGAGTAGAAGGACACGCTTTCACTCCCTCTTGCAAGAACACCAGAATCACAACTAACTGCTGAACAGTCATCAACAGGAAGACACTGGAACTCACCAAAAAAGATACCCCACATCCAAAAAAAGGAGAAGCCACAACGGGATGGTAGGAGGGGCACAATCACAATAAAATCAAATCCCATAACTGCTGGCTGGGTGACCCACAAATTGGAGAACACTTATACCACAGAAGTCCACTCACTGCAGTGAAGGTTCTAAGCTGCACGTCAGGCTTCTGAACCTGTGGGTCCAGCAACGGGAGGAGGAATTCCTAGAGAATCAGACTTTGAAGGCTAGTGGGATTTGATTTCATGACTTCAAAAGGACTGGGGGAAAGAGAGACTCCACTCTTGGAGGGCACACACACATTAGTGTGTGCATTGGGACCCAGGGGAAGGAGCAGTGTCCCCATAGGAGACTGAACAAGACCTACCTGCTAGTGTTGGAGGGTCTCCTGCAGAGGTGGGAGGTGTCTGTGTCTCACCATGAGGACAAGGACACTGGCAGCAGAAGTTCTAGGAAGTACTCCTTGGCCTGAGCCCTCCCAGAATCTGCCATTAGCCCCACCAAAGAGCCCGGGTGGGCTCTAGTGTTGGGTCGCCTCAGTCCAAACAACCAAAAGGGAGGGAACCCAGCTGCCCACATCAGAAGACAAGTGGATTAAAGATTTACTGAGCTCTTCCCACCAGAACAACAGCCAGCTCTAGCCACTACCAACCCCTCCCATCAGGAAACTTGCACAAGCCTCTTAGATAACTTCATCCACCAGAGGGCAGACAGCAGAAACAAGAACTACAGTCCTGCAGTCTGTGGAACAAAAACTACATTCACAGAAGGATAGACAAGATGAAAAGATGAGGGCTATGTGCCAGATGAAAGAACAAGATAAAACCCCAGAAAAACACCTACATGAAGTGGAGATAGGAAACTTTCCATTAAAAAAATGCAGAATAATGATACTGAAGATGATCCAGGACTTTGGAAAAAGAATGGAGGCAAAGATCAAGATGATACAAGAAATGTTTAATGAAGACCTAGAATTAAAGAACAAACAAACAGAGAAGAACAATACAATAACTGAAATGAAAACTACACTAGAATGAATCAATAGCAGAATAACTGAGGCAGAACGATAAGTGATCTGGAAGACAGAATGGTGGAATTCACTGCTGCAGAACAGAATAAAGAAAAAATAATGAAAATAAATGAAGAAGGCCTAAGAGACATCTGGGACAACATTATACACAAAAATATTCACATTATAGGGGGCCCAGAAAGAGAAGAGAGAAAGGACCAGAGAAAATATTTGAAGAGATTATAGTTGAAAACTTCCCTAACATGGGAAAGGTAATAGTCACCCAAGTCCAGGAAGCGCAGCAAGTCCCATACAGGATAAACCCAAGGAGAAACACGCCGAGACACATAGTAATCAAATTAGCAAAAATTAAAGACAAAGAAAAATTATTGAAGGCAGCAAGGGAAAAATGACACATAATATACAAGGGAACTCCCATAAGGTTAACAGCTGATTTCTCAGCAGAAACTCTACAAGCCAGAAGGGAGTGGCATAATATACTTAAAGTGATGAAGGGAAGAACCTACAACCAAGATTACCCAACAAGGATCTCATTCAGATTCAATGGAGAAATCAAAAGGTTTACAGACAAGCAAAAGCTAAGAGAATTCAGCACCACAAAACTAGCTTTACAACAAATGGTAAGGGAACTTTTCTAAGTGGGAAAAACAAGAGAAGAAAAGGATCTACCAAAACAATTAAAAAATGGTCATAGGAACATACATATCGATCATTACCTTAAACATGAATGGATTAAATGCCCCAAACAAAAGACACAGGCTCTCTGAATGGATACAAAAACAAGACCCATATATGCTTTCTACAGGAGACCCACTCAGACCTACAGACACATACAGACTGAGAGTGAGGGGATGGAAAAAGATATTCCATGCAAATGAAAATCAAAGAAAGCTGGAGTAGCTATACTCATATTAGATAAAATAGACATTAAAATAAAGAATGTTACAAGAGTCAAGGAAGGACACTACATAATGATCAAGGGATCAATCCAAGAAGAAGATATAACAATTATAAATATATATGCACCCAACATAGGAGCACCTCAATACATAAGGCAACTGCTAACAGCTATAAAAGAGGAAATTGACAGTAACACAATAATAGTGAGGGACTTTAACACCTCAGTTACACCAATGAACAGATCATCCAAAATGAAAATACATAAGAAAACAGAAGCTTTAAATTACACAATAGACCAGATAGGTTTAATTGATATTTATAGGACATTCCATCCAAAAACAGCAGATTACACTTTCTTCTCAAGTGTGCACAGAACATTCTCCAGGATAGATCACATCTTGGGTCACAAATCAAGCCTCAGTAAATTTAAGAAAATTGAAATCATATTAAGCATCTTTTCTGACCACAATGCTAGGAGATAAGAAATCAATTACAGAGAAAAAAATGTAAAACACACAAGCACATGGAGGCTAAACAATACACTACTAAATAACCAAGAGATCACTGAAGAAATCAAAGAGGAAATCAAAAACTACCTAGAGACAAATGACAATGAAAACATGATGATCCAAAACGTATGGAATGCAGCAAAAGCAGTTCTAAGAGGGAAGTTTATAGCTATACAAACCTACCTCAAGAAACAAGAAACATTTCAAGTAAACAATCTAAGCTTACACCTAAAGGAACTAGAGAAAGAAGAACCAACAAAACCCAAAGTTAGCAGAAGGAAAGAAATCATAAAGATCACAGCAGAAATGAATGAAATAGAAACAAAGTAAACAATAGCAAAGATCAATAAAACTAAAAGATCGTTCTTTGAGAAGATAAACAAAATTGATAAACCATTATCCAGACTCATCAAGAAAAAGAGAGAGAGGACTCAAATCAATAAAATTAGAAATGAAAAAGAAGTTACAACAGACACTTCAGAAATAAAAAACATCCTAAGAGACTACAGCAAGCAACTCTATTCCAATAAAATGGAAGACCTGGAGGAAATGAACAAATTCTTAGAAATGTATAACCATCCAAGACTAAACCAGGAAGAAACAGAAAATATGAACAGACAAATCTCAACTAGTGAAATTGAAACTGTGAGAAAAAATCTTTCAACAAACAAAATCCAGGACCAGATGTCTTCACAGGAGAATTCTATCAAGCATTTAGAGAAGAGTTATCACCCATCCTTCTCCAACTCTTCCAAAAATTTGCAGAGGAAGGAATACTCCCAAACTCATTCTATGAGGCCACCATCACCTGATACCAAAACCAGACAAAGATACTACAAAAAAAGAAAATTACAGACAAATATCACTGATGAATATATATGCAAAATCCTCAACATAATACTAGCAAACAGAATCGAACAACACATTAAAAGGATCATACACCACGATCAAGTTGGATTTATCCCAGGGATGCAAGAATTCTTCAATATACGCAAATCAATCAATGTGATACACCATATTAATAAATTGAAGAATAAAAATCATATGATCATCTCAATAGATGCAGAGAAACCTTTTGACAAAACTCAACACCGATTTATGATAAAAACTCTCCAGAAAGTGGGCACAGTGGGAACCTACCTCAACATAATAAAGGCCATATATGACAAACTGACAGCAAACATCATTCTCAATGCTGAAAAACTGAAGGCATTTCCTCTAAGATCAGGAATGACACAAGGATGTCCACTCTCACCATTATTATTCAACATAGTTTTGGAAGTCCTAGCCATGGCAATCAGAGAAGAAAAAGAAATAAAAGGAATACTAATTGGAAAAAAAGAAGTAAAACTGTCACTGTTTTCAGATGATATGATACTATACATAGAGTTTCCTAAAAATACAACCAGAAAACTACTAGAGCTAATCAATGAATTTAGTAAAGTTGTAGCATATAAAATTAATGCACAGAAATTTCTTGCATTCCTGTACACTAATGATGAAAAATCTGAAATAGAAATTATGGAAACAATCATATTTACCATTGCTACAAAAAGAATAAAATACCTAGGGATAATCCTACCTAGGGAAACAAAAGACATGTATGCAGAAAACTATAAGACACGGATGAAAGAAATTAAAGATGATACCAACAGATGGAGAGATATACCAAGTTCTTGTTTTGGAAGAATCAATATCGTGATAAGGACTATACTACCCAAAACAATCTACAGATTTGATGCAATCCCTATCAAATTACCAATGGCATTTTTTACTGAAATGGAACAAATCGTCTTAAAATTTGTATGGAGGCAAAAAAGACCCCGAATAGACACAGCGGTCTTGAGGGAAAAAATCGGAGCTGAAACAATCAGACTCCCTGACTTCAGACTATACAACAAAGCAACAGAAATGAAGACAATATGGTGCTGGCACAAAAACAGAAACATAGATCAATGGAAGAAGATAGAAAGCCCAGAGATAAACCCACACACCCATGGTCAACTAATGTATGACAAAGAAGGCAAAGATAAACAATGGAGAAAAGACAGTCTCTTCAATAAGTGATGCTGGGAAAACTGGACAGCTACATGTAAAAGAATGAAATTAGAACAGTCCCTGACAACATACACAAAAATAAACTCAAAATGGATTCGAGACCTAAATGTAAGATCGGACACTCTAAAACTCTTAGAGGAAAACATAGGAAGAACACTCTTTGACATAAATCACAGCAAGATCTTTTTTGATCCACCACATAGATTAATAGAAATAAAAACAAAAATAAACAAATGTGTCGCAATGAAACTTCAAAGCTTTTGCACAGCAAAGGAAACCATAAACAAGATGAAAAGACAACCCTGAGAATGGGAGAAAATATTTGTAAACGAATCAATGGACAAAGGATTAATCTCCAAAATATATAAAGAGCTCATGCAGCTCAATATTAAAGAAACAAACAAACCAATCAAAAAATGGGCAGAAGACCTAAATAGACATTTCTCCAAAGAAGACATACAGATGGCCAAGAGGCACACAAAAAACTGCTCAATATCACTATTTATTAGAGAAATGCAAATTGAAACTACAATGAGGTATCACCTCACACAAGTTAGAATGGACATCATCAGAAATTCTACAAACAACAAATGTTGGAAAGGGTGTGGAGAAAAGGGAACCCTCTTGCACTCTTGGTGGCAATGTAAATTGATACAGCCACTATGGAGAACAGTATGGAGGTTCCTTAGAAAACTAAAAATAGAGTTACCATATGATCCCAAAATCCCACTATTGGGCATATACCCAGAGAAATCCATGATTCAAAAATACACATGTACCCCAATGTTCATTGTAGCATTATTTACAATAGCCAGTTCACGGAAGCAACCTAAATGTCCATCGACAGATGAATAGATAAAGAAGATGTGGTGCATATATACAATGGAATTTTACTCAGCCATATAAAGGAACAAAATTGACTCATTTGTTGAGATGTGGATGGATCTAGATACTGTCATACGGAGTGAAATAAGTCAGAAAGAGAAAAGCAAATATCGTATATTAATGCATGTATGTGGATCCTAGAAAAATGGTACAGATGAACCAGTTTGCAGGGAAGAAGTTGAGTTACAGATGTAGAGAACAAACGTATGGACATGAAGGGGGGAAAACCACAGTGAGGTGGGGATCATGGTGTGCTGAGTTGGGCGATTGGGATTGACGTATGTACACTGATGTGTATAAAACTGATGACTAATAACCTACAGTATAAATAAATAAACAAACAAACAAACATTAAAACAACTAATACTAAACTTTCTTTGGGTTATTTGTATAGAAATATGTTAATATAAATGTTTCAGACATTACATGAAATTTCTAAAAATCTTATATGTCCTGGTATAATGTTATAAATCATAATTCTAGTTATTACTTTAAAATGTGTATCTCAGAAGTAACTAAATTTCCTTCTCAATTGCATTAGTATGAACTTTCATCAAATCTTTAACCATGGTCATTTTTAAGTCTTTTGTCATTTGCAGACAGTTCTGAGTGTACTCTGCTGTTTTCGCAAAAATGTTCCTATAAAAGTGTTTCAACTTCAAGGAATTCACGGTAAAGACTCTGATAAGTACAGGTTTCTAGTAAGTGACTATTATTGCTGAACTGAATGAATAAGCAATTTCAGAACTCTAATGGAAAACTGATGAATTCATAAAAGTACTAATAAAAGATCAAGATAAAAAAAAATAATTACATGGGAGAGAGTGAACTGATGAGGATGATTATAATTTTTGTGACTTTCTGTTTGAATAATAAAAAAATGAATTCCACAAGAACTCAGACACAAAAAATATACAAATCAATTTTCACTGCAAAGTAAAGGAGCTGGTACAGTGGAGGATAACTGGACAGAATGTCAATATTATGACATAGTATTAGTGTGTTTTATGTTTGATAATTGCAATCATTGTTGCTTTTGTGGTGGTCATCCATTTACAATGCTTAGTGTCAGTTTATTATCTTTTGTAAAAAAAAAATACAGTGTGTGTGTGGAAAAAAATTAAAATTAAAAGAAATTTTTAAAAAAGAGAAGAAAAATGCTCAAAAAATAAAAAAAGCAACAAAGCACAGAGATAAACCCATGCACCTATGGTCAACTAATCTAGGACAAAGGAAGCAAGGATATACAATGGAGAAAAGATAGTCTCTTCAATAAGTGGTGCTGGGAAAACTGGACAGCTACATGTAAGAGAATGAAATTAGAACAGTCCCTAACACCATACACAAAAATAAACTCAAAATGGATTCGAGACCTAAATGTAAGACTGGACACTATAAAACTCTTAGAGGAAAACTTAGGAGGAACACTCTTTGAAATAAATCACAGCAAGATCTTTTTTGAAACACATCCTAGAGTAATGGAAATAAAAACAAAAATAAACAAATGGGATCTAATGAAACTTCAAAGCTTTAGCACAGCAAAGGAAGCCATAAACAAGATGAAAAGAAAACCCTGAGAATGGGAGAAAATATTTGTAAATGAATCAATGGACAAAGGATTAATCTCCAAAATATATAAACAGCTCATGCAGCTCAATATTAAAAAAAAAAAATCCAAAAATGAGCAGAAGACCTAACTAGACATTTCTCAAAAGAAGACTTACTGATGGCCAAGAAGCACATGAAAAGGTACTCAGCATCACTAATTATTAGAGAAATGCAAATCAAAACTACAATGAGGTATCACCTCACACCAGTTAGAATGGGCATCATCAGTAAACCTACAACAAATGCTGGAGAGAGTATGAAGAAAAGGGAACCCTCTTGCACTGTTGGTGGGAATGTAAATTGATACAGCCACTATGGAGAACAGTATGGAGGTACCTTAAAAAACTAAAACTAAAATTATCATATGATCCAGCAATCCCACTCCTGGGCATATACCCAGAGAAACCATAATTCAAAAAGACACAAGCATCCCAATGCTCATTGCAGCACTATTTACAATAGCAGGACATGTAAGCAACCTAAATGCCCATCAAAAGATTAATGGATAAAGAAATTTTGGTACATATATACAATGGAATATTACTCAGCCATATAAAGGAACAAAACTGGGTCATTTGTTGAGACATGGATTGATCTAGAGACCGTCATACAGAGTGAAGTAAGTCAGAAAGAGAAAAACAAATATCATATATTAACACATATATGCAGAACCTAGAAAAATGGTACAGATGAACAAGTTTTCAGGGAAGAAAGTGAGACACAGATGTAGAGAACAAATTTATGGACACCAAGGGGAGAAAGCTGTAGGGGGAGGGGTTGATGGTGGTGGTGATGTGATGAATTGGGTGATTGGGATTGACATGTATACACTGATATGTAAAAAATGATGACTCATAAGAACCTGCTGTATAAAAAAATGTAAAATAAAAATAAAATATAAAAAAAGAAAAGAAATTATATATAAGAAAAAGAAAACCTATGGGATGCAGCAAAAGCAGTTCTAAGAGGGAAGTTTATAACTATAAAAGCCTACCTCAAGAAACAAGAAAAATCTCAAATAAAAAATCTAACCTTACACCTAAAGGAACTAGAGAAAGAAGAACAAACAAAACCCAAAGTTAGCAGAAGGAAAGAAATCATAAAGATCAGAGCAGAAATAAATGAAATTAAAAAAAACAGTAGCAAGTATCAATAAAACAAAAGCTGGTTCTTTGAGAAGTTAAAATAATTGAAAAACCATTAGCCAGACTCATCAAGAAAAAGAGGGAGAGGTCTCAAATCAATAAAATTGGAAATGCAAAAGGAGAAGTTACAACAGACACCGCAGAAATAAAAAGCATCCTAAGACACTACTAAAAGCAACTCTATGCCAATAAAATGGAGAACCTGGAACAAATGGACAAACTTTTGGAAAGGTGTAATCTTCCAAGACTGATTCAGGAAGAAATAGAAAATATGAACAGACCAATCATAAGTAATGAAATTGAAACTGTGATTAAAAATCTTTCAACAAACAAAAGCTCTGGACCTTTTGTTTTGAAGATGGCTTCATAGGTGAATTATATCAAACATTTAGACAAGAGCTAACACCCATCCTTCTCAAACACTTCCAAAATATTGCAGAAGAAGGAACACTCCCAAACTCATTCTATGAGGCCACCAAAACCCAGATCCCAAATCTAGACAAAGATATGAGAAAAAAAGAAAATAACAGACCAATATTACTGATGAAAGTAGATGCAAAATCCTCAACAAAATACTAGCAAACAGAACCCAACAACACATTAAAAGGATCATACACCATGATCTAGTAGGATTTATCCCAGGGATACAAGGATTCTTCCATATAAGCAAATCAATCAATGTGATACACCATATTAACCAATTGAAGAATAAAAACCATATGATCATCTCAATAGATGCAGAAAAAGCTTTTGACAAAATTCAACACCTATTTATGATAAAAACTCTCCAGAAAGTGGGCATAGAGGGAACTTACCTCAACATAACAAAGGCCATATATGACAAACCCACAGCAAACATCATTCTCAATGGTGAAAAACTGAAGGCATTTCCTCTAAGATCAGGAAGAAGACAAGGATGTCCACTCTCACCATTATTATTCAACATAGTTTTGGAAGTCCCAGCCATGGCAATCAAAGAAGAAATAGATATAAAAGGAATAAAATTGGAAAAGAAGAAGTAAAACTTTCACTGTTTGCAGATGACATGATAGTATACATATAGAATCCTAAAGATGTCACCAGAAAACTATTAGAGCTAATCAATAAATTTGGTGAAGTTTCAGTATACAAAATTAATACACAGAAATCTCTTGAATTCCTATACACTAATGATGAAAAATCTGAAAGAGACATTAAGGAAACCCTCCCATTTACCATTGCAACAAAAAATAAAATACCTAGGAATAAACCTACCTGGGGAGATAAAAGACCTGTATGCAGAAATCTATAAGACACTGATGAAAAAAATTAAAGATGATACTAACAGATGGAGAGTTATACCATGTTCTTGGACTGGAAGAATCAACATGGTGAAAATGACTATACTACCCAAAGCAATCTACAGATTCAATGCAATCCCTGTCAAAGTACCAATGGCATTTTTTACAGAACTAAAACTTAAAAAAAAAAAATTGTATGAAGACACAAAGGACCCTGAACAACCAAAGCAGTCTTGAGGGAAAGAAAAGTGAGCAGGAGGAATCACACTCCCTCACTTCAGACTATACCACAAAGCAACAGTAATAAAGACAATGTGGTACTGGAACAAAAAACAGAAATATAGATCAATGGAAGAAGATAGAAAGCCCAGAGATAAACCCACACACCCATGGTCAACTAACCTATGACAAAGGAGGCAAAGATATACAATGGAGAAAAGACAGTTTCTTCAATAAGTGGTGCTGGGAAAACTGGACAGCTACATGTAAAAGAATGAAATTAGAACAGTCCCTAACACCATACACAAAAATAAACTCAAAATGGATTCGAGACCTAAATGTAAGACCTGGCACTATAAAACTCTTAGAGGAAAACATAGGAAGAACACTCTTTGACATACATCACAGCAAGATCTTTTTTGATCCACCTCCTGGGGTAATGGAAATAAAAACAAAAATAAACAAATGTGTCGCAATGAAACTTCAAAGCTTTAGCACAGCAAAGGAAATCATAAACAAGACAAAAAGACAACCCTGAGAATGGGAGAAAATATTTTCAAACGAATCAATGGACGAAGGATTAATCTCCAAAATATATAAACAGCTCATGCAGCTCAATATTAAAAAAACAACCCAATCCAAAAATGGGCAGAAGACCTAAATAGATATTTCTTCAGAGAAGACATACTGATGGCCAAGAAGCACATGAAAAACTGCTCAACATCACTAATTATTAGAGAAATGCAAATCAAAACTACAATGAGGTATCACCTCACACCAGTTAGAATGGGCATCATCAGAAAACCTACAAACAACAAATGCTGGAGATTCCTTAAAAAAACTAAAAATAGAATTACCATATGACCCAGCAATCCCACTCCTAGGCATATACCCAGAGAAAACCATAATTCAAAAAGACACATGCACCCCAATGTTCATTGCAGCACTATTTACAATAGCTACATCATGGAAACAATCTAAATGCCCATCAACAGATGAACGGATAAAGAAGATGTGGTACATATATACAATGGAATATTACTCAGCCATAAAAAGGAACAAAACTGGGTCATTTGTAGAGACGTGGATGGATCTAGAGACTGTCATACAGAGTGAAGTAAGTCAGAAAGAGAAAAACAAATATCATATATTAACACACATATGTGTGACCTAGAGAAATCATACTGATGAACTGGTTTGCATAGCAGAAATTGAGATGCAGATGTAGAGAACACACTTATGGACACCAAGGGAGGAAAGTAGTGGGGCTGGGGGTGGTAGTGGGATGAATTGGGAGATTGGGATTGACATGTATACACTGATGTTTATAAAATGGATGATTAATAAGAAGCTGCTGTGTAAAAAATAAAATAAAATAAAATTTATAAATTCAGAAAGGTAATAATCTAATGCAAAGTCCAGTAGAAAATGTTAGGACTTTGTATTAAATTTCAAATAGAGTGTGAAAAAACATGACTTCAATTAAAAAAAGTGAAATAACAGGAACTCAGATTTGAAGGGAAACTGAATGGTAAGTTGGAAAATAGGCAAGAACAAAGGGAGCATCTAAGGGTCAAGAAATAAATTAAATAACCACTTGTTAGATGTCATTGCTATCTTGGTTGACAATAAAGAATTCCATTCTTAATGGAGCTTTTAATTGGCCATGTAATTAAAAGAGTGACAGCTTACACTATGGGAGGTGGATCCCTGTCTCCCACCCAAACCATACAAAGTTGGAGGTTACCCAGAATCAGAAATTATGAGATAGATGTGGGGACCCCTCAAAACAATAAATATCCACTAGAATCACTTTACTGGGTAAATAACAGTAGTCAGCTTAGGACTACTCCAAGGATTAACACTTGGAGTGGAACATGAAGATAGAAAAATCATCATTACTCATGGGGTTCCATAAGGACTTGTATAAGTCATTTCCTTGTAGTAGCTCATCTTTTAGATGATTTTTATCATTTTTTCCTTCCAAAAATACAGTAATTGAAAGTGTAAAAATCATCTCCCTCCATTTTAAAAATAGAGATTGTCTAAGATTTTTATTATTTAGATAATTATTTTTGAGTTTCATTTACTACTAAGTGTGGAATGTTGTTGACTTACTCCTGATTTTCACCCAGGTTGGTGATCTACAGTCAAGCAGTGTGTCCTCTACAAAGTCCCCAGTTGACTAGCACCAACTGTCTTTCAAACTTAAGACTGTGGTTTACCTGTCAGCTCATGTTCTTCCTGATACCAGATAAGAATCACGCAGAAGTAACAACTATTACTTTGTACTGTTTAGAGCTGGTAGGCTCTGGGAACAGACTGCCTGAGCTCAAATCCTTCCTTCACCCATTTTACTTGTTACATAACTTCGGAAAACATTTCTCTGACTTGGTTACCTCATCTGCGAAATAAAAATCGTGAAGGCACCTGCCTCTGAGGTTTTTCTGAGTTGTTCCACATGAAGACATTAGAACTATTTCAGTACAAAGTGCAAACTCAATCTTAACCGTGTTTACTATAAAGTCTTGGTTGCAGCTTGTGTTAGTTCTGTTTACTATTTGCATCATTATATTTCAGTGTGGTTTAATTACAATTAGTAGAGCTTATCAGAGGTTCCATCTCCCTGGAGATATGCAGTTGAGCTGTGGGATTCAGCCCTCTTTTAGGGACCCTTAAATAACTTATCTTTGAAACATTGTTGGTCTTTTCTGCTGCTTTGCCACTGCTGATCATTTCTTCTTTCTTTTGGCACAGTTCATTTTATATATCTATTTGACTAAATCAAAGTTCCTTTTACCCTTCTTGCATGCTTACGTCCACAAGAAATATAAAATTCATAGACATACTATACCCTGAAGAGAAGTTATTGAACATCTTTGAATATTGATAAAGAAATGTTATATCTAAACTTCTCAAATAATATTTAATACAAGAAACAATTATATATGTCAAAGCATGTTAGTGGTGTTCTTTGTTATGGACATCAATAGTATGCGCATGCTGATGTGATTTTAAAGGCTTCCAATTACCAGATTGGGACAGCTGACCGGACTGTATAAAAGGACCTTGAGCATAAGAAAGCTCAGCCACCAAGGCATGCTGCTTAAAAGATGTGACTTTTACCAACATGTGTCAAGTCACCCTGATAGAAGCATTCTGAGCACATACTTCCTATCTTTGAGAAGTGAACATCCTGGATGTGTGATGGGAAGTTTACTCATCCCAGTTTGTCCTAAGTAACACTCACCAGCATTTTGGTTTTCTGTAAAACCTGATTTGTACCTATGAGTTGGGAAGTATAAGGATGGGCCACTGATCAGAAAAACTCTTCAATCATCTCACCTTCCTGTATGTAATAAAGCTTAATTATGGTAAACATGCTAAGTGTCTAGAGACCATTATCAATAAGACAAGCTAGTATGAATGTATTCTGTCAAATCCTTTTGAAGTATTACAACTTTTCAATTTGTTAATTAAATTCATAGAGTTTATAAGAATCCAGAGAAGACATGTTATTTATGTTATTGTTTAACAAGATTCTGTGCTATTTTGTCTTTATTTCTTCTGATAAAAGGTGTGAATTGCTAACAGACTAAAGGACATTTTTCTACCCAAGATGTATATGTAAAATAAAGAATCAGATCCTTCTTTTAGGATTTGAACTCACTGTTGGTATGCAAAGATTTGAAATCCAATGCTCTTATGATAAGGAAAAACATTGACTATCCCTTGGTTGCTTGATAAAATTTATCTTTAAAAACTACTTAATGTCTACATGACTCAATGTCTGCTTTAGACTTATTTTGAGAGGCTCTCACATTATGCAATTCATGCAGGAACTCCCTCACTACTTAGTTAAAATCAGAGTTGACTCATTTGTGAAGCATAGGAATACAGAAAGAGAATTGAAATGGTAATTCACAAACACACAAGCATGTGCACACACACACACACACACACACACACACACACACTAAATGCACATTCACTGCACTTTTCATTATTCACTTCATCAGGCTAGAACTATTTGGTGATTACACTCCTCCTACAATTCCTTTGATAGCATTAACTAAAAAATAGTAGTGGCTGCTACAATATAACCCCTCTATGAAAAGTTCAATAGAGAAAATGATACTGATATCATAAAAAGAGGGAGGAAAGCTGTCTTTGAAGCATATATAACCACTCCCTCTTTGAAAGCAGTTTAAAAATACATTGACTGTAAAATGTGGTATGCTTTTATTTGTTTGTAACTGATAAAGGGAGTGATGGGACAATTCAATAAATGTAAAATATTTCAGAAACAGAGATCAAATGTATTGAAAATGTTGAGAATCAAGACCAATTCAAAATAATGTCGGATTAGCAATTCTAATGAAACTTTTAATTAAAACAGTCCACCAACTCAGATATGCATGGTTTTGTTTTGCTTGCCAGTTTATTTAAAATGTAACCTAATTTCAAACACCATTCTTAAGGAATGACTAAGACTTTATTTCATCCAAGTTGGTTCCTGTCTCCCTGCTTTGTCCATCTTCCCAAGTGGCTTTATATATAATGCCCATGAATTGAGGTTCCAAGATAAGGTCAAGCTATTGGGGGTGGGACATTTAATGATTGATGTCACTTTCCATTTTGATATCTGTTGATATCATCATTGCCTACTACTCACACATACACCCCCACCCCTGCTGATATACTGATATTTTGTTTGGATCCACACAGGTCAATTATAGATTTTCCCATATTCTGGTCTACAGTACCACTTCAGGTATAGTAACTCTAAATTCTGTGCTGCTATTAGGCACATAAAACTTTTTCTGTTACGCATATACCATGCAATGTTAAAGGAAACTTGTGAAGCTCTCTAAGATACTCTCTTCTGTAAATACTTGATGCAACGATTTATATTTCTGGGGACTCTATTCTGCTATACACTAAATTCTGCTCCCTTCCTCAATTCACAGGTTGAATCCCTAAACCCCAATGTGCTCTATTTGAAGATGGGGACTTTGATAGGTAATTAAGTTTAGATGAGGGTAGGGCCCTCATGATGAGAGTTTTGCCTTCATAAGAAGAGATACCAGAGAGTTTGCCTTCTCTCCATCAACCGAGGACACTGAAAGTCAGGAAGAAAGTTCTTATCAGAAACCAGCCATGTTGGTAACCTGATCTCAGACTTCCAGTGTCCAGACTATGAGGAAAAAATGTCATATTTAAGGCATTCAGTCTATGGTATTTGTTAGGCAGCCTGAACTAGCTAGGACACTTTTTAACAGTCAGCCTGAGAAAGAAGTCCAGACAGGCTCTGTGTTCCATTTTCATAAACTTATCCTTGCAATTTCCAAGGAAACATGTTTCAGACACTCCTTTGAAAAACCCTTAACTCTCTTCATATCTTTGATGTTGCCTCTCTCCTTGGCCTTGAGAATCATTTTCTATTTTGAGGGATGTCAAAAGTGGTCAGTGATGGCATTTTTGCTCTCCCTCATCCCAAATGTAATAGGCCATGAATTCTTTCCATTCTATATATGTCTAGGCCTATAAAACTTATAAAGCTTTCTACAGGGCTTCCCAGGTGGCACAGTGGTTGAGAGTCCACCTGCCGATGCAGGGGACACGGGTTCGTGCCCCAGTTCAGGAAGATCCCACATGCCGCGGAGCGGCTGGGCCCGTGAGCCAAGGCCACTGAGCCTGCGTGTCCGGAGCCTGTACTCCACAATGGGAGAGGCCACAATAGTGAGAGGTCCACATACCGCAAAAAAAAAAATAAAAAAAGCTTTCTACAGTCATATTTCTTACTGAGATATCTCCTGATTCCTGTGTGACAGAGTAGTGGGCTAATATATAGATGGAAAGAACAAAAGATGAAAAAAAAGTTAGAAAAAAATAACTATAGCTATAACATAATTTAGTAAAGATGTAGAAAAATATTTTATATAGGTGCATGTGTGTGACATTTAAATTTATATCAATTTGTAAATTTGTATCATTATCTTGAATTTAGTGCTAAGGAAAGTAAGTTGATTGACATGGAGCCCCTGTAAAGTTGGAATATAATTAAAGATAAATTGGGGAAAGTGTGGCATCACCTAAAGAATGTAATATGTAAATTTGGGGGACAAATAAAGAGTGTGGAAGAGACTCTGATGGTTCAAAGGTGAGAAAAATGCACATAAGGAAGATTTATGACATAAAGATAAGTAAATATAACTCAAGAGATAGAAGAAAAACAGTTTTGAAAGCATATTACTGGAGGAGGCATATATACTTTAGACTCCATTTTCTTTAATTCCACACAGAAATTAAAGCTCAGTCTAAAAAATTATTGAAAATATGCTGACAAATAAGTGTACTTATTTAATTTTTACAAAATTAGATATTTAAGATTTTAATCATATAAAATGGGAAAATAAAATCACCACTTTTATACAATATTACACCAACAAAACTCAAAGGTCAAGAAAAAATCCTTGGAAGAATTTAAATTGATTTAATTCCTTTATGTTAAATATAAACAACTCAGTAAATTCCATTTAACATGGATATGAATAATTTTGGAAATATAAATTCAATTAGTTTTTTTAATGTATAAGTTTATAACATCACAATAAAAAAATAATAATTGACACGTCTGTTTTCAAAAGTAGAAAAAAAGAGTAAGAAACATAAAGTGAGATAACAACATACAAAATTTCATGTCTGATATTCAGCTAGTAGTCACAGTATAATAAACCTCTAGGGTTCATTCTAACATGTTATTGTTTTTCTTGTACTGATGGTTTTAAATATTGTCCCACTTATTAAAATAAGTGAAATGGATTAAAATTTCCTAAAACTTATAAATGAAAAATTATAACCAAACAAGACAATAATAACAGAAATCAAAACAAAAGAAGGACTCAACATTTTCACTTAAAACAGGGGATAGGGCTTCCCTGGTGGCGCAATGGTTGAGAGTCCGCCTGCCACTGCAGGGGACATGGGTTCGTGCCCCAGTCCAGGAGGATCCCACATGCCACGGAGAGGCTGGGCCCGTGAGCCACAGCCGCTGGGCCTGCGTGTCTGGAGCCTGTGCTCTGCAGCGAGAGAGGCCACAACAGTGAGAGGCCTATGTACCACAAAAAAAGTAAATAAATAAATATAAATAAAAACAGGGGACAAAAAAATGATTGACTGAAAAAAATTTTCACAAACCAATAATTCTTAAAGAAGTGCAAAAAGACAAAGAAATATAAGAAAGTTAGATGACAGTCCTAGATGATCAATAAATAATAAATAGTTGTTCCAAAAGGAGAGAACAGAGGAGACTGAGGGAAGAAATTCTAAAAAAAATTGCCAGAAGTTTTGCCAGAATTTAAGAACATCAGTTTCTAGATTGAAGAACTCACCTATGACCTACATACACATTTAATGAAAAAAGACCCTACTCAAAGAACGTAATAGTGAAAATTTCAGCACACAAAGAATAGAGTTAACTAAGAGTTTGTAAAGAGGGGGAAACAACAAAAACATGGGATGACTGTAATAACAAGAAGTCAACAGAGCAATTCCTTCAGAAGTTTGAGGGGAAATTGTTTTCAATCTAGATGGCTGTACAAATTAAAATGACAGTTACATGTGAACCAAGAATCAAATCATTTTAAGACAAGAAAGATTTCAAAATATTTACATCCCATTCACCCTTTCTCTGGAACCTACTTAAGTAAGAGAATAAGTTAGAAAATAAAAAAATATGGTGTCCATAGAAGAAGAGATTCACATAGAAAAGAAGGAAAAAATATTCTTAGGATGCCACTGTCTTCATACCACAGCAGGGCAGTAGACTTAGAAATGACCCAGTTGAAAACACAGTCCTCTAGACTGCCAAGTCTGTCCAAGACTTCTGACTCCAACTACAATAAGTCTGGTCAAACTACAAAGTCTGAAGGAACAGTATCCCCAAGACTGCCCTCACTTCAAACACCAGATACAAATTAAGGGTCCCCAGGGCCATTCTCACTTCTGACCAACTGGCTACAAATGTGTGGCTCCTCATGAACTCCCTCAGGTTTAATAATTTGCAAGAATGATTCACAAATTCAGGAAAATGTTATATTTACAATTACATTTTTTGGTAGCATTAATGATACAAATTGGAATCAATCAAAGGGAGATATATATAGAACAGATTCTGGGAGGGCTCAAAAGTGATGCTTCCAACATCCTCAGAGATGTGCTACCCTCTCAGCATCAATGTGTGGCAGTACTTAAAGAGTATCATCAAATAGCGAAGCTCAACAGAGATTTTTGTCCAGAGCTTTTACTCCTTAACTAGGGTGAATTGGTTGAACTATTGCCTATGTGGATAAACTTGATTTCCATTCCCTTACCCTTACTGGAGGTCAGACGATATCACATGACTCATGTCCCGAACCTCTAATCACATGTATGGTCTTTCTGGAATGAGCACACTTCCCCACCCTAGGACTATCAGTTTGTTCAGTCCCACCCCCAGTTACCTTCTTAGCATAGACTAAGATGTGGTCCAAGGGGTGCACCATAAATAGCAAAGATATTTCTATTATTTATTAAAATCTTAGGATTTATTGATTATGCCCTACTCCCAGGAGCCAGTACAAAAATAAACCTCACTTTAAATGAGGCCAAATTCCTGCTACATATATAAATTACTTTAAAGTGGAAGGAAGGATCTAGGAAAAACTTCTCTAGAAATATGGGGTAAGATATGTATATGAAGGTCTAACCTGGTATGCTTGGTGTTTTTGTTTTATTTTGTTATTTTGGAAAATTGTAAGTTGTATTAATGATAAACTCATAGGAACTAAGGCAAAATTTTTTTTTAAAAATTTAAAGGTCAAGGATTTTTAACTCTAAGGGGCAGGAAAAGGACTGTACAAGAAAGGCAACATACTCCTAACACACTTTGAAGCTCAGTTATGCAAAAACTTATATAGTCATAATAATATTAAATACCATATAATGATTTAACAAAATTTTGTTATAAATAAATATTCTGAGGTGATAGCAGAAAAATGTTTGGTGATGAGTATGGAAGGAGATATACATATATGTGTGTATATATATTATATTTACATATAATATTAAATATATATAAGCATATATTTATATAAATATATAATTTATATACAAATAACATATATGTAAAAAGCTACCTATATCTATTTTTTTTCAGGAAGAAAAGATGTTTAAACCACAGTGTGAAGGGAGTTCAACAACTTCAGCATATGTACTACTGATTATAATCTGCTACAGAGGAGTGTACAAAGTTAAAGTAATATATATGTGTATACAACATATGCAATGTGTCTTATATAATCTAAAACATTGAAAAATAAACAATAAATAGTTTAAAAGCGTCACTTAGATAGATGAAAGTTGTCATACAAAAATCTGGAAGAAAATAACAGAAAGAGTACCTTACAAGTATTGAAAGAGATGGCTTCTAGTGTGAGGAATTTGTGTTGGTGATACAGGTACCTTCTTTTCCTTATATAATAGTATTGTTTGGCATTTATAATTTTAATAAAATTTCTAAAATTAAAAAAAATAAAGCATAAGGGGACAAAATATAACTAAAGACAAATTAAAAGCATATACAGTGTTTACATGCACCTCAATGTTCATTGCAGCACTGTTTACAATAACCAAGATGTGGAAGCAACCTAAATGTCCATTGACAGATGAATGGATAAAGAAGATGTGGTACATATATACAATGGAATATTACTCAACCATTAAAAATAATGAAATAATGCTATTTGCAGCAACATGGATGGACCTGGAAATTATCATCCTAAGTGAAGTAAGACAGAGAGAGATGAATATCATATGATATCACTTATATGTGGAATCTAAAGAGAAAAAAAAAGATACAAATGAACTTATTTACAAAACAGAAACAGACTCACAGACTTAGAGAATGAACCTATGGTTACCAGGGGAACCCATGGGGGGAAGGGATAGAATGGGAGTTTGGTATTGACATGTACACACTGTTATATTTAAAATAGATAACCAACAAGGACGTACAGTATAGCATAGGGAACTCTGCTCAATATTCTGTAATAACCTATAACCTAAATGGGAAAAATATTTGAAAAAGAATAGATACATGTGTATGTATAACTGAATCACCTTGCTGTACACCTCAATCTAACACAACATTGTTAATTGACTATACTCCAATATAAAATAATTTTTTTAAGAAAAAATTTAAAAAAGAAAATAATTGTAGCCACCTAAAAGAAAAACATATACAGTGTTTACCCTTGGAAATTGAAGACTTAAAAGAACTTGTTCTTCATTCTCTAAGAGATATCATGGAACATGAATTTTTAAAACAAACAAAATTTTAAAAACAATTCAAAAGGAGAACAAGTCAAAGGAGACAATTTAGTTAAAAAGAGAGAGATAGAGAAAAAAGCAAGTTGGCAGAGTTAAAGAAATAAAAGAAAAATCAGCACTAAAGAGAATGCCACTTTAAAAGCAATACCAGCCACAAAATAAAATTACTACAACAGAAAATGTCTTAGACACAATGGCAAGATTGAATAAATAACATTAAAAAAGTGCGAAGAGTGAATATAGCATGTTATTATTGACAAGAAATATATATTAGTTATAAAATATTTTGCAAATAAACCTAACATATAAATAAAATACATTTTAATTTTTTTAATCAAAATAACATAATAATGTAGAAATTTACCAGCCATTTAAAGTAAGTGTCATGGCAAGTCCAATCAAGTTCCACAGCTGCTGGCAGCAATGTCTCCACTTTCATACAAGCAGCCACACGGCCTAAGGATGTCACTAAGACAGTTACATAAGAGGTTCTGACTTTCCCACTTTCCACAGATACTCTGAATATATATTAATACACAGATCAATTCCATCTGAGAGAAATCCAGAAACTAGTTGAGTGATTCCTACACATTTAGGTGACTGAGAAAATATTCACATCAGATATCCACATACAGCCTGCGTCTAGGTATGGACTGGAATCCTCACCAGAGCCTGAAAGAGCCAGTGGGTACCTCCCTAGCCTTCTCCCTCCAGCTCTCTCCAACAATAAAACCAAGTCAGCAGCAACTCCATGGAAGGAGCTTATTCATACACCTAGCACCCCAACTTTGGTGGTTGCTACCCAAGGGATATCCCCGAAATCACCTAGTTCTGATAGTCAACAGGGTTTGCCTTCATGAGTCCCACAATCTATAGCAAACAAACACAGGTTTTAAACTGTCACTTGAGCACTCCCTATGGCTATACCCTGGGCTCAGTACATAAGGAGCAGGAAAAACAAAAAAACAAAAAAACACTCAATCTCAGTTTCTCCCTGGAAGGAGTTTGAAGAAATGCTTTCCTAGCTGCTGCCTGAGGGTTTGGTTTCTAATAAGTCTTCATCTACGCGCTGACTGGGATCTTCCTGGAAGCTCCAAAGAGCCAGTGGGCACTTCCCTCGAATTTTTCCTCTGCCTGGCTTGAAGATAAAACCAAGTCTCTGGCTTCTCCTTGAAAGGAGCTTGTCCACACATTTAGAACTTCAACTTTTGTGGCTGCCACCCGATGGATGGACCCTAAAATCACCTAGCTCTAAAAGTCAACAGGGCTTGGAATTCAAAAGTCCATAGAATCATATTAAATAACGAGTAGTCTTGAAATAGGCACACAGTGCTTCCTGCATCTATGACCTCTGGGCTCAGCGCAGAAGGAGTGGGCAAAAGTGTCCATCTTCTACATTCTCGCTGGAAATAAATGCTCCCAAACTCATTTTATGAGGCCAGCATTATCCTGATACCAAAACCAGACAAGAACACTACAAGAAAAGAAAATTACAGGTCAATATCCCTAAGGAGCATAGATGCAAATATCCTCAAAAATATACTAGCAAACCGAATTCAGTAGTAGGTTAAGAGGATTGTACAACATGATAAAGTGAGATATATTCCTTGGATGCAAAAATGGTTCAACATATGCAAATCAGTTGATGTGATACACTACATTAAAAAAATGAAGAATAAAAATCATATGATCATCCTAATAACTGCAAAAAAAGTACTTGACAAAATTCAACATCCCTTCATGAAAAAGATTCTCAACAAATTAGGCATAGAGGGAACATACCTCAACATAATAAAGGCCATATAGGGTAAGCCCACAGCTAACATCACACCCAACACTGAAATTCTGAAAGCTTTTCCTTTAAGATCAAGAACAAGATAGGTCCGCTCATGTTACCACTTTTATTAAACATAGTACTGGAAGTCCCAGCTAAAGCAATTAGAAAAGAAAACAAAGCAAACTGTATCCAAATTGGAAAAGAAGAAGTAAAATTATCTGTTTGCAGAAGACATGATCTTATATAAAAAACCCTAAAGACCCCACCAAAAATCTGTTAGAAGTAATAAAGAAATTCAGTAAAGTTGCAGGTTACAAAATAAATATGCAAAAATCATACATTTCTATAGACTAATAATGAACTATCAAAAAACTTCCATTTACAATTGCATCACCAAAGAGATGAAAAATCTGTACTCTGAAAAGTATAAGATATTGATGAAAGTAACTGAGGAACACACAAATAAAATGGAAAAATGTTCCATAATCACAAATTAGAAGAATTAACATTGTTAAAATGTTCATACTATACAAAGTGATCTACAGATTCAATGTAATCCTTATTAAAACTCCTGTGGCAATTTTCACAGATATAGAAAAAGCATTCCTAAAGTTTTTATGGAACTACTCCTTGGTAATGATTTTTTGGATTACACCCCATAAACAAAGGTGATAAAAGAGAATAGAAACAATTGGGACTACATAAAACTAAAAACCTTCTGCACATGAAAGGAAACCATCAACAAAATGAAAAGGCAACCTATAGAATGGGAGAAATCATTTACAAACCACATACCCAATAGGGGAATGTTAACCCTCTATTGGGTATACGGTTTGCAAATACTTTAAGGAACCCATGCAATTCATTATACAAGACATTCATACAATTCAATAGCAGAAAAACAAATCAAAACCAAATAAAAAAAAAAACAACACATAACCCAATTAAAAAATGGGCAGAGAAACTGAACAGTCATTTTTCCAAAGAAGACATACAAATGGCCAACAGGTAAATGAAAAGATGCTCACTAGGGAAATACAAATCAAAACCAAAATGAGATAGCATTTCACACCTGTTAGGATGTCCACTATTGATCCACAGGAGATAACAAATGATGTGGAGAAAAGAGAACTCTTGTGTAAAGGAAACAAGATAATTATCTTGAAGAGATATCTATATTCCAATGTTCATTATGGAATTATTCATAATAGCCAATATATGGAAACAAACTTTATATACAATGGAATATTATTCACCCTTGAAAAAGGAAGGAAATCTGCCATTGTGATAAAATGGATGAACCTGGAGGGCATTATGCTAAGTGAAATAGCCATATAGAAAAATATACTGCATGATATCATTTACATGTGGAATCTAATTTTTAAAAAAGTTGAACTCATAGAAACCAAGAGTAGAATGAACTCATAAATAAAGATAGTAGAATGATGGTTACTAGGGCTGAAGAATGTGAGAAATGGGGAAATGTTTGTAAAATGGAACAAATTTTCAGTTATAAGATGAAGAAAGTGTGAGGACTGAATACATAAAATATTGACTATAGTTGATAATACTGTCTTATACAATTGAAATTTAGTATTAGTGAAATAATAGACAAATGTATCAAAATGGAACTGAATATAGAAGCTAGAAATGGACCTAAAAATATAGTAAACAGATATCTGGAAAAGAACAAAAGTTAATTTAATGATGAAATACTGTCTTTTCAACAAATGGTGCTCGATCAACTGAACATTCACATACAGAAAATGAATCTAGATACTGACCCTATGTAGTCACAAAAAGTAGCTCAAAACAGATCTTAGACCTAATGTTAAATACAAATTTATAAAACTTCTAGAGATAAAATAGGAGAAAACAAAGATAATATTGGGTTTGACAATGAGTAACAAAAGCATGATACATGAAAGAAAAAAAATTGATGTTAGACTTCATTAAAATTTAAAAACTTCTGCTCTGTGAATGACAATATCGAGAGAATGAGAAAAAAAAGCCAAAGACTGTGTAAAAATATTTGCAAAGCATGTATCTGCTAAAGGACTTGTATCAAAAACTCTGAAATCTCAACAGCAAGAAAACAAACAATCCGTTTAAGAAATGGGCAGACCTTTTGAATAGACAGCTAACAAAGAAAACATACAGAAGGCAAATAAGAATTCAAAACTATGTTCAACATTATCTGTCATTAGGGAATTGAAAATTAAAACAACAATCAGTGAAATACCATTATACACATATTAGAAGGTCCAAAATGCAAAACACTGACAATACCAAATCCTGACAAAGGTGTGAAGCAACAGGAGCTCTCAATCATTGCTGGTAAGAATACAAAATGGTAGTCCCTTTGGAAGATAGTTTAACAGTTTCTTACAAAGCTAAACAGTCTTACCATGGGATCTAGGAATCATGTTATTAGGTATTTATTCAGAGTGGAAAACTTCTGTCAACACAAAAACTTGCATATGAGTGGTCATATGGCCTTTAATAGATAAATGGATAAACATACTGTGGCACAGTCAATACAATGAAATATTATTCCATGGTTAAAAATAGAGGGAAATGAACTCTCAAACCAAAAAAAAAAGATATTGAGGAAATTTAAATGTATATTACTAAGTGAAAGAAACCAATATAAAATGCCGCATACTATATGATTTCAACTACATAACATTCTGAAAAAAGCAAAATGATAGAGACAATAAAAACATCATTGTTTGCTAGGGAAGGAAGAGGAAAGAGGACTAGGAGGAGCACAAGCAATTTGTTGGGCAGTTAAACTATTTTTTGTGATATTGTAAGTTAACACATGACATTACACATTTGTAAAAACTCATAAAACTGCACAATATAGTGAGTCCTAATGTAAACTATGAACTTTAGTTAATAATAACATATTAATATTGATTAATCACTTGTAACTATGTATAATACTAATACAAGATGTTAATAATGATGAAGAAAAAGCAACTCTTTGTACTATCTGCTCCATTTTCCTGTGAACCTAAAACTACTATAAAAAACAAAAATTAATTTAAAAAAATGAAGACATATCAGAATAACAATAAATATCTTTGGAGTCAAGAAAAAAGCAAATCTATAACACCAATATTTTTTCCAATAGAATTTAATTTTATTCAATAATAGGCAGATTCATAGACAGCTTTTATTAAAAAGATAAATGATTATTTACACATTCAACTTAAAAAGGTACATATATGACAACAAAGCAAACAAAGCAGGATAAATATATTGATATATGTGAATTATGTTAATGTAGATGAAAGCAAAAATTAGTGCACCAGAAATAAAAATAATTAATTCACAAGAAACCAAAGTAAAGTACTTCATCTTTGAAAAATTGAATGAGGTGAATCACTATACTGTCTAATCAACTACAAAGGCTGAAAATGATAAATACATAGCAGAAATAATAAAATATAATTAAAACACAGATATGGAGATTAGAAAATTATGAGATACATTATGTGCAACAAAATGTTACATTTTAAAATCAGTCATTTTAGATGCTTACCAAAATAAAAAAATAAAGTCTCTTAAACTAAGGTTAATCTGTTCTTATTTTAGAACAAAGAAATGAAGTAAAAATTTTAGGGCACCAAGAGGTTTAGAAAATACTGAAAGGTTATTTTGCTATCCTTATATTCTTTATCAAAAACAATTATTTCAATTATTATTGCTGCATAACAAATTACACCAAAATTTAGCTAGTGGAATTAACCATTCTATTTTATATTTATTTCTTTATTTATTTAAAATTATTTTTTTAATTTGTTTTTATTTTTGGCTGTGTTGGGTCTTTGTTGCTGTGTGTGAGCTTTCTCTAGTTGCAGTGAGCGGGGGCTACTCTTCATCATAGTGCACAGGCTTTGCTTCTCTTGTTGCAGAACATGGGCTCTAGGTGCACAGGCTTCTGTGGTTGTGATACATGGACTCAGTTGCTCCATAGCATGTGCGATCTTCCTGGGCCAGGGATCGAACCTGTGTCCCCTGCATTGGCAGGTGGATTCTTAACCACTGTGCCATCAGGGAAGCCCTACCATTGTATTTTAATTATGGTGTTGGAGTCACATCAGGAATTTGAGGAGGGCTTGATTGGGTAGTCCTCATTTGGAAACTTTTGTTTTTTTGCTGTCAGATGTGCATTGGAGCAACAATCATCTGAATTTTCCATTGATTCTTGTAAATTTCCCAGTTAGTATATCAACAGAGTTCAATCAGAGAAGCTGAAACATTAGGAAGTATATACATATAAGGATTTGACCTTACACAGTTGTGGGAGCTGATTAAGCAGGCTCTGTAAGTCTGTTGTCCTTGGGTTTGATGCTAGAGTTTGAAGTTCACAGGAAGACAGTTGGGAAGGGGAAATAGATGTAAAATGCAGAAGAGCAAAAACAAGCTGAACCCCACAAACTAGTTGGGGCCTTTCAATACAGACAAAAATCCTTGTCGATTCTTGTCTCTGGCTTTGATGGCATGGATATCTTGCAGAAGCCAGGTTTCTTCATCATCACTTCTGGCACAGGTGTCAGACAAGCTAATAGGGTTTTCAGGAAAAGATAGAGCAGTTACAGGACTGCTATAGTTTGAATGTATATATTCTCCTCAAAATTCATATATTGAAATGCTAATGCACAATATAATATTATGAGTTGTGGCTTTTGGAAGGCGATTAGGTCATGATGGCAGAGTCCCCATGAATGAGATCAGTGCCCTTATAAAAGAGACCCCAGAGAACACCCTTGTTCCTTCTACCACATGAGGATACAACGAGAAGTCGGGGACTAGAAGGTACCTTTCACTCCATGATGCTGGCACCCCAATCTTAGACTTCCAACCTCCAGAACTGTGAAAAAGTTCTGTTGTTTATAAGCCACCCAGTGCATGGCATTTTGTTATAGAAGCCCAAATAGACTAAGACAAGGCCCAATGAGGGGAGTTAGCAGACAAACAGTAAAATGTGTGGACAACAAACTGGCTGCTGCTTTATTTCTGCCCTCTAAATCTGTCATAAAAATCTCTTGTTGATCTCTGTAACTGGAAACCTATAGGCAAGGGAAATCTGGGAATTATAATTAGTTTAATAATTAATAATTAGTATAATTAGGTCTGGCTAAGCTGACGCATTATAATGCCACAATAGACAGTTACATTAACTGTAAATAATGTTAACACGGTGCCTTCCTTTCTATTATACTTCTTTTCTTTGTCTAGAAAGTATTAAAAACTATATTGGATATTTCCCACATAAGTTAAATGCCTACATTTCTTCTGATTCTAGCAGCTTTTTGTTTCATATAGATATGTTTAGAGTACAATATTATTAATCTATTCCTCTCATCAAAAAGAATGCAGAATTTTATGAAAAGTTTTTCAGTACTCATTGTGATGATTATGTTTTCCTTATTACCTTTATCTGATTACTTTTATTAATGATTACTTTCATTGATGAAATTTCTGATTTTTAAAGATCCTTTTCTTTCTGTAATAACTCTGATGTTAAAGCAATTTTTTTAGGTTGAGGTTAAATTTCTTTCACTGCTAATTTATCTTATTTTTCACACAATGAGAATGGGATGGATTGTTACTTTGCTTTTTGTGGTCTTTTTCATGTCCTGATAGTAGGGTTATTCCAGATTTAACAAATTAATTGGGTAAATAGCATAGAACTTATTTTTTAATGAATATTTGCTAAATCTGAATTATAAAAATAACAAACATAGCTCTCAGAGGTAGTTTCTTTTTAAACCTCATTCCAATTTGTTCATTTATTTATTTGTTTTTGATATAAAGTTCTCCTCAGCCTTTCTTTCTTTTTTTGTTTTTTTATACTGCAGGTTCTTATTAGTCATCAATTTTATACACATTGGTGTATACATGTCAATCCCAATTGCCAAATTCAGCACACCACCATCCCCACCTCACTGTGGTTTTCCCCCCTTGGTGTCCATACATCCGTTGTCTACCTCACTGTCTCAACTTCTACCCTGCAAGCCGGCTCATCTGTACCATTTTTCTAGGTTCCACAAACATGTGTTAATACACAATATTTGTTTATCTCTTTCTGACTTACTTCACTCTGAATGACAGTCTCTAGATCCATCCACCTGTCAACAAATGATCCAATTTCGTTCCTTTTTATGGCTGAGTAATGTTCCATTGTATATATGTACCACAACTTCTGGTTTTTTTTTTATAAATTTATTTATTTTATTTGTTTATTTATTTATTTTTTTTTTTTACTTTTGGCTGCATTTGGTCTTCGTTGCTGCAGGCAGGCTATCTCTAGTTGTGGCGAGAAGGGGCTACTTGGTTGCAGTGCGCAGACTTCTCATTGCAGTGGCTTCTCTTGTTGCAGAGCACAGGCTCTAGGCACACGGGCTTCAGTAGTTGTGACACCTGTGGCTCAGTAGTAGTGGCTCGCAAGCTCTAGAGTGCAGGCTCAGTAGTTGTGACACTCGGGCTTAGTTGCTCCAGGACATGTGGGCTCTTCAGAGACCAGGGTTCAAACCCGTATCCCCTGCATTGGCAGCCGGGTTCTTAACCATTGCACCACTAGGGAAACCCACCACAACTTCTTTATCCATTAGTCTGTCGATAGGCATTTAGGCTGCTTCCATGACCTGGCTATTGTAAATATGCTGCAACGAACATTGGGGTGCATGTGTCTTTTTGAATGATGGTTTTCTCTGGGTATATGCCAAGTAGTGGGATTACTGGATCATATGGTAATTTTATTTTTAGGTTTTTAAGGAACCTCCATACTGTTCTCCATAGTGGCTGTATCAATTTACATTCCCACCAACAGTGCAAGAGGGTTCCCTTTTCTTCACACCCTCTCCAGCATTTGTTGTTTGTAGATTTTCTGAAGATGCTCATGCTAACTGGTGTGAGGTGATAACTCATTGTAGTTTTGATTTGCATTTCTCTAATAATTAGTGATGTTGAGCAGTTTTTCATGTGCTTCTTGGCCATCAGTATGTCTTCTCTGAAGAAATGTCTATTTAGGTCTTCTGCCCATTTTTGGATTAGGTTGTTTGTTTCTATAATATTGAGCTGCATGAGCTGTTTATGTATTTTGGAGATTAATCCTTTGTCTGTTGATTCATTTGCAAATATTTTCTCCCATTCTGAGGGTTGTCTTTTCGTCTTGTTTATGGTTTCCTTTGCTGTGCAAAAGCTTTGAAGTTTCATTAGGTCCCATTTGTTTATTTTTGTTTTTATATCTATTAATCTACGAGGTGGATCTAAAAAGATCTTGCTGTGATTTATGTCAAAGAGTGTTCTTCCTATGATTTCCTCTCAGAGATTTTTTTCTTTTAATAAATTTATTTATTTTTGGCTGTGTTGGGTTTTCGTTTCTGTGTGAGGGCTTTCTTTAGTTGCAGCGAGCAGGGGCAACTCTTCATTGTGGTGCACGGGCCTCTGACTATTGTGGCCTCTCTTGTTTTGGAGCACAGGCTCCAGACGTGCAGGCTCAGTAGTTGTGGCTCACGGGTCCAGTTGTTCCACAGCATGTGGGATCTTCCCAGATTCCGTGTCACCTGCATTGGCAGGCAGATTCTAAACCACTGCACCACCAGGGAAATCCCCTATAAGAGTTTTATAGTGTCCGGTCTTACATTTAGGTCTCGAATCAATTTTATTTTTGTGTATGGTGTTAAGGAGTGTTCTAATTTCACTCTTTTACATGTAGCTGTCCAGTTTTCACAGCACCACTTATTGAAGAGCCTGTCTTTTCTCCATTGTTTATCTTTGCCTCCTTTGTCATAAATTAGTTGACCATAGGTGTGTGGGTTTATCTCTGGGCTTTCTATCTTCTTCCATTGATCTATGTTTCTGTTTTTGTGCCAGCACCATATTGTCTTCATTACTGTAGTTTTGTAGTATAGTCTGACGTCAGGGAGTCTGATTCCTCCAGCTCCAATTTTTTTGCTCAAGACTGCTTTGGCTGGGCTTCCCTGGTAGCTCAGTGGTTGAGAGTCAGCCTGGTGATACAGGGGACACGGGTTCATGCCCCGGTCCGGGAGGATCCCACATGCCACGGAGTGGCTGGGCCCATGAGCCATGGCCACTGAGCCTGTGTGTCCGGAGCCTGTGCTCCGCAACGGGAGAGACCACAACAGTGAGAGGCCCATGTACTGCAAAAAAAAAGATTGCTTTGGCTATTTGGGATCCTTTGTATCTCAGTACAAATTTTAACATGATTTGTTCCAGTTCCACAAAAAATGCCGTTGGTAATTTGATAGGGATTGCATTGAATCTGCAGATTTCTTTGGGTAGTATAGTCATTTTCACAAGGTTGATTCTTCCAATCAAAGAAAACGGTATATCTCTGTATCTATTGGTATCATCTCTAATTTCTTTCATCAGTATCTTATAGTTTTCTACATACAGGTATTTTGTTTCCCTAGGTAGGTTTATTCCTAGGTATTTTATGCTTTTTGTTGCCATGGTAAATAGAAGTGTTTCCATAATTTCTCTTTCAGGTTTTTCATCATTAGTGTATAGGAATGCAAAAGAGTTCTGTGCATTGATTTTCTATGGTGCAACTTTACCAAATTCATTGATTAGCTCTAGTAGTTTTCTGGTGGCATTTATAGGATTCTCTGTGTATAATATCATGTCATCTGCAAACAGTGACAGCTTTACTTTTTCTTTTCCAATTTGTATTGCTTTTCCTTTTTTTTTTCTACTCTGATTTCCATGGCTAGGTCTTCCAAAACTATGTTGAATAATAGTGGTGAGAGTGGACACCTTTGTCTCATTCCTGATCTTAGAGGAAATGCTTTCAGTTTTTCACTATTGAGAATGATGTTTGCTGTGGGTTTGTCATATATGGCCTTTGTTATGTTGAGGTAGGTTCACTCTATGCCCACTTCTGGAGAGTTTTTATCATAAATGAGTGTTCAATTTTGCCAAAAGTTTTTCTGCATCTATTGAGATGATCATATGGTTTTTATTCTTCAGTTTGTTAATATGGTGTGTCACATTGATTGATTTGCATATATTGAAGAATCCTTGCATCCCTGGGATAAATACCACTTGATCATGGTATATGATCCTTTTAATGTGTTGTTGGATTCTGTTTGGTAGTATTTTGTTTTTGTTTTTGTTTTTGTTTTTTGCGGTACGCGGGCCTCTCACTGTTTGGCCTCTCCTGTTGTGGAGCACAGGCTCCGGACATGCAGGCTCAGCAGCCATGGCTCACAGGCCCAGGCGCTCCGCGGCATGCAGGATCTTCCTGGACCTGGGCACAAACCAGTGTCCCCTGCATCAGCAGGTGGACTCTCAACCACTGAGCCACCAGGGAAGCCGTGTTTGGTAGTATTTTGTTGAGGATTTTTGCATCTATATTCATCAGTGATAGTGGCCTGTAATTTTCTTTTTTTGTAGTATCTTTGTCTGGTTTTGGTATCAGGGTGATGGTGGCCTCAGAAAATGAGTTTGGGAGTGTTCTATCCTCTGAAATTTTTTGGAAGAGCTTGAGAAGGATGGGTGTTAGCTCTTCTCTAAATGTTTGATAGAATTCACTTGTGAAGCCATCGGGTCCTGGACTTTTGTTTGTTGGAAGATTTTTAATCACAGTTTCAATTTCATTACTTGTGATTGGTCTGTTCATATTTTCTGTTTCTTCCTGGTTTAATCTTGGAAGGTTATACCTTTCTAAGAATTTGTCCATTTCTTCCAGGTTGTCCATTTTATTGGCATAGTGTTGCTTGTAGTAGTCTCTTAGGATGCTTTATATTTCTGCGGTGTAAGTTTTAACTTCTCCTTTTTCATTTCTAATTTTATTGATTTGATTCCTCTTCCTCTTTTTCTTGATGAGTCTGGCTAATGGTTTATCAATTTTGTTTATATTCTCAAAGAACCAGCTTTTAGTTTTATTGATCTTTGCTATTGTTTTCTTTGTTTCTATTTCATTTATTTCTGTGCTGATCTTTATGATTTCTATCCTTCTGCTAACTTTGGGTTTTGTTTGTTCTTCTTTCTCTAGTTCCTTTAGGGATAAGGTTAGATTGTGTACTTGAGATTTTTCTTGTTTCTTGAGGTAGGGTTGTATAGCTATAAAATTCCCTCATAGAACTGCTTTTGCTGCATCCCATAGGTATTGGATTGTGGTGTTTTCATTGTCATTTGTCTCTAGGTATTTTTTGATTTCCTCTTTGGTTTCTTCAGTGATCTCTTGGTTATTTAGTAACATATTCTTTAGCCTCCATGTGCTTGTGCGTTTTACACTTTTTACCCTGTAATTGATTTCTAATCTCATAGCATTGTGATCAGAAAGGAAGCTTGATATGATTTCAATTTTCTTAAATTTACTGAGGCTTGATTTGATGTGATCTATCCTGGAGAATGTTCTATGCACACTTGAGAAGAAAGTGTGATCTGCTGTTTTTGGATGGAATTTCCTCTAATATCAATTAAATCTATCTAGTCTATTGTGTCATTTAAAGCTTCTGTTTCCTTATTTATTTTCATTTTGGGTGATCTGTACATTGGCGTAAGTGAGATATTAAAGTCTCCCACTATTATTGTGTTACTGTCGATTTCCTCTTTTATAGGTGTTAGCAGTTGCCTTATGTATTGTGGTGCTCCTATGTTGGGTGCATATATAATTATTATATCATCTTCTTGGATTGATCCCTTGATCATTATGTAATGTCCTTCTTTGTCTCTTGTATCATTCTTTATTTTAAAGTCTATTTTTTCTGATATGTGTATAGCTTCTCCAGCTTTCTTTTGATTTCTATTTGCTTGGAATATCTTTTCCATCTCCTCACTTTCAGTCTGTATGTGTCCCTAGGTCTGAAGTAGGTCTCTTGTAGACATCTTACATATGGGTCTTGTTTTTGTATCCATTCAGCAAGCCTCTGTCTTTTGACTGGAGCATTTAATCCATTCACGTTTAAGGTAATTATCGATATGTATATTCCTATGACCATTTTCTTAATTGTTCTGGGGTTATTTTTGTAGGTCCTTTTATTCTCTTGTATTTCCCACTCAGAGAAGTTCCTTTAGCTTTGTTGTAGAGCTGGTCTGGTGGTGCTGAATTCTCTTAGCTTTTGCTTGTCTGTAAAGCTTTTGATTTCTCCATCGAATCTGAATGAGATCCTTGCTGGGTAGAGTAATCTTGGTTGTAGGTTCTTCCCTTTCATCACTTTAAGTATATCATGCCACTCCCTTCTGGCTTGTAGAGTGTCTGCTGAGAAATCAGCTGTTAACCTTATGGGATTTCCCTTGTATGTTATTTGTCATTTTTCCCTTGCTGCCTTCAATAATTTTTCTTTGTCTTTAATATTTACCAATTTGATTACTATGTGTGTCCGCGTGTTTCTCCTTGGGTTTATGCCATATGGGACTCCCTGTGCTTCCTGGACTTCAGTGGCTATTTTCTTTCCTACATTAGGGAAGTTTTCGACTATAATGTCATCAAATATTTTCTCGAGTCCTGTCTCTCTGTCTTCTCCTTCTGGGACCCCTATAATGCGAATGTTTTTACATTTAATGTTGTCCCAGGTGTCTCTTAGGCTGTCTTCACTTCTTTCCATTCTTTTTTCTTTATTCTGTTCTGCGGCTGTGAGTTCCACCATTCTGTATTCCAGGTCACTTATCTGTCCTTCTGCCTCAGTTATTCTGCTATTGATTCCTTCTAGTGTAGTTTTCATTTCAGTTATTGTATTGTTCATCTCTGTTTGTTTTTTCTTTAATTCTTCTAGGTCTTTGTTAAAAATATCTTTCATCTTCTCGATCTTTGCCTCCATTATTTTTCTGAGGTCCTGGATCATCTTCACTATCATTACTCTGAATTATTTTTCTGGAAGGTTGCCTATCTCCACTTCATTTAGTTGCTTTTCTGGGGTTTTATCTTGTTCCTTCATCTGGTATATAGTACTCTGCCTTTTCATCTTGTCTATCTTTCTGTGAATGTGTTTTTTGTTCCACAGGCTGCAGGATTGTATTTCTTCTTGCTTCTGCTCTTTGCCCCTGGTGCTCCTCAGGCTTTCTAAACATCTTTTTTGAATTACTTTAGCAAATACACCCTCCTGGTATTTCACACTCTCAAGATTTTGCAATGAATTAGATAATAAGAGTATTCACATAATTGTTAGTCCTAGAATGACCTGCAAAAGATCACAGAGGGCATTATAGTGCTTCCAAGAAAGACAAGTAAAAGTGTCCCCCATTTTGCATGTGGGCTCATTAACAATCAAGGATGAAAAGTTTTACCAAAGTTACGGAGACAATGTGAAAAAATTAGAATTTTTTTAGACTTTTGATGGAAAATTATAACCCTGCCAACTTGTTTCCCTGGGCAATCCTCATTCTACTACTAGACAATGGTGAAGCTCCTGATTTGGAGGATTGGCAGTCAGAAGTATGGTCTCTGCAGCCAGACTGCCTGGTTTGAAATCCTGATTTGTACACTCAGTAACTAGGTAACACTGAGTAACTTACCTCACCTGTCTGTACCTCCACTTTCCTCATTTATAGATTAATTTACATTTCTTTGGCAACTGTGAAAATTAAATAAAAATTTTACATATAATGTGCCTAGCAAAGCAACTGTACTATATAAATTTTTGCTATTATTAGATAAATTGAAAGCAAAAAAACATGGATTGACTCTTCATTCCTTTTGAATTTTCCACTAAAAATGGTAATGAAGTTTCTATCTATAATGTGACTTCTCTAGATCATTCTTTCTTCAGGTTATAATGACTTTAGAGGTCACAAGACCACTGATTGCAGCAATCAAAAATTAGGACCTTATTGCCAATCTAAAGCTCACTAGATCTCAAATGACACCAGACATAGGAAAATTGGCAATGAAATAGACTTTTAGCAATTATTCATATATTAATCCCCCCCAGAAGATCTTGGAGAAATTATAAAATAGTTATTAAAGTAGATAATGGTCCATGCAGTTTCCATATTACATAGAAAGAAATTCCAATGCATTTTAATTGTTGATACTATCTAAAAAATTTAAGTATTTTACATGCATTGAAGAAAACATGACATTTTTCTTTTTTGATTATACATATGATTTTCTTAATGGTGTATATTATTAATAGAGTTGCCATTTTAGTCCAGTTTAAAAAAATAATAATCATTTATTTTAGAAAATATTGGAAATTTGATAAAATTATATAGAAAAAATTTAAATCATCCACAATCCCACATCCAAAAATTAATATTTCTAACATGTTTTTCTGTGTGTGTGTAGGTATGTGTGTGTATATATATGCATACAAAAATGTTTATGGATTTATGCTAGTAGATATACACCCATATATAGGCTATATATATATATATATGTATATGTATTTAAATTACATAACCCACTGAACTCACTGATGATTTTTTGTGTCAGGCTCTTCTCTAGACACTGAGGATACAGAATTAAAACACACACACACACACACACACACACACACACACACACACAGGCCCCATCATCATGGAGCTTTCTTTCTAAGACACACAAAAATATAACTATATATTTTAGGAGTTGCTTTTTCTATGATATGTGAATGTCTAACCCAGTACTTATAGTGATACTTTCAACTATCACCCAGTTTTAAACTCAGCTTCTTACAATTGCAAAACCAAGTATGTCTTTTTGGAGTAATCCATGCATATGAGCAGAATTACCATTTTATAGCTACAACTATTTAATTAAACATGTGTTACTGTCCAATAGATCTAAGAATGTGATTGTTTTACAAAAATAACAAAAAGAAAAATGGCTGCCATTCTATGGGAAACATGTTGGATTATTTAAACTTTAAGTACATTGAAATATATTTAGTTATTATACAATTAAGT
Organism: Aethalodelphis obliquidens; assembly: GCF_003676395.1. NCBI lineage: Eukaryota > Metazoa > Chordata > Mammalia > Artiodactyla > Delphinidae > Aethalodelphis > Aethalodelphis obliquidens. Next base: position 1,189,579 of record NW_020838040.1, on the reverse strand, counting down.
GCATTTATAGATGATTTAAATACTGAGATATTTGCAAATATGTTCACAGCTCTGCAGTTTTCTATATCGCTAATGGGGTTTTGCAGAGCAGAGAAAATTAAGTTGGCACAAAGTACTGATGTTTAATTATAATTATTTTAATCTCAAAGCAATATGTTGTGAGTCTTTTGTCCCTTAAGATACCCTTTATCTAAATCCAATATTAGATGAGAAACAGCATTTTAACATATATTCTCTACCAGTATCTCTGTAAAAGAACCAAATTCAGTAACATAATTAGAATCTTGTATAGAGAAATCACATGCTGCAAATTTGTAGGCAAGAAGTTGGTATGTCAAGTCTTCTGATTGCCCATCAAAATCCTAGAGCACTCATTTTTACACTGTTTTGTGTCTGAAAATTTTAAAGAAAAAACTTCTCATCTTAATCTTTCTTCTTCTGCCTCCCACCCCTTCAGCAATCAGTTTCCAAGTTCAAATGATTTTCCTGTCCTATTGTCTCTTGAGTCTACCTATTTTCTTTTAAATTGCCACCAACACCATCAGCCTACTTCCAAAGCTGTCCATGCAGTTACCAGGTCTCCCCTTTCCAATTCAACTTTTAATAAACCCTGTGAAAGAAAACTTTCAGCATGTGTTAAAACAGAACCAAAAACCCTCAGCATTTCTTTTTTAGGTAATTTAAGCTCCTCTTGCAGGTATCTGGTGTTTTTAATTTAAATATGAAATTACTTATTTAAATTATAAAAAATCTAAAAGTGATAGGCTTTAATGTAATTTTTTTCCTTCATGAATATGGAAGAAGGAGTAACTAGTATGTATTCCCAATTGGTTTCAAGAAAGAAAACCCAGTGTGTTTTTGAGTAGATAAAGCCTTGAGTTTCTAGATGTTTGAGAGTAAAAGTCATGAAACAATATAGGGGCTCTCCACCAGAGGGTCCTGGCCTCATGTGACCTGCCACATGGTCTACAAAGCAGAGAACATGGGTAAGATGAAATAGGGGTACTTGGGGAGAGTGTGGAAAAGATCTACTGTGGGAATGGTTTAAACTGCAACCAGCCTCCAGCAGGCAATGCCAAAATAGACTCACCTGACGTGCTCAAAGAGGGCAGCTTGAACGGTAGGGTTGCCTTGCCCCTGTTTCAGGAGGGTCAGCAACAAGTGTCTTCAAAAACTTTCTCCCAAAAGACCTAGCCTCTCCCTAGTTGCACCAAAGGAGGCAGGTCTTAGAAAATGGAAAACAGGGACTTCAACTTGAAGTGTACTATGGACGCAACACAAATATTTAATAAATTCAAATATTTAGAAGTTAAAATTTAGGATCAAAGGACATAGCAACATTCTGTGAAGTCTGAATACCTTAAAAGTGACCTCTTTTAGATGTAACAGTTGCATTGAAGATGTTATGACACAAAATATGATCTGCTGTTTTGAGGAGAAAAAATGTTTTCCTGGGCTTATTCTTTTTCTTCATTAAGTAGTTGGACGGACTTTAGTTTTTAAGGCAGAGTATTAGAATTACAAATATTAGAAGCAAGGGCTAAAAATAGACCTGAAAAACTCAAATTTATAATATAGAAAGAAAGTATGTAAAATTAACAAACATAATATGACAGGTCATGTTTTGCATTTAGAAGTTTTCCTATATGACTCCAACCTGCACATTTAGTATTATTTTCATTATTCCTTAGTTGTTTGCACATAATAACTGTCTAATAACAACAATGATAAAAAAGGTTTAATAAATGGGTAAACTCTTCTTTGCAATCACATTAATCTGGTCAGTGTTCTCTCCACACAAGCCATGAACTTTCACACTTTTATGCCTTTGCTCAGGTCATCCCATCCATCATTTTACAGGGTCCTTATTACATTCTACCTCTTTTATCAGTCTTCAGTGACCACTCTGTCTCTTGGACATCATTGAACCATTCTCTGAACTATTGTCCCTTGCATCACTCATTTATATTTCTCTAACTCAATTGTCTGTTTATCTCAATAGCCCTTAGCCACTTCTTTTCATTGTAACACAGTTATTTATTTCTCAAAATATGAGGATGGGACTACTTGTTTAATCTTTTTCTACCTACTTTTTCTTATCTATATAGTAAGGATAAGAATAATACTGACACTATAGATAAAATATTACATGTAAATTGATTAGGGCAGGGCCAGTGCAAAAGTAAGCATTCAGTCAGTTTCAATTATTATATCTCTGTCTTTTTCACAAACATACACACACACACACACACACACACACACACACACAACAAAACACAAAACAGCTTTCTTCTTTTTTCTCTGTTTTCTGTTCTGACTGCCAGTATGAAATAGCATGAGGAATCCTTACCACTCAAATGCTCATTATTCGAAGAGTGACATTCACTCCAGAGATGATGCCTACAGATTCCTGCATGGTTCTAAATGATGGGCTGCCTATGCAGAACTGTGTTCTCTGCAGTGGAAGAATACCCTCTATCCTTGTTCAATTCTACCTTTGCCACTCAGTCCTGAAGCATCTTTTACTGTGGCCAGAGCTCACATAGAATTCAAAGGACATGGGAGTTAGTTCATTACCACCATGCCCCTCTTGTTCTCTTGACCCTTTTCAAAACCTCTGCATGACATATTTATTTCCTACCCAAATTATAAAACTAAACATCTAGTGTATTTAATAATTGAGTTCCAGACTAATATAAGCTTTTATTTCCTTCAAGGTGGTTTTAGGAAAGCAGGTTGAAAGTCATTCAAAGAAATCACCAGTACGATGCATATAACCTGTACCTATTGGTGGCTGATTATATGATTTTTATCTCCCTTACTTATCGAATGCTAATTTCATTACCAGAATTTTTGATAAGTGAATATTACATGCATAAAATAGATCATTGTCCACACAAATTAACTATAGTTACGAATAATGTTGATAGGGTGAAATGTTCACATTGTCAATAATGTGTGGTCTTATATGACTATGCTATATATACTTACTTCCACAGAAAAGTATAAATATACTGATCAATATTCCTTAGCCCATGCATTCTGAGCATGGCATACTGAAGGGTATATAGTTTTTACTCATCCGTCTGTACACTTTGCTTCTATGCCTGTGATCATTGGTCTTTATGATCTACCTGCTTTGAGCTACCTTGATATTATCAGCATTGTGGCTTATTAGGCTGAATTTAAAGTACATGCTATTTTCAAAAAGAACAAGACCAGACCGCACTGTTTCTTTTTTCTTTGTTGAACATTTTTGGCTTTAGAGAAAGAAAATAATCTCCTTAGCATGATGCAAAGAGGAGAGGACACAGGTGTTTCTCTGAGAGATGTTGTTTTGTTAGTTTCAGACATGTGGCTTGTGTTTAGGGCCTCTGCAGTGAGCCTTCCCTTTGGATAGACTCCTGTTCCCCTGTCTGGTGGGAAGGTGCAGTCATATGTGATCTCTCTTTATCATCTCAGCAAGTGCACACTGGGCCACCAGCTGAGAGTCAGAGTAAATCTTTACCTAGAGCTACCTGCTACTAAAATACTAATTGGATTTTTTTCAGGCCTTCATGCCTAAGAGAAGAGTTAAGTTTAAGTTTAAAGGGAAATTGAAAGCAATGGTATCAGAAAAGTTCTGGAACTATGATAGAGATACAAGACAATGATGAAAGTAGAGATTATCTTTTTTTTTTTTTTTTTTCAAAATCTTGATATGGGGGGTGAAACTGGTGAACCAGTAGCCTTCTTTGTAATCTTGGACCTCAGAAGTTATAGTTGACTTTGAAATGCTGCTCTTGTGTCGGAGCCCCTATTGTCCAGCTCTCCCACCCAATTCTGCAGTCAAGGTCTCTGGGTGCTTAGACTATAAGGCAATGTAAAAAAAATGAAAGAAAAATCTTCTGTCTCAAATTCCACAACTGCTCTTGGAACTTTATCCTTGTTGTTCAGATAACTAGGTTGTTTCTGCTTCTTGTTGCCCAGATCTGTTTCCTCATTCTTCTATCCCTACCTCAGTGCCCAGCCTGAATTCCAATGAGGTCTGCTGTGCAATACTTGTCTACCACCTTGTTCCTGAACTGCCATCACAGGACACTGGACCTTGTACCAGCCAGTTGACCTGAACCAAAGGAACCTGCTTTGGCTTAACTCTGTCAGCATTGCTCTTTTTCTGGATACACAGAGGACTTACCCATTGTTGGTTCAAATCTCAGGAGCTTCCCAGGTGAAATCTGAAACTGGCCCCTTACACAGAGGGCAAGGAGACACAAAATGTATTAAAGATGAGGACAGTATTTTAGTCCACCCAGCCTAGGTAGTTTTACCTGTTAGTTATTAACCTGTTGTTTTAATATTCCATTCTTCCTTTCTACCAACCCTTATAATTTGCAGGTTATAGGGGAGATGGAAACTCCATTCAATGTCATGTTCTTTTGCCCAGTCTTGCATATTACGACCTTCAAAATGTGGCCCTTGATCACTATCTATTTGAGAAGGTATTCAGCTTCTCTAATCCCCTAATGATGGCAGCCTGATTTGCACGGCAACAGTGGAAACCTTGGGTTAGACCAGATGTGGTATCTGCACAGACCAATGAATATTTAGAATATTCACTCGGCAGCGGGCAATATAATCAATTTGCCAATCCCTCACTGCTTGGAAATTACAGTGTATTGCCCCAGACTCCTTTGGCAGCTGCCTTGGGCCTTGTTTAGAACACAAAGGACATGCTATTACTGCATTAACCAAATCACTGTATTCCAAGGGCAATCTGGCTCCTTAGCAATGTGCCATTCCACTTGGGCACTACCATGGACACTCTTCCTATATACCCAACCTGCTGTATGTATTGAAGGGAGAGTTGCTAGCATCAGCTTCCTAAACACCAATTGGTTTAAGTGCCTTATGAGCCAAGACATGGAAGACCATGAGGACTGCCTCAGGCTCTTAAAGGCAAACTCCGCATCTTTACACTTATCCTGACCCCACAAGAGCTTATTTATGATTATCCACCTCTCAGCTTCCCATTGTCCAAGCCATGAGTTAATCCCATTAGAACAGTCCAAATGTCAGTGGAAAGGGTAACAGCAGGGGTCCTGAGTGATTACCAGCCAAATCTCTCTGAGTTTAGCCCACTGGCTACTACAGTTTGCTCCTATTTTCATCCAGATGATCTTAGTGTTGAGCTGTATAACAACTGCAGTCCATGTGGGTGGGTTACCCTTACTAGACTTGTCAGCAGGCCAGCCATCATTAGAAATTTCCTCCACTCTCTCTCTACAGGCTGCAGGGGCTGCCACAGGAATAAGGGTGGGGGCATTTGGAAGATCAATATACTCTACATGGCCTAGTAACACCTGCATTTCTAGAGACAGTGGGGCTGGCAGACAGGGTGCTCCTCTGATACAAATAGATGTGCCACTTAGTCAAAGTGACAATTTGAGCCATGGCTGAGGTGGGCCAATGGATCATAGTCTTAACCCACTCCTTCATAGGACTGGACGTTCTTACTATGATATGCTTTTTCTTTGTGAGATGCTCTACCTGTGTACACTACTGTGTACACTGCTAGTAGTTGTTGCTCTTTGGAGGTATTTATCAGATATTTTTCCCCTTCCATAACTGAGACCAAAACCCTAGGGATACTCTTTCTTTCTGTTGTCTCTGCCACAGTGCACACTCCATACCTCTTGGAGTCACAAATACATCTATCTCAAATGATAACCTTGCTTGGGAGATGCCCAGAGCTTTAATCTGTTTCTCTAGTATTTTTGCCTGCTCAAAGGCAGCTTGCTGCTCTGATTCCCAGTCACACATGTGCCTTTTCTTTACCAGGTGGTATATAAAGAATGGAGGCACTGTGCCAGGTGGGAAATAAAAGTCTTCTACAACCCCCAAATTGCTACAAAGACTTGTACCTCTTTCACATTCTTAGAGGGTGGACAGGCTTGCACCTTATCAATCACAGATTCTGTGATGACATGTGTCTTACCCAAACATAGGACTCTTAGAATCTTTAAAGTGGTGCCTGAGCCTTACATTTTATGTGTATTCACTGCCCCTTTTCTTTGCAAATGTTCCAGAAAATTCTGCAGAGCATCCTGCATCAGAGGCAAATCTTCACATGTTAACATTATATCATCAAGGTAATCAGATAATTTTACTTGTGGGGAAGGAGAACATAGACAGATCTTGGGCTACCATCATATGACATATGGTGAGACAGTACAGGTAACCTTGGAGAAGTACTTGAAAAGTCCATTGTTGCCCTCCCATGTGAAGGCAAATTGATCTTGTGACTCAGAACTTGTTAAGTCAGTTAAGATGGCAACAAAGTTGGACGCAGGACATGAATGTGGTGGCACTACCTTGTTCATTTCTCAGTAGTCCATGGTCATCCTCCATGAGCCTTCTTGTTTTTTTAACTGCCATACCAGCTGTTTGAAGCACTAAGAGCACAGCGTACAATACCTACTTGGTGCAGTTTTTGGATAGTTTTTCCTATCTCCTTATGCTCCACAGGCAATTTATATTGTTTGACAGTTACTACTCTTTTGGAAGGTGTTAGACTTACTGGTTCCCAGTTGGTGATTGCCTTCATCACTGGTTTGATTACTCTAACCTGGAGGGAGAATTCACCAATAGAGGTGAATTCAATATGTTCTCTGGTATTGGTGAGACAGAAACATATTCTTGTGGGGGGGAGCACCCAATTTGCAGGGTCAGAGAGACATTCCTGACCCTAACCATTTGCCCCCATAACCACTGATGGCACTGAGAAAGACAAAGAATTCCTGAGGGTGACCACACGTTAGAGTACATTTGGCTCCAGTATCCACCAGAGCCGTCACCTTTTATTTTTTTCTTTGGGACCAGTGAATAGCAAACTCAACATGAGGCTTCAGATCACCTCCAACGGCCTTGAACTGGAGGTGATCTTGAACTGGATCTTATACCCAGGGCATAGGAGAAACTCAAGTAGAATAAGACTGTAACCCTGAGGCCTCTTCTGAAGAAAGTGGGGCATCAGGGATGGTAGGGATGTGTGGGGCAGGCCTGAAGTTCTGTTCCAGTTTAAGGCTTTCCACAGGCCTACCAACACAGTGCTGGGTTGCTGGTCTATCTTTTCAGGTGGGGTCTTGGGAACAATGAGGTCAAACCACATTTGCTTCTGGGTTACCTTTACCTGATGCTTTACAGCAGATTGGCATAGACTTTGCACTCCCTCTCTGTTTCAGGTACTTCCCAGCCCCGTGCCACTCCTGGGCTTCTCAGTTTCCCGTGATCAGCAATGGATTGCCCAAAATCATAAATGTCTTGTCCCATGACTGGGCTCAGCATGGATATCAGCATCCCACATCAGGTGCTGAGGACAGACTGGAGTATCCTGACTTTCATTCTTACAGTCAATGTGGCCCAATCAGGATCTTCAAAGACAAGGGCGTATGTAGCCTGTCTCCCAATTTCCTGAGAATTTGTTGTGCCTCCTTTATAGATTTCCAAGGTCCCATGTACCCAAGAAGAGCCTCCTCCCTGTAGGCTAGAATAATCCAATCTATAAAGAAGGGAGTACTTTGAATCCCGCAGTGCCCTGTAGGTGCTGCCAGAGGGCAGGGCATGTGGTGATGTTGCTCATGTTCTCTGCCTCCTGCCTAATCAAAGAAATACCATCACCTCCTGTATCCCATGGCCACACTAACCATGCCTAGATACTTTCCCTGGCCTTTTGTTGGAACTTGGCAGATATATCAATAAGCTCACCGGGAGTATATTTTCTCATCATGAATGTTTCCTGAATTGAGAGCTGCCTCACTGGCTGTGATTCTGCTTTACTTTGTATTAGGGGTTGGGTGGCAAAGAGCACTTCATTTGTTCCACCTTCAATCACTACACATCCTCCTCTTTGTTCTCCTCACTTTCCCAGGTATTCCAACTCTTATCATCTTAATCAGGATTTGCCACAAGTGCTCAGACCTTTATTTGCAAAAGCCTGCACCCCCCTGGCTTTTCAAAACCTCAGGCTAAGGTCTCCAACTTATTATACTGTGCTCCTGTCTTGTCTGCGAACACCAAAGGGAACAGAGCAGTGGAAACCACATGTCCTTCTCTAACCTCATCTCTTCTTCCAACTCTGTAACCCAAGCTCCTGCCTCTGGTTGGAGCACCAACCTGCCCACAGTAGAGGCCAAATCACTGCACAACCCTGCATTTCCCTCTCTGCTGCCAGTCCTCAAACAAACACCTTAGACCATCTGGCATTTTCGAGGCATCCCTGTACTCACACAGCAGTTCACCAGCATCTGACATACAGACCACCCCTCTCCACATAGAAGTCTATGGCCAACGGGATTTCTCTTGTGTTGCCTCTTTTCCAAAACCTATTTCTTTGATCTTCTGGATGGCTTGCTAACTGTCGGTTAGAAAGTTTGGGAGTTGCCCAGGGGAAATCAAATTGGCTCCTGTACATAGAGGGCAAGGAGAGATCTAAGGAAGAGGCAGATCACTCCAGATTAGCAGGTGGCAGGTTTAATAAGCAGGGAAACTTACAAAGAAGGCTTGCCTTAGGTGACAGAAAGAGGTGTATACATCCAAACCTGCCCACCAGAATCTTAAAAGTTTATATAGAGGCCTTAGTGGGATTCGGTGACATATTCAGTCTAGTTGGTCTCAACAACACATTGTGTATCTTTTAATGGCTCCTAGTGTGGGAACTGTGGAGAAACATACATTCCAAGAACATGGGACAGGCTGAGGAGCCTCCAATTGCCCAGGTCCAGCTCTTAGGTCAACTGGTGGTCATGTCTTCTCTGTGTCCTCTCCCAAAACCCATGGCTTCCTGACTTTGTCTTTCTGATAGATGACATTTGTTTAGTACCTCATGGCCAATCTCTATAAAACATTTTGTTATATAAATGTGGTTTCCACCTCAGTTCTAGCAATTCAATGAACTGAAAGCAGACATCCACCATTCTAGAAATGTGATTATTAAAACTCACTGAATAATTGATTCTTGTCAAAGACACATTTCACAGTTGCTAGGGAATTCCTTGTCTGGTTACCATAGTAATAACTTCAGAAATTTTGATGTCAGCAAAAAACCAAAGCAATGATTTAATAAATATTTGATTCCTAGAATGTCTCACAAGAACTTTTCAAACTGAACTAATTATACCTGTTAAGTACACAACTCGTACTTAATTTTTTAATAAGTAAAGAAAGTGTCACAATAAATATATATAAAGAACGGGTAAGTCATTAATTCAAAGGCAATGTTCAAAGCAAAGCTAATGTGCCTGGCACTGTGCCGGATGCTAGGGAAACAGCTGTGAGCATGATTTGCTCTCTTCTTAAAGCTTATAACATAATAAAGAGGTGCTGTTTTGAACAAGAAAATTGTTCTCTTCTAGAGAATAAAGTATTCATCGTGTGTTTTTATATCCTACTCCTCTTCTACTACTCTATCATCATGCTTACATATAGCAGGCTCATTACACACTTTTATTTTTCCTTAGCCTATGAACAGTGATTTTTACACTTTCAAAAAATGGAATTAACAAAAATGGCCTGTCATTTCATACTCTAATAATGAGATTATCTCCTCAATAAAACAGTAAATAGTGTAATAATACATTGAGCAAATACTAGATATTTCCAGGGTAAAACTAAAGTGAGATACTTAATCCACTCTCGAGAAGAATATAACATAGATAGAGAAAAGCTAAAACTCATAATCATTATAGAAATGCTAGAAAGGCTAAGAGAAGTGAAAGTTAACATCAAGTTGGTCAAGGACAGTCAGAAAATACAAAATGAGGTAACTGCCAGTTGAGAGTTTTTAAGAGGTTTAATTGGCATTTTATGTAGGTATTTGAGGGAGTGGAAAGAGAATCAATTAATCACAATAATGGGCAAGGAATCTTGTATCTGAGAATCAATCTGTATTTCTGGTTTTGGAGTCTGTAAGGTCTAGTGAGTGAGAAGGCTTTATCAGGCATTGTGTGAAGGGCCTAAAATCCACTGGGAAAATATTTTGTTAGAATTGATAAGTAATAGGAATTCAGCAAAAAAAAAATTAAGTAGGAAGAGAAATATTAGGGAGGAATTAAAAGGAGATAAGAAAAAGGTGAGTTATATCTAGCTATTATGATAATAATCTAATCATTTCCACCTGAAAGATAAGAATGGAAGAGGGATGGAATCAAGAAATACAAGGGGAAGCAAATCCACAGGACTAGTAATTGGCTGTATTTAGCTCCATGGAGCTAAAGGTCTCCTCTCTCCTTTTTCTAAAATTACCCCTCCCCAAGGCCAAATCTAGAGTAGTCTTCCTGATAATTATGATAATAATTATATGATAGAGGAAAGACTATGTGAAATCATAAACTCCATCATCTGGTTTCTTCTTTTTCCTTGAAAACTCCACCACCTCTAGAGATAATAGGAAAAATTATCCCTTTAGTACTTGAAGCAGGGATCAAATTATCTTACTATACTGCATTAAGATTATGGAGGAACAAGGAAAACACACAGATAGTTCTGAATAAGTGAATGAGTTAAATAATGTGTGAAGTTCAATATGTCACAACTTTAAAAATCTAAATATTTGCTTATGATCAGAATATTATAGTATATCATACTACATAATACATATGTATGTATGGCATACATATGTATGTACTACATAATACATATGTAGTATATTATACTACATATTTGGAATATTAACATATTTGTTTTATATTCTAAGATAAGTATTCATATATATCTTTTAGAAATCAATCTACTGGTTAATGGTGATTTAGAGTAGGCAATTTATCTCATTTAAGTAAAAATATTCCCAGAATCCTAAATAGCATTTTATGCATATTTGGTTGAGTGATCAATAGAACATCAGTAGTAAATTGCTACTGTTAGTAAAGAACTGTCTTCACTGGAATTGCCTATTTTCCTTTATGACATCTTCCATATGGAAGATAACTTTGGGCTCAGTAATAGAGCTCAACTTCTCCAGCTATGTTGGCCAACATCAAGTTGTCTGGTGAAGAGTCCTGGTCAATTGAGACCTATAGGAGTTTCTCATTAGACATCTAATGAAAGGAATCATGTTACTTTCCCACAGTCCAACAAAAAAGTGTTTTGTTACTTTACAAAGTATTTACTCAGACATATCCACAAGTAACAAAGTAGTATATTGTCCATGTTAAGAATTTCCTAAAGGGAAATTAAAAGTGAAAGAATATTTAAATGATATTTCTCATTTATAGTTCAAAAATCCCATTAAACAAATACCAGAAAACTATTGAAATGAAAATTTGTTGAATCAAATGTTGTTTGATCAAGTGTCACTATGTTCATTATATGTATCACATTATATGTGTCAATTTTAATGCAATCTGATCTCCACTGCTTTATTATGTAAATAAAAGGTTTTGTAAAAGGGGCTGTAATGGAAGGGGAAAGGAAACTCTTTCATGGAGGGTATAAGTGAGGCTCCCACATGCTTTATATAGACACACACATTACAGAGCCCATGAAAAACATTTTGCTCACTCTTTTTCTAGCACATCAGTGAATGTTACAACTCAGAAACATTCTATAAAATGATTTATAATGGAAACAGGGAAGGAAATTTATCTTAAGTGTGGAAGTCAAGTGTTCAGTATACACATTTTTTGTTATTTTTTGCTGCATCAAACATTTTATTCTTTTTAATTCCTAACTCCCTAGCTATCATTACAGATAACATAAAATGTAACCTTCTTTAGTAATGTCTTTGTCAGATTTTAAATATTATAGATAACAAATAGCAACCAAAAATAATTAGATGCTTCCTTCCTTTTTTAAGTTTTGATGTTTGTAGATGAGCTTTCATTTATTCAAAAACTTCTATGTTTCTTGTCTATTTCCATAAGTGAACTATAAGGTCTTTGCAAGCAGAGATTATGATCTACTCTTGCATATAACCCTAATGTATAGAACAATGCCTGGCATTGTTCAAAATAGGTGCTCTATACACGTAAGACAAATGGATAAATCTGCCTTCATTTCCTGTAGAAAGTAGCAGGGACCCACCAGCTAAATACAATACTGCATTAACTGTGAAGCTCTTTAAAAATGGCATATGGGTTTTCCCTTCAACCCAAAAGATATAGCAATTAGAAAATGATAGAAATGAACCTAATCTTAACAGTTATTTCATGATGACCTTGTTTGTTCTGATGAATACTCTCAGCTCACATTTTAATGCTATGCTTACAGCTGCAGCTTTGTGACACACAAAGCATAGTTTGGAGTTCAAACTTGTTTATCAACATTATAAAGAAATGTGCTGCAATGAATATGATGCATGGAAGTATGTAATCTGTAGACAGTGAGAACATTTTCATTTAAAAATAATTGGAACAATTAAATAGTTTCAACAAATAGCAGGCAGTTTCAGTTGATATGACAAGCCAGTTTAACAGCACAGAAGTCAGTGGAAATAACAAAGACCTCTAGGAATTTTAATCTTGTTTGTCAAGAAAAGTATCGTAGCTATTTTTCTAAATATAAAGAAGATAATCAGTGGTTGGAGTAAATAGAAAATAGATTAAATGTGAGAGGGCTGTTCTCTGAGATACCATAGTCTGTCATGGCAGATCATGTTGACTTTTGAGAAGGTATAATACACAATAACATAATGGGATGTAAAACAAATAATGTTTCAAATGAGCATGTTTCTGCATCTCACACTTGCTAATCACTCAAGCACAGGGACCTCATGAAGAATTTGACCTAAAATTTGCTATACTATACAGTATTTCCAGACTGTATAGGTCTATACAGACACTCTATAGGTCTGCTACAAGTTCTACCATTTTCTTACCATTATTTCTACTACATTAAATAGTTAAAGCTCTTTTTGACTTTTGAAGATGTTACCAACTGTGCTACCTGGTTTCTTTCATAGGCTGTTTCTTTGAATCACTGTTTTCTTTATGTGGGAGACTATGTATTTTTTCTGGAGCAATTTAAAGTTCTCAGAGGTGTCCAATACAATGTCTGAAAGGATGGAAGACAATTACTGAAATTTTCCCAGGTTGTAGTCTTTGTGTATAAACCTTATTAAGTAGTTCTTTATAATGACTCTCAAAATACTTCCAATTATTTTTGAATCCCTTCCAGAAATTCAGAAAACAGGTAATACATTTTATTTTATCTCAAATTTTCTAAATATTTTATGTCCATTATTTCTTCTTCTTTTATTAAATTTATAGCACCACTGTGGTATATATAATGTGTGTGTATGTGTGACTATCTCTTTTTATGTTAGAGTGATATATTTTCCTCTAAAATCATTACAGTTCTGCAATTAATTCTTTCAAAGTATAACATGTGTTAGTCATCATAAACATATAAAATACAAATTAAATATTTTTCAAACTGCTGCTGAGATACAAGAAATACCAATTGAAAGGACCTCAGAGTAACAGGGATTTCCAAATATTTCCCAGGCCTGAATTTGTTTTCTTCACCCAAATTTATCATAAAGCTATTTGTCTGAAAAAGCATAGAGAGAAGAGAACTTTCCTCTAGTAACCATTATAGTATGCAATAGAATACAGCTAGACTTCTGGAGGTCTTTGAATTTGTATTCATATCTTTGTTAGATATTTGGGAAAAATAATGGTAAATATGAAAATGCAGTTAATAAATACTATATATTCCAAAACATGGACTTTCAATAATGTAAGGAAGTCTAATTTGAGTTAGTAATGCATAAACCATCATGGGATTAGGAAGTGGTTGCATCACTGAAATACATTGAAATAACAAAACCTAGACAATGACCAAGATGCAAGGACAAATCAATTTTTCTTATCCTTTCCTGTCTAAATGATAAGTCTGTGGAGAAATTGATAACTAACATCTGGTCTACACTATAATTAGACCCATGTATTATCAGTAAACTGTTGCAAATTTTTCCTAGGGTTAATTGGTTTCACAAACATTATATAGTTAATTATATGGTATTACTTTACTTTTTTTTTTTTTTTGCGGTACACGGGCCTCTCACTGTTGTGGCCTCTCCCGTTGCGGAGCAGAGGCTCTGGATGTGCAGGCTCAGCAGCCATGGCTCACGGGCCCAGCCGCTCCGCGGCATGTGGGATCCTCCTGGACCGGGGCACGAACCCATGTTCCCTGCATCAGCAGGCAGACTCTCAACCACTGCACCACCAGGGAAGCCCCTACTTTAAGTCATCATTTTCTGACCTTTATAACATTTTCAAGTGAATTAAACAGAGGTACCTAAAATCAAACTAACATTAATAGTCAAAGTGCTGATTCTAAGTTCTGAGAAATCCTACTGGGGCAGAGACCACTAACTGTCCTTGAACAACCATTCCTTCTACTTCCTTTTGGTTACAGAAGTCCTGATTTTAACTAGGTACATGGCTTCAAATATATAGACAGTATTTATCAGCCTTCCTTGCAATTAGGTTACGTGTTTTCACTACATTTGGGCCCAAGGGCTGAAATAATGTGTACAAATTCCAGACCATATTCATCAAAAAAAGGCATTTTCTCTTCATTCTTACTCTTTCTCCTCATGGACTAAGATGTTAGGAAGCCAGATTCACCCATGTGGGCAAGGAGAATGCCCTCAGAAATGACAGAGCAATAAAAGAAAAGGAATCTTGGTACCTAGGTGTATTAATTGAGAAAAATCCAGCCTGAAATATCAGGAGTATGGCCTTTAAATTACAAATATGTAAACCCTAAATAAATATTTTATCTTGTTTTAGCTACTATTATTTGATCTCTTTTAAAACAGGCAAATTGATATATTGTATCAACTTGTAGGATTTGCCTTAGAAAACCAAAATCATACAGAAAGTAAGAAGATAGTCTTCACAGAGCAACTTGTACAGTGTTGTGAACATACAGATACTTTATGATACCTACACATGCACAGGCAGTGGATGCTTTATGGTGGGGAAGTGATATATAAATTCATGTCAAAATTTTATTGAGAATAAATATCCATTACAAACTGGCAGACCCTTCTCTTAGGCTGTACACAAAATGTCTGTGGAGATATGACTAATTCCAAAGAAAACTTAGAGTGATAAAAATTGTACAATCTCAAATGCTAAATAATATCTTATGGAGGTTGGTGTCTTCAGTAAAAGATACTTAATATGATGAAAAAATAACACATTTTGAATGATTTTTAGAAGAACTCTTATTGAAACATAAGCCTAAATATAGTCAGAAGAAATTATTTTATTGCAGAGAAACATAACTTGGAGGATGTTCTGCTTTCCTGGGGCAAAGCACTATTGCTTGAACACGAAGTCAGAGCTCACAGATCTGTTTTTATTCATGAACCTTCCAAGTTTCTTCATGGACTGGATGTCATGGATTTCTGTTGTAGCATCAGTAAATTTTCTATAAGTAAAATCTGCAAAGAAGCAACATATTGTCTTAATTAGGCAAAATACATTAATCTTGCCAATGACAATACTAATATATAGTTAATCACTACATAAATATTGATGAAGATATTTGTCTCATGCTGCTACATAATTAACAAATTTGCTTTGAAGGAACAAGGAGAGAAGACAAGATGGAGGAGAAAAAGATCTTGAGCTCACCTCCTCCCAGTAGAGCACCAAAATCACAACTAACTGCTGAACAACCAGCAATAAAAAGATTGGAACCTACCAACAAAAGGTACTCTACATACAAAGACAAGGAAGAAATCACAATGAGATGGTAGGAGGGGTGCACTAGTGATATAATCAAATCCCATACCCCCTGGGCAGGCTACCCACAAACTGGAGAATAATTATATCACAGAAGTTCTGAGCTCCACATCAGGCTCCCCAGTTTGGGGTTTGACATCAGGAGGACAAGGCCCCAGAACATTTGGCTTTGAAGAACAGCAGGTCTTGATCACAGAAGCTCCACAAGACTGGAGGAAACAGACTCAAATTTTTGAGGACATACACAAGGTCTCATGTACACCAAGACCCAGGGAAAAGCAATGACTTCATAGGACCATGGGCCAGACCTACCTGCTGGTCTTGGAGGATCTCCTAGGGAGGTGAAGAGTTGTGTAGCTCTCCCTTGAGACAAAAAAGCTAGTTGTGAACATATCTGGGAGTACTGATCTGAAGGCTGACATCTTGCTTGGGACATTAGCACCAAGACCTGACTCAACACAATAGGCTGTAGGCTCCAGTGCTGGGACACCTCAGGCCAAACAGCCAACAGGACAGGAACACCCATCAGCAGAGAGGCTGCCTAAAGACTTCCTTAGCCCACAGCCACCTCTAGACATGTCCCTTGACATGGCCCTGTCCACCAGAGGGGCAAAACACAACTCCACCCACCAGAAGGCAGGCACCAGCCCCTCCCACAAGGAAGCCTGCACAAGCCTGTAGCCCAGCCTCACCCACCAGGGGACAGACACCAGAAACAAGAAATATACAGTCCCACAGCCTGTGGAACTGAGTCTGCAAACACAGGTCATAACCTACCCTGGGACCAGCTGGTCCCTGGCCATTAAGTGAAAAGAGAGGAGTGTACTGCTGGGATGCATAGGACATCTCCTACAAAGGGCCACTTCTCCAAGGTTGAGAAACATAACTAAACTTCCACATACATAAAATTACAAATAGAAGTTAGACAAAATGAGATGGCAGGAGAATATGTTCCAGAAAAAGGAACAAGATTAAACCCCAGAAGAAGAACTAAGTGATGAAGAGATAGATGATATACCTGAGAAAGAGTTTAGAGTAGTGATTCTAAAGATGATCTAAGAACTTGGGTAAGGAATGGATGCACAGAGTGAGAAGTTACAAGAAGTTTTTTAACAAAAAATTAGAAAAAATAAAGAACAACCAAACAGAGTTGAAGAATACAATAACTGAATTGAAAAACACATTAGAAGGAATCAATAGCAAAATATATGAGGCAGAAGAATAGATAGTGAGCTGGAAGACAGAGTGGTGAAAATCACTGCTGTAGAACAGAATAAAAAAAAAGAATGAAAAGAAATGAGTACCATTTAAGAGACCTCTAGGATAGCATCAAGCACACGAATATTCACATTATAGGCATCCCAGAAAGAGAAGAGAATGAGAAAGGGCCTGAGGAGATATTTAAAGAGATAATAGCTTAAAATTTCCCTAACATAGGAAAGAAAGCAGTCACCCAAGTACAGGAAAGTCAGAGAGTACCATGCAGGATCAACCTAAGGAAGAACATGCTGAGACACATAATAACCAAATTGACAAAAATTAAAGATAAAGAGAAAATAGTAAAAGCAATGAAGAAACAGCAACAAATAACAAACAAGGAAACCTCCATAATGTTATCAGCTATTTTTTCAGCAGAAACTCTGTAAGCTAGAAGGGAGTGGCATGATATACCTAAAGTGATGAAAGAGAAAAACCTGCAAACAAGAATACTCTATCCAGAAAAGCTCTCATTCAGATTTGATGGAGAAATCAAAAGCTTTACAGGCAAGCAAAAGCCAGAAGAATTCAGCACCACCAAACCAGCTTTACAACAAATGCTAATAATTATATATTAAAAAATTATATATAAAATATAATACCTATCATATTAATATTTTACATTTTATATTAATATATAATTATACTATATTATATGTTATATTAAAATATATTGTATGTATTATATATGGTATGTATAGTAGTATATAGTACATTATATATCATATATATAATATATAGTATATATAGTAATATATAGCATATATATTAATACTATATTATAATTATATATTACATTAATAATATATAATACATGAATATAATATATACTATATTATAATATTAATATAACATGTAGCATATTTAACTGATATATTTTATATAATTATATTATATATTATATTCATATATTATAATATTATATATCATTATATATGATATATCATTATATACACATATTATATATTAAATGTATATAATATATTATATATAATATATATGATATATAATTGTTAATATGTATTATACATATAAATATATCATATATAATATGTATAACATAATACATGTTATATACAATACATAAAAATATATATTATATATGATATAATATACTGTTTTAATATATTAGTATAATGTATATTATAATTATATAAAATTATACTACATTATATATAATATATGTGATATAATATATATTACAGTATTAATATAGTGTAATATTAGAATATATATTATATATGTTATATATATTATATATGTTATATATTATACATATATTACTGAATCACTTTACTCTGCACCAGAAATTACCACAACATTGTAAATCAATTATACTCCAATATAAAATTAAAATTAAAAATAAAACAACACACCAGTTCAAGATATTCTTGGTCTGCTGTTTCGGAAAACTGAGAGATCTTTTCCCAAGGTGGTCTGTGTTCCCAAGAGAAATTTAACTATATTAGCATGTCAAAGTCTGCATATTAAGATTTATTGACCAAGTATTTACTGAAGGACTGTTTTATTCCAGACCTGGTGATATGAAAATGAATTGGATATGATTTGTGCCTGCAAAGAACATGTCTATTTATAGACATGTAATGTCACATTTTTTTACCTTTATCCTAGCAAAAAATTCTTAATAATCTCTTGGAAACTAATGTAATTATTAAATAATTTTAAAAGTGAAAAATATCTATCTTTATTCTCTAAACTTGCATCTTCCTTTACATCCTTGGTACTGATTCACTACGTCCCCAACCACATAGTCACCTAGAAAGAAACACAGGCATAAAATCTAAATTTCTTCCTTCATTTTTAAATTAATTACCAAATAATTTTGATTCGACTTAGTAAAACACTCAAATACATTGCCTTCTTCCTAACCTTACTTCAACTGCCTTCAATCAGGCTAGCTGTATCTCTTCCCTTCTCAAGAGTAATAATCCCAAATACTCTTTTTCTTCCAATTTCTCCCTTTTTTAACCCAGGTTCCATGAGTTGCCATGATAATTTTCCCAAACAAAAATTACTTACTCTAACATTTATTAAGCCTTACACTATGGCATACACTATACTACTTTCTGGGATAAAACAGAACAAGACCCATCACCTACCTCAAAAAGGTAACAGTCTAGTGCCTATTCAGAAGACTATAACATTACAACATAAAAGTTATTAATGTAGAAATAAGCATAGGATGACATGGAAACACATTGAAGTGGATTGGATCTACTCTTGGGAGAGTTGCTCCCTGTTAAATTAGAAATGATGCCCTACAGCAACTTTAACCTAAAGGGTACTGTCCAGATTTCTTAATAGTTTGCATTTACTTTAATAGATAAATTGTAGCCTATCAAACCTGTATTTCAGATCAAGTTCAAGTCAATTTAAAAAAGTGCTAGTTTTCTTTTTGTATATATTCTTTCAACAGCAGTGATTTATTTTGTTTCTACTCTTCTTGATTTTTATCAATGGAGAAATGACCTCTCTGTCCAGGATTTTAATACCAGTAAATTCATGTTTTTAGCCATTTTATTAAAGTATAGTTGATGTACAATATTATATAGTTACAGATGTAGAAAATAGTGATTCACAGTTTTTAAAGGTCATATTCCATTTATAATTATAAAATATTGGCTATATCCCTGTGTTGTGCTCTGTATCCTTGTAGCTTATTTATTTTACACATAGTAGTTTGTACCTCTAAGTTCCCTACCCCATCTTGCCACTCTCACCCTTCCCTCTGCTCACTGGTAACCACTACTTTGTTCTCTATGTCTCAGAGTTGGTTTGTTCTTTCTTGTATTCACTAGTTTGTTTTATTATTTAGCTTCTACATATAAGTGATATCATATAGTATATGTCTTTCTCTGACTTGTTTCAGTTGGCATAATACTCTCTAATGTCATCCATTTATTGCAAATGGCAAAACTTCATTCTTTATTTATGGCTGAGTAATATTTCCATATTTATTTATTTACTTATCTATTTATTTACCACATCTTTAACCATTCATCTGTTGATGGACACTTAGGCTGCTTCCATATATTGGCAATTGTAAATAATGCTGCTATGAATATAGGGGTACATGTTCTTTTCAAATTAATGTTTTTGTTTTTGTTTTTTTCTGGATAAATACCCAAGGGTAGAATTTCTGGGTCGCATGATATTTCTATATTTAGTTTTGTGAGAAATTTCCATACTGTTATCCATAGTGGCTGCACCAATTTACATTTCCACCAACAGTATGCAAGGGTTCCCTTTTCTCCACATCCTTGCCAACATTTGTTATCTGTGGTCATTTGATGATAGCCATTCTGACAGGTGTGAAGTGATATCTCATTGTGGTTTTAATCTGCATTTCTTTGATAATTAATGTGATGTTGAGCATCTTTTCATGTGCCTGTTGGCCATCTCCATGTCTTCTTTTGAGAAATATCTATTTAGATCATCTGCCCATTTTTTGACTGGGTTGTATTTATTTATTTATTTATTTTGATATTGAGCTGCATGAGCTGTTTGTATATTTTGAATATTAACCCCTTAACTGGTCATATCATTTGCAAATATTTTCTCTCATTCCCTAGGTAGTCTTTTTGTTTTGTTGATAGTTTTGTTTGCTGTGCAAAAACTTTTAAGTTTAATTAGGTCCTATGTGTTTATTTTTGTGTTTATTTCCTTTGCTTCAGGAGACAGATCCCCAAAAAGTTATGATTTATGTTTCACCTATGTTTTCTTCTAGGAGTTTTATTGTTTCCTGTCTTACATTTAGGTCTTTAATCCATTTTTAATTTATTTTTGTATATGATGTTAGAGAATATTCTAATTTCATTTTTTTTTTTTTTTTTTGCATGTGGGATCTTCCTGAACCGGGGCACGAACCCGTATCCCCTGCATCGGCAGGCGGACTCCCAACCACTGCGCCACCAGGGAAGCCCCCTAATTTCATTTTTTAACATATAGTTGTCCAGTTTTCCCAGGACCACTTATTGAAGAGATTGTCTTTTCTCTATTGTGTATTCTTGCCTCCTTTGTCATAGATTAATTGACTATGGGTGTGTGGGTTTATTTCTGAACTTTCTATCCTGTTCCATTGATCTATATTTCTGTTTTTGTTCCAGTACCAAACTGTTTTGATGACCGTAGCTTTATAGTATAGTCTGAAATCAGGGAGTCTGATTCCTCCAGCTCTGTTTTTTGTTTTTTTTGTTTTTTTTTTCCTCAAGAATGTTTTGGTTATTTGGGGTATTTTGTGTTTCTATACAAATTTTTAAAATATTTTTTTTAGTTTCTGTGGAAAATGCCCTTGGTATTTTGATAGGGATTGCATTGAATCTATAGATTGCCTTGGGTAGTATGGTCATTTCAACAATATTTCATTTCTTTCATCAGTGTCTTATAGTTTTCCAAGTACAGGTCTTTTTACCTCCTTAGGTAGGTTTAAACCTAGGTATTTGATTCTTTACAATGTGCTTGTTTACTTAATTTCTCTTTCTGATAATTCATTGTTAGTGTGTAGAAATACAACAGATTTCTTTATATTAATTTTGTATCCTGCAGCTTTACCAAACTCATTGAATAGCTCTAGTAGTTCTCTGGTGGAGTCTTTAGGATTTTCTATGTATAGTATCATGCATCTGCAAACAGTGACAGTTTTACTTCTTCCTCTCCGATTTGGATGCTTTTTATTTCTTTTTCTGGTCTGATTGCTGTTGCTAGGGCTTCCAGTACTATGTCAAATAAAAGTGGTGAGAGAGAGGATCTTTGTCTTGTTCCTGATCTTAGGGGAAATGTTTTCATTTTTTCACCATTTAGTATGATGTTAGTTGTAGGCTTGTCATATATAGCCTTTATTATGTTGAGGTATATGCCACCTATGCCCACTTTCTGGAATGCTTTTATCACAGATGGATGTTGAATTTTGTCAAAAGCTTTTTCTCTATTGAATTGATCATATGGATTTTTTCTTCATTTTGTTAAAGTGGTGTATCACATTTATTTGCAGATATTGAATAGTCCTTGCATCCCTGAGATGAACCCTACTTGATCATGTATGATATTTTTAATGTATTGTTGGATTTGGTGTGCTAATATTTTGTTGAGGATGTTTGCATCAATGTTCATTAGTGATATCAGCCTCCAATTTTCTTTTATTGTAATATCTTGGTCTGGTTTTAGTTTCAGGGTGATGCTTGGCTTGTAGAAAGAGTTCAGAAGCGTTCCTTCCTCTGTAATTTTTTGGAATAGTTTGAGAAGGATAGGTGTTAATGCTTTTCTAAATATTTGGTAGAATTCACCTGTGAAACCATCTGGTCCTGAACTTTTGTTTGTTTGGAGGTTTTAAATTACTGATTCAATTTCATTACTGAAAATTGGTCTGTTCATATTTTCTATTTCTTCCTGATTCAGTCTTGGGAGATTGAATATTTCCAGGAATTTGTCCATTTCTTTTACATTTTCCATTTTATTGGCATATAGTCATTCATAGTAGTCCCTTATTATCCTTTGTATTTCCATGCTGTTGTCTGTAACTTCTCCTTTATCATTTCTGCTTGTGTTGATTTAAGCCCTCTCTCTTTTTTTTCTTGATGTGTATAGATAAGAGTTTATTAATTTTGTGTATCTTTTCAAAGAACCAATCTTTTGAATTGTTCTTTGGTCTCTATTTTATTTATTTCTGCTCTGCTTTTTATGATATCTTTCCTTCCACTAATATTTGGTTTTGTTTGTTCTAGTTTTTCCAGTTCCTTTAGATGTAAGGATAGGGTGTTTATTTGAGTTTTTTCTTGTTTCCTGAGGTAAGCTTCTATTGTTATAAACCCCTTTTAGAACTGCTTTTTCTGTGTCCCATAGATTTTGTTTTGCTGTGTTTTTGCTTTTGTTTGTCTCCAGGTAATTTTTGAATTCTTCTTTGACTTCTTCAGGGACACATTTTTTGTTTAATAGTGTATAGTTTAGCCTCTATGTCTTCTCTCTTCTGGTTGATTTCTAGTCTCATAGCATTGTAGTTGGAAAGCATGCTTGATATGATTTTAATTTACTTACATTTACTGAGGCTTGATTTGTGGCTAAGCATGTGTTCTATCTTGGAGAATATTCCATGAACACTTAAAAAATGTGTATTCTGCTGTTTTTAGATGGAATGCTCTATATATATTTATTAAGCCTATTTTGTCTAATGTGTCATTTAGGGCCTGTGTTTCCTTATTGATTTTGTGTCTGGATGATATGTCTATTGATGTAAGTGATGTGTTAAAGTCCCCTACTATTATTGTGTTACTGTTGATTTCCCCCTTTATGTCTGTTCACATTTGCTTTATGTATTTAGGTGATCTTATGTTGGGTGCATATATGTTTACAACTGTTATATCTTCTTCTTGGATTGATCCCTTGGTTTTTATGTAATGTCCTTGTTTGTCTCTCGTAACAGCCTTTAAAGTCTTTAAAAACTATATTTTTGAATACGAAGCAAATCTCTGGATATTAATGCTTCAGAAGAAAATTGTGTTAATTACTACAGGCAGGCTAATAAAATCTACATTTCTTAAAAATGTTGTTTTTAGTTTATATAAATTCAAGCTAATTGAAAACATCCAGTGGAAAATAGAGGTAAGCATACAAAAGAAAATTAAAATTTCCTACAGTTATTTATTTTATAATATGAATTCTATATACTTTATATATATATATACACTTAGATATATAATCACACACATATATTATATATATATATATCATACATGCAGTACCTTGTATTATTTTTAAGGCATAATATTAATTTAATTTAATAAATCATGATAGACATGTATAAATAATTCTTATAACATCTCAGAATATTTTCAATTTGTACGGGCTACATCTCTGTTTGGCACTTTAGATACATTCCTAAAAGCAAACATGTGGTTAATATATACTGATTTGGGTCATGCTTTTCAATTCTTTTCTCCTATATTTTTCTATTGAAATTATCAAAGGATGGTCGTTATGGAGATACACCTGTATTATCACTGAAAGTTGGTGATAGGTTCCATCTTTGCTCCAGAAAATATTAAATTATTCTCTAAAATATAAACCAAGACCAGGAGAAAAAATTCAACCATCA
Organism: Aethalodelphis obliquidens; assembly: GCF_003676395.1. Lineage (NCBI taxonomy): Eukaryota > Metazoa > Chordata > Mammalia > Artiodactyla > Delphinidae > Aethalodelphis > Aethalodelphis obliquidens. The sequence continues at coordinate 1,165,480 of NW_020838040.1, read as the reverse complement.
ACAATAAACTCTATAAGGGTATCCAAACACTTGTTCATCCAGTGACTTAAGGCTCACGTGATAAGTAACAATTCCACTCAGTTCTTTCGTGGGAACTGAGGCACATGGTTATTCCTTTTGGCAAGGAAGGCTGTGAAATATATTTTCTAGCTGGTCTGGAACAGTCCAATGTTCAGCTACAAATACATTACTATGGAAGAAGGGAGAGTAGGTTTTAGCAATATATCAACAATGCTGCCACACTATATAATTATTATTCACTGAAGAATAAGTTGTTGTAATGACTATATTTTTCTCTTATAGAGAACAAATCCCCCCTTTCTTTATATCAAATCAAGTGTTTATAAAATGTAAGTCTTTAGGTTGCCAAGTCTTAATAAAAGGCAAATATTTAAGTCTTAATAGCTTTTGCAGAACAAAAATCCAAAGGACATGGACTTTGCATTGGGCTGACAACTTTTGAGTATACTGGAGACTTGGAATTAAAAATGGCAAGCTCAGGACCCCAAATTCTGAGCTCAAAAGTCATAGAAAGAACCAAATACTTCTATTACAACTGTGAAAGTATTCCTTATTAACCTTAGGACTGAGTTTGTGAAAATCAAATCCGAACTTTATTTTCTCTTGTTTTCCTCTTATTACGTGTATACTTATATATTACATATATACTTTATGCATGTAAAATTACAATTATTTAGAATATATACATATACAATTATATATAATTATTGTATATTATATAAAATATAACATAAATATAAATTATATAATACAATTATATAATTTAATAAAAGAAAGATCTCTAGTATACACATATACATATATATGTGTGTGTATGTTAGAGAGAGAGAAGAGAGAAAACTCAATGAAAATGGAGTAGGAGACCAGAATGGGGCATTGTCATGCTCTGTGAAAAAAGCAGAGTCCAAGAAGAAAAAGAAAGACCTCCTCTTCTTTTCTGGCAACAACTCAGTCAATGAAAAGCCATGGACTTTGTCCACTATAGTCCTCCCAACTTTCTTTTCCCCTCTGAAAATATGTTATCCTTCCTTTGCTGTGCAGGTACTTGCACTTGACTTTCTATTGTTGCAGATCTTGAATTGCAATTCTTTGCTGATCCTGAATAAGTCCATTTTATTTTGCTGGAGAAATAGCTGGCAGTCTATTTGTTAAGGTCAATTATATGTATATGTAAGTGTATGTGTGTATATATATATATATATATATATATATATATATATATATATATATCCTTTTAAGTTTATCTTGATATTTTTAGATGGGCGAAATATGTTCTTGATTTTTTTCTAAAAATACTGGCTAGAAGTTTTTAAAGTTTAATTCTGTCTTCTGAATTATCTTACAAAGTCAAGAATTTTTCATTTTTATTCTCTCACCTTGTTGGATTTTTTTTTTTTAATCTCCAAGCTTTCCTCAAATGTCTAATTAATCCCACTTTTATTGTTGTTGTTTTACCATTTATCTCAAAGAATGAGAGAATAGAAAAGTGACCAAGCAGTACTTTAGAAAGACTTGATGCCTGAAAATCTCCATTTTAGTGTTAATTAGAAGACCAGAACATTAAGCTTGTCATTCCTAAAGACCAGTAAGAGTGGTGGTTTTACTCTTGGGTGCCAAAACAAACCCTAGACCATTTACTCAATTTTTAGAGTAGAAACTTAACTTTTCCTTGAGAGAAAATGCCTGACTATGGGCCATTGACTGCTTGGAGGTGGAAGAGAAGTAGGGGATTGCTTATACTGTATGTAGTTCTTTTTCCATTTAAAATCTCTTTCTTACCCTCTCCTCCCAGTTCTGAGCTTCTTATTCTAAACCTTTCAATCTATCCTCTACAACCACCCAGTGCAGGTATATGATATACTTCATATTTATGTGCAGTCATTCTCCAGTGACTTCTTTTATCTGCTTTCTTACTTTCACTAATGTACTCAATATTGTTGATTGTTGACTTAGGTTTTTTTTTTATTTCTTTGTTATAATTTTAAGCATCTTTAGGAGGGTGAGGTGATTAATTCATGGGCTAAGTCTTTTACTTGAATCAACTTCATATTTATACAAATAGAGTAATATTTTACTTACTGTTTTGAAATTTTCCTTTTCAATTAAATAGATATAAAAATATGTTTCTATTCATTAAATACTCTCCTATAACAATATTTTAATAGTTATATGAAACAACATTTTATGAATGCTCACAAATTAATAGACTTATTTGGGATAAATTATTTTCTTATTTTCCCATTTTAAATAATAATCAGTACATTTCCTTGTAGTTAAATCTTTGTCCCTGGCAATAATTAAACTTTTAGGATAAATGCCTACAAGTTAAATTACTGAATGAATAGATAGGCAGATTAAAAAATTGATGCATTGCCAACTGTCTCATAAAAGGTTGTGACAATTTATATGTCATCACAAATGGAAAAGAATAACATTCTCTGGGTTTTATTATTTTCAAGCTGGGCCAATAAATGTTAATTAAATAGAGTTTATCATTGTTTAATTTATATTTATTTGATGACTGTACAGATTGAAGACAGTTTTATATATTTATTAATCATTTGGCACTTTTGTTGATGAACTTGAATTGTCTATCCACATTCATTGCCCATATTTCTATTGGCTTGTTCTCATACTTCTAATTGACTTGAAACATAGGTCTCTGTGTTTACAATATCAGCTTTTACCTTTTTCATTTTCTTAATATTTTCCCCAATTTTATCTCCATTAGAATTATGCTTTAGAGTTTGTCTATCCCCCAATTACATAAGTAGTCACCTTTATTTTTCTATAGTATTTTTCTTTAGCAATATTCCAATATCTAATTAATCTACAACCTAACTTGGTAGAAATGTGAGCAAGGATCTACCTTAATTTTTTGCCAAATGTTTCCCAAACTATTATGATATAATATAGATTTTATGTACTATATTAGACATAAATATATGAAGAGTTGGCAGTTATTCTCTTTTACTCCATTTCAGTTTTACCTTAGGTGTGTGTGGGTATGTGTGTAGGTGTGTGTGTCTTTCTTCATCCAAGAATAAGGAAACATCTGGGCATGCTCAAACTTTTTAACAGGTATGGGAGGTGGGGGGATCTTGGTGTGGATCACTATCTACCTCATGTGGTGACTGGATATTTTTCTCAAATATACAAGTGAATGTTCACAACAGCTATCCACTTTCAGGTTCCAAAAGGCATCATTTAGGCATCTTTCATCTTAACTTTCTGATCTCCTGATACTTTGAACACATGGATTTTAGGAAAATTAAAACACCTAGATGTGTTTTTTTTCCCTCAAGATTCTCCTGGGAGTTTTAAGGAAAAAGGAAAACTGTTTCCTTCACAGAATGGTACCCAAGAGGCTAGATAATGGTCACTGTCAGTTTTCAAATTAGTTTTCCTCTGTGTCCATGATTGATGGGAAAGAATGGGAGAGAATTGTGAAGGAAATTTTTACATTCTTCTTCTCAGTTCCCTATTTCCTGAAGTCAGTCTGGACTATGATTTGATCTGAAACCCAGATTAGTTCATTTATTATTTCATATCCAGCTCTACCTTATTATTCATGTTATTCCATCCAGATACCATTATTGAATAAACAATTAGACAGTGTATTAGCCTTTGTCTTAATGTCAGTTTTCTTTACTTTCTATTCCCTCCATAACCTCTTTTGGTCTGTTTACTGTATGTGATTTCTGAGCCAGTGCTTTCTAGATTCAGTTGTTGTGAATTGATTAACATTAAATACATAATGTTATAGTGTTTTATGTGTTGTACACATATGGTGTTATGCACTTTCAATGTTTAGCAAATCCAATTTTAGAGAGGAAAAAGAAATCTGTATTAATAAGCTAATGCAGAACATAGAACGATAATTGTTATGGGTCTTTTGCTAAATTCCAAGGGTTAGGAATTGGACAAACTGGATTCAAATCCTGTCTGGACTCCTTATAATTGTTCTCACTTTGAGAAAATATCTTAATCCTTTCAGGTTTCAGCTTCCTTACCTGTGAGGTTTAAATGAGATCCAGGCCAGGTGCAGAGTAAGTGCCTAACAAGTGGGAGCTATGGTTTTTATTATTGTTAATAGCTTTCCTTCAAATGCCCTTTTATCTACAGCAGTGCTACTCAAATTGTGATACCTAGACCGGTAGCACCAGCAACAGTTGGATGCTCGTTAGAAATGCAAATTATCTGGTCCCAACCTGGACCTTCCAAATCAGAAATCATAGAGATGGAGCCCAGCAATCCATGATTTAATAAGCCTTCCAAATGATTCTGATGCCCACTTAAGTTTGAGATTCACTGATTTACAACCTATTATTGCTAGTGTTAAATTTTCAATAAATCTTTTTACAAGACCTAAAATAGAATACAACAGTAAATCATCATGGTAGGCACACATGACAAAATAATTATATACATCTTAAATATTCGTCCTCAACTTCTTCATGGACTAAATTGATATTTTAGCAATACTTAGGATAACAACATTTTTCTAAGCACTGACATGTTAATTATCAATACTGGAATCATAGATCAACCAACACTTCATGGCTTTATATAAATAAGCTCTATTCTACTATTTTTTTCTAATTGTATTTCAAATATAGGCCAATAGTTTAGGATTTTATCATGTCACTCTTCCTTCAATCTACTTTTTTTGAAAGAGATACATTTTTCATTAATTTATTTTGACCATGAGTCAGAAATTATTTCATGGCCTACACACCAAGAAGTCATCAACATATGGAGAGAATTGAGATGAATCTGACCTCCAACACTTTGTTTAAGAAACTGCCTTCCCAGAAACTTAACATGTGAATTCTATGGTTTCAATTATCCTGCATTAGCTCAAGCTGGCAACTGCAGTCTTTGAGGTCAATAGACAGTATTAATAGATACGCTGTTAGTATTGCAACTGTGTTAATGTGAAGTTTGAATGCACTGGTTTGAAAAAAGAGATGGCAAAATATATGTGAAAATTTCTGTAACTCCTCACAGTGTGAAATTTTACAGGTTTTCAAAACTGACTTCCTCCTCTACCTAACTCCCATTCCCACTGGGTTTTTTTATTCATGTTTTAAAAATTTCAGGAATCTATTGTTAAACCTTTATAAAAATTTCTCTTACTTTTCCAAGGTATTCAAGTAGTGGTGCCTTTTGAAATATCATCAGATGCAGGGTTCCCTTGGGGGACCATTTAAAAAGTTTACTTTCTTTTCCCTAAGGTAATACAGTGATTTATCATTCACTTTCTAAATTCCTTAATTTGGTTCCCAAGAAGTAAAAATTTTCTGTGTATTGTCAAATATCTGATAAGAATCTATTTATTTTAAAGCTGTTAGACTAGTTCTTAATATTCCTAAAGGATTCAAGTTGTTGTTTTCTTTTTTTAACATCTTTATTGGAGTATAATTTCTTTAAAACGGTGTGTTAGTTTCTGCTTTATAGGGATTCATGTTTTGAAGGTCTCTTTTGTTAACTTTTTCAAAATGTGTGGTTCTGTTTGAAATACATTCCAAATGCCAATGGAATGTAGTTGAGCTTTTATTATTAGAGATTAGTTTTAAACCTCCAAAGCATCTCCATTTACCTTTTAAAAACACCTGATAATATGAAAGAGAAAACAAATAAAGCAAGTATTTCAAGAGCAACAAACAATTTTACATTTAAAAGTATATGTCCTTTACAGACTTCAGGTGACAGGCATTTTAGAGCCAGTGGAGGAACAATGCAAAGAAGAATGGGCTTCTAAGCTAAGAGAGAAAATACTGTTTTAGCACATATTAACTGTAGCTCCTTGAGCATGCCACCTGACCTGTTTGAACTTAGTTCCTAATTACAGAATATAGAAATAACACTTATTTTATATGGTTAATTTAAAATGAAGCTTAAATAAGATAATATATACAAAACTAGTGCCATGCTTGGTGCATACAGTGATCTCAATAAATGTATTTATGGTCCCTTTTCCCAGACACAACAGTTCTCAATCATAGATGAATATTAGAATTACCTAGTGAACATTTTAAACTACTGATTCTCTCAGCTCTACTGCCAAAGATTCTGATTAAATTTATCTGGGCTAGATTCTAGATATCCATAGTTTGTAAAGTTCCCCAGGTGATTCCACTGAGTTGCCACTATTCAGAATCCCTGCAAAAAAGCATCAGTCCTTCAACTTTCATGCACTTCAGAAATACCTGTGAAAACTTTTCAAATTTTATATGTCTAGCCTTTAATCTTTGAAGACTGTGATTCAATAGAATTGGATAGATTATCCTTAGGAGTTTCAGGAAGATATTTTGGTCTCCCAGACTATTTTAGAATGTCTAAAATCTTAGAGCTGCTCTCATCATCTTAATTCTGCCTCAGTTGCATAACGGCTTTTAAGTGCCTGTCCTACATTTTTGTATAATATTTGATGACAACAACTTTATGAAGTAGATATGACAAAAATAGTCACTCCCTACTTGCCAGGTCAAAACACTTGAGTTTAGAAAAAGTAAATAGGCTTACTGTTAACACTGAGTAAATTATAAAGATTAGACTCACATTTGGGTTGTGTAATGTCAATAATAATTATTATAACTTATCAAGTTTATTCTATTGCCAGGTATTATGCTAAAATATTTACATTAAATTTTGCATTAATTGATCAGCTTATGCCACTATTATTATCTTATACCTTCTTTCCTTTTAAAAATATTTTATTGTCATTTAAAAACAATGATTTACTTCATATTCACAAAATGACATTTTTTATGAAAAATAGTTATTTTCAAAAAAATTAATGGGAAGAGTGGCAGTGATTTATGTTTTGGGAAGTATCTTGGATATCCAGCTTAGCAGAAGATGGCTGGATTCCATAGAAGACTAGATTCCATTTAATGCATTTCAATATTTTCCTTACACAGATATGTGACTGGAAAAGAGAGGACCTCATGACATCCCTGAAAAAGTCTCAGGGACACCAAGGGCCCTATGACAACACTTTGAAAATATCTACTCTGTTACAGCAACTCGTATAGTAAGTTTTCAGTCGATGAAGCTTATTATTATTATTAGAAAATGTATCATCTACAGAGAAGAAATAGAATTAAACGTGACAGAACAGAAGGAATACTGAATTGAAGGAAAGGCTCTTGGATAACAGTCTGTATGAACATAAGCAAGCCTTTTTAGCTGTCTGGCCTCCAGTTTCCTCATGTATGTAAACTGGGCTGATGAATCTCAGAGAGTGATATTCATGCTCAGATGCTTCCTGAGCAGGCAGGCCTCAGCCTCACCTCTTCCTCATCCAGGGCATTTCTGCCAGGGGATATTTTTCTGCTTAAATCTTTGTATAAAGGCTCCTATGACTAAAAATTATTCAATTCCATGCATTGGTGCTCTCTGGGTCTCATCCCAGTTCTGACTTCCTTTTTTTCTTTTAATTGAAGTATAGTTGACATACAATATTATGTTAATTCCACATGTACAACATAGTGATTTCACATTTAAATACAATATGAAGTGATCATCATGATAACTCTAGTAACCATCTGTAACCCTAAAAAGTTATTACAGTATTATCCACCATATTTCTTACACTGTATATTACATCCTATGACTTACTTATTTTATAACTGGAAGTTTGTAGCTCTTAATCCTCTTCGCCTATTTCACTCAATCTCCCAACCCCCTCTCCTCTGGCAACCACTGGTTGGTCCTCTGAATCAAAGTGTCTATTTTCATTTTGTTTTCTTTGTTTGTTTTGTTTTCTTAGGTTACACATGTGAGATGTTACAGTATTTGTTTTTCTCTGTTTGACTAGTTTCACTAAGCATAATAGCCTCTAAGTCCAACCATGTTGTTGCAAATAGCAAAATTTTATCCTTTTTCTTATGGCTGACATATATATATATATATATATATATATATATATATATATATATATACATCTATTGATGGAAACTTAGGTTGCTTCCATATCTTGGCTAATATAAATAATGCTACAATGAACATAGGGTGAATATAATTTTTTGAATTAGTGCTTTTGTTTTCTTCAGGTAAATATCCAGAAGTGGAATTTCTGTGTCACATGATAGTTCACTTTTAATTTTTTGAGGAACTTCCATACTATTTTTCATAATGGCTGAAATTTACATTCCCACCAACAGTGCACAAGAATTCCCTTTTTTCCACATCCTTGTCCACATCTGTTATTTGTTGTCTTTTTGATGACAGCCATTCTGACAGGTATTAGGTAATATCATTGTGGTTTTGATTTGCATTTCCCTAATGATTAGTGATGCTTAGCATCTTTTTATGTGTGTGTTTGCCCTCTGTATGTCTTCTTTGGAAAAGTATCTATTAAGGTCTTTTACCCACGTTTTAATCAAATTGTTTTTTTCTGATATTGAGCTGTTCTTTACATATTTTGGATATTAACACTTAATCAGATATATCATATGTAAATATATTCTTACATTCAGTATGTTGCCCTTTCATTTTGTTGATGGTTTCTTTTGTAGTGCAATAGCTTTTGTTTGATATAGTCCCATTTGTTTCTTTTTGCTTTTGTTTCCCTTGCCTGAGGAGTCAAACCAAAATAAATATTGCTGAGACCTATGTCAAAGAGTATACTGCCTATATTTTCTTCAAGGATTTTTATGATTTCAGATCTTACATTTAGGTCTTTAATCCATTTTGAGTTTATTTTTGACTATAGTGTAAGAAAATGGTCCAGTTTCACTCTTTTGCATAGAGCTGACATGTTTCCCCAACACCATTTATCAAAGGGGCTTTCTATTCCCCCACTGTATATTGTTCACTCTTTTTTCGTAGATTAATTGACCATATAAGCATGGATTCAGTCCTAGGCTTTTATTCTTCTCCATTGATCTATGTGTCTGTTTTGTGACAGTACCATATTGTTTTGATTACTATAGCTTTGTAGTATATTTGAAATCAGGGAGTATACCATCAGTTTTGTTCTTCTTTCTCAAGATTGCTTTGGCTACTTGAGGCCATTTATGATTCCACACAAAATTTAGAATTATTTGTTCCAGTTCTGTGAAAAATACCATTGATATTTTGATAGAGATTGCACTGAATCCATAGATTGCCTTGGCTAGTGTGGACATTTTAATAATATTAATTCTTCCAATTCATAAGCATGGAATAGCTTTCCATTTAGTGTTGTCATCTTCAATTTCTTTTACTTACGTCTTATAGTTTTCAGAGTACAGGTTTTTCAACTACTTGGCTAAATTTATTCCTAGGTATTTTCTTCTGTTTGATTCAATTATAAATGGGATTGTTTTCTTAATTTCTCTTTCGGATATATCAATATTAATGTATAGAAGTGCAACAGATTTCTGTATATTAATTTTTTATCTTACAACTATACTGAATTCATTTATTAGTTCTAATAATTTTTCAGTGACATCTTCAGGATTTTCTATGTATAGTGTCATGTCCTCTGAAAATAGTGACACTTTTAAGTCTTCCTTACCAATTTGAATGTCTTTCATTTATATTTCTTGTCTGAATGCTCTGGCTAGGACTTCCAATACTATAGTGAATAAAAGTGGCAAGAGTAGGCAGCCTTGTCTTGTTCCTGATCTTAGAAGAAATGCTTTCAACTTTTCACAAAGTAATATGATGTTAGGTATGGGTTTGTCATATGTGTCCTTTATTATGTTGCAGTATGTTGACTCTGTCTTCACACTGTTGAGAGTTTTTATTATAAATGCATGTTGAATTTTGTCAAAAGCTTTTTCTGCATCTACTGAGATGATTATCTACATTTTTCCTTCATTTTATTAATGTAGTATATCACATTGATTGATTTGCAAATATTAAACTATCCTGAATCCATAAAATAAAATCATGATCATGGTATATGATTGCTTTAATGTATTGTTAAATTCTGTTTGTTAAAATTTTATTGAGGATTTTTGCATCTATGTTAATCAGTGATATTCAAGGGTAATTTTACCTTTACTTTTTGTGGTGAATTTGTCTGGATTTGGTATCAGGGTAATTCTGGCCTTGTAGAATGAGTATGGAAGTGTTCCTTCCTCTTCAATATTTTGGAATATTTTGAGAAGGATGGGTGTTCATTCTTCTTTAAAGTTTTGTAGAATTTACCTGTGAAGCTGTCTGGTCCTGTACTTTTGTTTTTTAGTAGTCTTTTTTTTTATTATTGTTACTGATCAATTAGATCAGAAATTATCTTTACTAATAATCAGTCTGTTCATATTTTCCATTCCTTCCTGATTCAGTTTTGGAAGAGGGTATGTTTCTAGGAATTCATCTATTTCTCTAGATTGTCCAATTTGTTGACATAGTAATCTCATTCATAGTAATCTCTTGTGATTTTTGTATTTCTGTGATGTCAGTTACAACTTCTCTTTCATTTCTTATTTTATTTATTTGGGCACTTGCTCTTTTTTTCTTCATAAGTCTGGCTAAAAGTTTATCAATTTGGGTTATATTTTCACAAAATAGATCTAAGTTTCATCAATCTTTTCTATTAGTTTTTGGTCATTCTCATGTTTTTTTTTAATTTCCTTCCTTCTACTAGTTTTGGGTTACATATGCTCTTCTTTTAATAGTCCCTTTAAGTGTAAGATTACATTGTTCATTTGTGATTTTTTTGGTTTCCTGATGTAGGCCTGTATTGCTGTAAACTTCCCTCTTAAAACTGCTTCACTGAGTCTGATAGATTTTGAAAGTTTCTGTTTACATTTTCATTTGTCTCAAGGTACTTTTTGATTTCCTCTTTTTTTTTTTTTTTTTTTTGCGGTACACGGGCCTCTCACTGTTGTGACCTCTCCCATTGTGGAGCACAGGCTCTGGATGCACAGGCTCAGCGGCCATGGCTCACAGGACCAGCCACTCCACAGCATGTGGGATCTTCTCGGACCGGGGCACGAACTCGTGTCTCCTGCATCGGCAGGCAGACTCTCAACCACTGCGCCACCAGGGAAGCCCTGATTTCCTCTTGATTTCTTCAATGACCCATTGGCTGTTTATTACCATGTTGTTTAGACTCCATGCATTTGTATATTTTTCATGTTTTTTCCTTTGTAGTTGATTTTAGTCTTATAACCATTGTGTTTGGAAAAGATGCTTGATATTATTTCCATTTTTTTAAAAAAAATTATTAAGTCTTGTTTTGTGGTCTAACATATGATCTATCCTGAAGAATGTTTCATGTTCACTTGAAAAGAATGTGTATTCTGCTGTTTTATGGAGGAAATATTCTGGATATATCTATTAAATTCATCTGATATAATGTGTCCCTTAAGGCCAATGTTTCCTTATTGATTTTCTGTCTGGGTAATATACTCATGGATGTAAGTAGGCTGTTAAAGTAACCTACTATTATTGTATTTTCCCTTTAGTGTCTGTTACTATTTGTTTTATGTCTTTAGATGTTCCTATGCTGGGTGCATATGTATTTATAAGTGTTATATCTTCTTGTTGGATTGATCTCTTTATCATTACAATGTATCTTTCTTTGTCTCTTGTTACAGTGTGTTTCAAAGCCTATTTCATCTGATATAAGTATTGATACCTCAGCTTTTTTTGTTTACCATTTTCATGGAATATATTTTCCCATTCTCTCATTTTCTGTGTGTGTGTATCTTTAGATCTAAAACGAGTCTTTTGTAGGCAGCACGTAGAGGGTGCTGTATTTGTATTCACTCTGCCGCCCTATATTTTTTGATTTAAGCATTTAGTCCAATTACATTTAAAACAATTATTGATACATATACATTTATTTTCATTTCATTAATTGTTTTTTGGTTGCTTATGTTTCCTGTCTATTCCTTTATTCTTTTTTGCTCTCTTCTTTTCTGCTTTATCCTTACTGTTGTGCTTGGATTCCTTTCTCTTATTTTTTGTTTATGTATTATAGCTTTTAGTTTGCAGTTATCACAAGATTCATATATAACAACCTGTGTATATACATGTTTATTTTAATTTGATAATCTCTTTAGTTCAAATGCATTTAAAAATCCCTACATTTTTATTCCCTCTTCCATGTTTTGTGTTTTTGATGTCATATTTTACATCTTTTTATTTTGTGAATTCCTTGTTTATTGTACATATAGATTATTTTACTACTTTTGTCCTTTAATCTTCCTACTAGCTTTTTAATTGGTTAATCCACTAGTTTACTATGTATTTGCCTTTACCAGTGATGTTTGGCATTTCACAATTTTCTTATTTCTAGTTGTGGTCTTTTTTTCTACTTAGAAAATTACCTTTAACATTTCTTGTAAGGCCTGTTTAGTGGTGATAAACTCTTAGCCTTTGCTTATCATTAAAACTTTTTTTATCTCTCCTTCAATTCTGAATGATAACCTTGCTGTGTAGAATATTCTGGTTGGAGATTTTTTTCTTTCAGCACTTTGAATATATTGTGACACTTCTTCTGGCCTGCAAACTTTCTCTAGAAAAGTCAACTGATTGTCTTATGGGAATTCCCTTGTATGTAACTAGTTCATTTTCTTTTGTTGCTTTTAAGTTTTTTTTTTTAATCTTTAATTTTTGACATTTTAATGAATACGTCTTAGTATAGACTTCTTGTTTGGACATGAATGTTTGTTCTCCTTCCCAGGTTAGGGAAGTTTTCAGCTGCTAATTCTTCAGATAAGTTATCTGCCTCTTTCTCTCTCTCTTACACTTATTGAAACCCTATAATGAGCATGTTAGTACAATTGATGTTGTTTCAGAGGTTCCTTAAACTCTTTTTGATTTTTAAATTTATTTTTCTTTTTTTCTGTTCAGCTTAGGTAATTTCCACTACTCTGTTTTTCAGATTACTGATCCATTTTTCTGTATCATCTAAGCTATTGCTTATTCTCTCTAGTGGATTTTTTATTTTAGTTAATATATTTTAAGTTCTGGTTAGTTCTTCTTTATATTTACTAATTCTTTTTTGAAGTTCTCACTGAGAAGAGAGATTCTTGGTTGAAGTTCACACCCAAGTTTGGTGAGCAAATTTATGATCATTACATTGAACTTTCTATTGGGTAATTTGCTTATTTCCATTTCGTTTGGTTCTTTTCCTGAGATTTTTGTCTTGTTCTTTCATTTGGAACATATTTCTGTGTCCTGCTTTTGTCTAACTCTCTATTTATTTCTATGTATTAGGTAGATTAATTACATCTTCCAATCTTGGAAAAGTGGCCTTATGTAGAAGACATCCTATGGGGAATAGCAATAAGCTACTTTCTGGCTCTCAGTTCTAGATGCTCCAGGGTGTCCACTATCCCCAGGTATGGCTGGTTAGGAAGCCCAGTGACTTGTGACTGCTGCAGGTATGCTTGTCAGCAGGGCAAGATCTCTGCATGTTTGGCTGCAAGGTCCAGCAGTGTAACTGCTGCAGCCATGCTGGTAGGCAAGGAAGAACCCTGGAGCTAACAGGCTAGAGGAAGGATTCCCAAATGACCCCTGCTAGCAGAGTGTCAGCATGGTAAAACAAGATCACAAAATGCCTGCCATTTGTGTCTTCATCTCTGGGGGAATCCAACTGCCACTTGCTTTTCTGGGAGGCACCTTTCAATCTATTGCCTCTCTGCTGGGACTAAGAGCATTTGAGAATTTTTATGCACCCTTTAAAAATGGAGTCTCAGTTTTCTACAACTCTTTGGCTCTCCCAAACATAATCCCCACTGTTTTTAAAAAGCAGATGCTTTAGGGGATCATCTTCATGGTGCAGGACCCTTGGGTTGGGGAGCCTGATGTGGGGCTCAGACCCCTCAGTCTTTAGAAAGAATCTCTGTGGTTATAACATCCCTCATGCCTGTTGGTTTTCATGCCCAGGGTGTGGGTCCTGACGAGACTGAATCAGTGTCTCTCTTATCTTGTTGTGGTTCCTTATTTATATCTTACTTGTGGAAAATCTTTTCTGTTAGTCTTCACATCATTCTCATAGATAGATTCTCTGTAAGTAGTGGCAATTTTGGTGTGCCTGTAGGAGGAGCTGAGCTCTTCCTACTCTGCCATCTTGACCCAAACTTATTCCTTTTTCTTTTATAAACAAGATGAAAACTATCTGGTTCTACAAGAATTAATTTAATAGATACTGCAGTTGGTGACCTTCAACACACCCTGAAATAAGTTTAGGTCAGAGATCAGGAATGAGGCACTCTGTGCTCTGGGAAAACTGGCAGAACATGCCTCCAGATAGATATTTTCAGTAGAAAATTTTTTATGAACCCAAACTCTTGCATCTTCCCAAACTTAGAAAAGCATGAAAATTATAACTGTGATATCTGTTCCTCATGACTAGCAGCAACTTCTACCAAAATGTGTGCTTGACTGCATGTACCACCTTCACCAAAATCATATATATATATATATATATATATATACTGATCTCCCCACTCCCCTACAGCTTTGGAGCAGTTCCTCAGAGATATCTGAGGCTGTCTCCGGACTACAGTGCTCAGCAATCCCAAATAAAACTGAAATTCACAGCATTCTTTTTGTACATTTTGCTTTGGTGTTTATTCAGTCCTCAAAGGAAACTAGGGCTTAACAGTCAAAAACAACTTGCTTGAGACTATGATTTGAACTATCTCTGACCCCAGCATCACTGCACCATCACTTATTCTTCATTTCTCCTGAAGTTCCAGTGTTCTTTCCACTCCTTCACACTGTTATGGCAGCCTTGATATCATCATCAGACACCATCGGTAGAGTGTTTTCTGTTATTCTAATTCTTAGGAAAAGCAATAGGGAAAAATACATCAATTTCTTGAACTCTCTGACCCTAACTTTTGGTTTTGGTACCTGAATACTCGAATGAATTCCCTTCCCAAATCAATTAGGACTTTTTGGTTGCTACTCAGTAAAATTTCAACCCAAACTTTATTTTTTAATGTTTTCTAATTAAACATTAGAAAAATTTTGGGTCATGTAAATTTGGAAAAATTCAGAGTTAGGGCTGGTTTTAGACTTTGCCTAATTTAGCAAGAGATGAAACAATGTAAATAGGACCTGGTTTTGTCTGTCTCTTGATCAGCTTCTACTCTCTTACTTATACGTTGTCTTCATTCTCAGATAAATTAACCACTTATGATTATAAAGTGGCTATGCTCTACATTCAAGTAGACAAATGAGAAAACCTGCTCCCCACAGCTTCAACAATTATTCATAAACTCAGTTTCATTACCTCTGACTGGCCACGTGCCCATTCTTAAAATGATCTTTACTGCCAAGTCATGTGACACTGTGCCTGAATCACACACCTTCTCAGAGGCTAAGTACAGAATCTGTTTCATAGAAATTCTAGGAACTAGAAGTAGAAAATAAGCACATTTTCGAAAGCAAAATTGATTTGTTGATGGAAGGAGGTAAGGTTTCCTTACATGTCCTATATTGCAATTCAGTCATTTATGATATATCACTATTTTCTCCTGTTCATTTATATTTCAAAAACTGAACATTTATATGCATTGACTCATTTCTGCTATTCTTAAGTTTGTTCCTAATAAAATCACAACCCATGTGTTTCCTCTGAGGGTTGTTCCTTGCCAATATATACACCAATTTTCAAAATAAATTTGGTAAAGATTTAAAAGTTGGATGGACAAAGTCTACTGGCCATCAAAGGTTGTTTGTTTGCCTGGCAGGGGAATTATGTTAAATTGGACTTTCCTTTGTACTACTTAATTAGCTGATTTTATCAAAACTCTAAGCATACATGTCACATCTAGAAAGGACATATGCTCACCTGTAGTGGTCATTAACTTGGACTGAAGACTTTAACACCATATATAATGCAGCAGTTCAGAGATCAAAATCTTTAGATTCTCTAGATATCAGAATCTCCTGATTCAAACTATGCCTTTTTAGTCATAATAGAAGAGTATTGTTTTGATAGAAATATGACTAAAATAGTGATATATTTTAACTTTTAAAACAATCAGGAGACAGTTTAAAAGTTAATAAGTTACTGTTTATTAATTAGTAATTTTTATGAAAATAAAAGAACATAAATTTAGAGAATCTCAAAATTCATTACTTTCAAAATCATGTCTCTGTATATGGGGTTTGTTTGTGTGAAACTTCAAATAATAAATATAATTATAGGGCCTATAAAGAAATGTGTTGGAATAATATTATGATCTTCCAGAAAGCTGTTTCCATACCAAGTTACTATAGTTTTGTTTTTTAAGGTGAAGGTAAACAAGTTTTTCCTCAACATAGTACGTTAAAAATATTCAGAGCAATTACAATCTCCTCTAATACAATAATTAATGAAAACTCAGTTGGTTTGCTTCCTATTTGTATTAAGCTTTCAGAGATTTTTATTTTAATTTTTTTCTTATATATAAGCTTTAGTGAGAGAATCAGACTGAAAACTTTACCTTTTCAATATTCCTCATAGATTATTTCTTATTCTAATCCAGTCAGAATTGTTCTCTCTACTCTGATTTTTCCTTGCCTTTTTCAAAGCTTATATTTAAATCTAGAATAGTATGAATTAATATTTGCCCTCCATTGAGGAGAGAGAGGAGATAAAAAGTAATCTTTATGATATTTCTCTAGACTTAAAGATTCAATACATGTTAGCAAGTGCATATTTTATTTATGAAACTGTTATTTCACCTAATTCCTCTTTTACAGATGCTGACTCTGTTATTTAACATGATGAAAATTTCTGCCTAGCTGTACTTTTAAAATGTGTTAGACATATTTATCTCATTCTGATGCTTTCATTACAAACTATACTTTCAACAACATGGGTTAAATTTCTCAAAATACTGTCATAAAAAGAAATAATTATAATAATTGTTTGTCTTTTCTATTGCTTCTGGTTATAAAGTGCTGCCTGTCAATAGATTAATAGCCAAGAGGAAATACATCAGTGGAATTAGAGAATTTTTAATTTTAAAAACGTTAGGTAACATATTTACCAACCACTTTATTTCAAAATTGGATTAATTGCAATTCAAAGAGGTGAAGTGACTTGTTCAAATCTGGAAAGCTAGGTCATATTTCAAAGGTGGCATAAACTAAAATTGTTTTCTTCTATTAGATTGATTCATGTTCCATCAATTACTGTCTGGCATTTTAGTTATGTATAAAGCCCTTGAACAATATTTACACTGAGGTGGTTCATATATATTTTTAACACTCAATAAATTTTATTTTATTATTATTTTTTATTGAAGTATAGTTGATTTACAATGTTATGCTAGTTTTAGGTGTACAGGAAAGTGAATCTGCTATACGTATAACTATATCCACTCTTTTATAGATTATTTTCTCATATAGGCCATTACAGAGTATTGAGTAAGGTTCCTTATGCTATAAAATAGCTCCTTATTAGTTATCTATTTTATATATAGTAGTGTGTAAATGTCAATCCCAATCTTCTAATTTATCCCTCCCCCTCTTACCCCCTAGTAACCATAGTTTATTTTCTACATCTGTAACTCTATTTCTGTTTTGTAGATAAGTTCCTTTGTACCCTTTTTCAAGATTCCACATATAAGAGATATAATATGATGTTTGTCTTTCTCTGTCTGACTTACTTCACTCAGTATGACAATCTCTATGTCCATCCATGTTGATGCAAATGACATTATTTCATTCTTTTTTAGGGCTGAGTAATATTCCATTGTATATATGTGCCACATCTTCTTTATCCATTCATCTGTCTATGGACATTTAGGTTGCTTCCATTTCCTCGCTACTGTAAATAGTGCTGCAATGAACACTGTGGTGCATGTATCTTTATGAGTTATGGGTTTCTCTGGATATATGCCCAGGAGTGGGATTGCTGGATCATATGGTAGCTTTATTTTTAGATTTTGAAGGAAATTACACACTGTTCTCCATAGTGTCTGTACCAGTTTATATTAACAGCAACAGTGTAGGAAGGTTCCCTTTTCTTCACACCCTATCCAGCATTTATTATTTGTAGATATTTTGATGATGGCCATTCTGACTGGTGTGAGGTGATATCTCATTGTGGTATTGACTTGCATTTCTCTAATTAGTGATGTTGAGCATCTTTTCATGTGCATTTTAACCATCTGTATGTCTTCTTTGGAGAAATGTCTATTTAGATCTTCTGCCACTTTTGATTTTTTGTTGTTGTTGTTGTTGTTATTGAGCTGCATGAGCTGTTTGTATATGTTAGAGATTAATCCTTTGTTGGCTGCTTCTTTTGCAAATATTTTCTCCCATTCTGAGCGTTGTTTTTTCTTTGTTTGTGGTTTCCTTTGCTATGCCAAAGCTTTTAAGTTTACTTAGGTCCCATTTGTTTATTTTTGTTTTTATTTTCATTTCTCTGGGAGGTGGTTCAAAAAATATCTTGCTGTGATTTATGTCAGAGAGTGTTCTGCTTATGTTTTCCTCTAACAGATTTATAGTGTCCAGCTTTACAGTTAGGTCTTTAATCCATTTTGAATTTATATCTGTGTACGATGTTAGGGAGTGTTCTAATTTCATTCTTTTACACGACCAGGTTTCCCAGCACCACTTATGGAAGAGACTGTCTTTTCTCCATTGTATTTCCTTGCCTCCTTTGTCATAGATGAGTTAACCGTAGGTGTGTGTGTTTATCTCTGGACTTTCTATCCTGTTCCATTGATCAATATTTCTGTTTTTGCGGGAGTATCATACTGTTTTGTTTACTGTAGCTTTGTAGTATAGTCTGAAGTCAGGGAGCCTGATTCCTCCAGCTCTATTTTTTTTCCTCATGATTCATTTAACTATTCATGGTCTTTTGTGTTTCCATACAAATTTAAAAATTTTTTGTTCTAGTTCTGTGAAAAATGCCATTGGTTATTTCATAAGGATTGCATTGAATCTGTAGATTGCTTCAGGTAGTATAGTCATTTTCAAAAAATGATTCTTCCAATCCAAGAACACTGTATATCTATCCATTTTGTTCTGCAATCTTTTATTTCTTTCATCAGTATCTTACAGTTTTCTTAGTACAGGTCTTTTACCTCCTTAGGTAGGTTTATTCCTAGGTATTTTATTCTTTTTGATGCAATGGTGAATGGGATTGTTACCTTGGTTTCTCTTTCTGATCTTTTGTTGTTAGTGTATGGAAATGCAAGATATATCTGGGTATTAATTTTGTATCCTGCAACTTTACCAAATTCATCGATGAGCTCTAGTAGTTTTATGGTAGCATCTTTGGAGTTTTCTATATGTAGTATCATGTCATCTGCAAACAGTGACAGTTTTCCTTCTTTTTCAATTTAGATCCATTTTATTTCCTTTTCTTCCTGATTGCCATGGCTAGGACCACCAAAACTATGTTGAATAATACTGGTGAGAGTGGACATTCTTGTCTTGTTCCTGATCTTAGGGAAATACTTTCAGTTTTTCATCATTGAGAATGCGGTTTGCTGTGTGTTAGTCATATATGGCCTTTGTTATGTTGAGGTAGGTTCCCTCTGTGTCCACTTTCTGGATAGCTTTTATCATAAATTGGTGTTTAATTTTGTCAAAAGGTTTTTCTGCATCTACTTCATGATCATATGTTTTTTTCTTCTTCAATTTGTTAATGTGGTGTATCAAACTGATTGGTTTGCAGATATTGAAAAATCATTACATATCTGGGATAAATCCCACTTGAGCAGGGTGTATGATCCTTTTAATCTTTTGTTGGATTCAGTTTGCTAATATTTTGTTGAGAATTTTTGCATCTATATTCATCAATTATATTCACCTGTAATTTTGTTTTTTATGATATCTTTGGTTTTCTTTTTTCTTTTTTTTTTTTTTTCTGTATGCGGGTCTCTCACTGTTGTGGCCTCTCCTGTTGTGGAGCACAGGTGCCAGAGCTCCAGAAATGCAGGCTCAGCAGCCACGGCTCACAGGCCCAGCCACTCCACGGCATGTGGGATCTTCCCAGACCGGGGCATGAACCTCTGTCCCCTGCATCAGCAGGTGGACTCTCAACCACTGCACCACCAGGGAAGCCCCTGTCTGGTTTTCTTATCAGGGTGATGGTGGCCCCATAAAATGAGCTTGGGTGTGTTCTTGCCTCTGCAATTTTTCAGAAGACTTTCACAAGGATAGGTATTAACTCTTCTCTAAACATTTGATGGAATTTGCCTGTGAAGCCATCTGGTACTGGACTTTTGTTTGTTTGAAGATTTTTAATCACATTTTCCATTTCAGTACTTGTGATTGGTCTGTTCATATTTTCTATTCCTTCCTGGTTCAGTGTTGGAAAGTTGTATGTTTTTAAGAATTTGTCCAAATGTTGTATTAGCAAACAGAATCCAGCAGCACATTAAAAGGATCATATAGCATGTTCAAGTGGGGTTGGGTAAACCCCAGTAGGGTTTATTCTTATTCTTTCTAAGAATTTGTCCATTTCTTCTAGCTTGTCCATTTTATTGGTGTATTATTGCTTCTGATAGTCTCTTATGATCCTTTGTATTTCTGTGGTGCCTGTTGTAACTTCTCCTTTTTTATTTCTAATTTCATTGATTTGAGTCTTCTTTTTTTTTTGTTTTTTTGTGTCTCACAAAAGGTTTATCAATTTTTTTTATCTTCTCAAAGAATCAGCTTTTTGTTTCATTGATCTTTGCTATTGTTTTCTTCATCTCTGTTTCATTTATTTCTGCTGTGATCTTTATGATTCCTTTCCTTCTACTCACCTTCAGTTTTGCTTTTTCTTCTTTCTCTAGTTGCTTAAGGTGTAAGGTTAAGTTGTTTATTTGAGATTTTCTTGTTACTTGAGGTAAGATTTATTGCTGTAAACATCCCTCTTAGAGCTGCTTTTGCTGCATACCATAGGTTTTTGGATTGTCATGTTTTCACTGTCATTTTTCTCCAGGTATGTTTAAATTTCTTCTTTGATTTCTTCAGAGATCCATTGATTATCTAGTAACATATTATTTAGCTTCCATGTGTTTGTGTATTTTACAGGTTTTTTTCCTGTAATTGATTTCTAATCTCATAGAGTTGTGGTCAGAAAAAAATGTTTGATGTGATTTCAGTTTTCTTAAACTTACTGAGGCTTGATTTGTTCCCCAAGATGTGATCTATCCTGGAGAATGTTCTGTGTGCACTTGAGAAGAAAATGTATTCTGCTGCTTTTGAATGGAACGTCCTATAATTATCAAATAAGTCTATCTGGTCTAATGTTTCATTTAAGGCTTGTGTTTCCTTATTAATTTTCTGTCTGCATGATCTATCCATTGGCATAAGTGAGTTGTTAAAGTCCCTCACTATTATTGTCGATTACTGTCGATTTCCCCTTTTATAGCTCTTCGCATTTGCCTATATATTGAGGTATTCCTATGTTGGGTGCATAAATATTTACAATTGTTATATCCTCTTCTTGGATTGATCCCATGATCATTATATAGTGTACTTCTTTGTCTCTTGTAAGAATTTTATTTTAAAGTATATTTCCTCTGATAAGAGTATTGCTACTCCAGACTTCTTTTGATTGCCATTTGCATGGAATAACTTTTTCCATCCCCTCAGTTTCAGTGTGTATGTGTCCCTAGGTCTGAAGAGTGTTTCCTGTTGACAGCCTATATTCAGGTCTTGTTTTCATATCCATTTAGCTAGTCAGTGTCTTTTGGTTGGAGCATTTAGTCTATTTACATTAAAATAATTATCGATATATATGTTCCTTTTGCCATTTTCTTAATTGTTTTCAGTTTGTTTTCATAGGTCTTTGTTTTTCCCCTTCTTCTTTTGTTCTCTTCTCTTGTGTTTCCTGCCTAGAGAAATTCCTTTAGCATTTGTTGTAAAGCTGGTTTAGTGGTGCTGGATTCTCTCAGCTTTTGCTTGTCTGTAAAGCTTTTGATTTCTCCATCTAATCTGAAGTACAACCTTCCTGGACAGAGTATTCTTGGTTGTAGGTTTTCCCTTTCATCCCTTTACATATATCCTGCCACTCCCTTCTGGCCTGCAGAGTTTCTCTGAAAACTCAGCTGATAACTTTATGGGAATTCTCTTGTATGTTATTTATTGTTTTCCCCTTGCTGCTTTTAATATTTTTCTTTGTATTAATTTTTGTTAGTTTTATTAATATGTGTCTCAGTGTGTTTCTCCTTGGGTTTTTCCTTTATGGGACTCTCTGCACTTCATGGACTTGGGTGACTATTTCCTTTCCCTTGTTAGGGAACTTTTTGACTAAAATCTCTTCAAATATTTTCTCAGTCCCTTTCCTTTTCTCTTCTTCTGTGACCTCTATAATTCAAATTTTGGTGAATTTAATGTTGTTTCAGAGGTCTCTGAGACTGTCCTCATTTCTTTTCATTCTTTTTTCTTTGTTCTTTTCTGTGGCAGTTATTTCCACCATTCTTTCTTCCAGCTCACTTATCTGTTCTTCTGCCTCAGTTTTTCTGCTGTTCATTTTTTCTAGTGTATTTTTCATTTTAGTTATTGTATTGTTCATCACTGTTTATTTATTCTCTAGTTTTTCTAGGTCATTGTTAAACATTTATTGTATTTTCTCAATCTGTGCATCCATTCTTTTCCCAAGATTTTGGATCACCTTTACTATCATTATTCTGAATTCTTTTTCATGCAGATTGCCTATCTCCTGTTCATTTATTTGGTGTTGTAGTTTTTTACTTTGCTCCTTCTTCTGCAACATATTACTTCATCTAACTTACTGTGTTTGTGGTCTCTTTTCTGTAGGCTGCAAGTTTGTAGTTCCTCTTGCTTCTGGTGTCTGCCCTTGGTGGGTGAGATTGGTCCAGGGGCTTGTGTAGGCTCCCTGATGTGAGGGAATTGTGCCTGCCCTCTGGTTATGGAGTTGGGTCTTGTCTTGTCCTTCTGGTGGTCAGGGCTGTGTCAAGTGGTGTGTTTTGAGGTGTCTGTGAGCTTTTTACAACTTTAGGCAACATGTCTGCTTAATGGATGGGGCTATATTCTTGTCTTGCTGGTTGTTTGGCCTGAGGCATTCCAGCACTGGAGCTTGCAGGTTGTTGGATGGGACTGAGTCTTGGTGCAGAGATGGGGACTTCCTAGAGAGCTCATGCAGATTAATATTCCCTGGGGCCAGAATTTCCCTAGTGGTCCAGCAGCTAGGACTTGGCACTCCCACTGCAGGGCCTCTGGTTCAACCCCCAGCAGTGAAACCAAGATCCCACAAACCTCACGACATGGGAAATAAACAAGCAAACAAACAAACAGACAAACAAAAACCAAGACCAACAAAAAAAAGCCAATAAAACAACCAAATTAAAAAACCACAAAAACCAAAACAGAAAATAAGAACAAAACTAACAGAAACAAAAAAACTGAAAACCAAAAAAAATTAAAGCAAACAAAAACCAAAAAAATAACAACTATAAAAATATACTATAATTTTAATAACTTAAATTAAAAATAAAAACATAAAACAAGAACAACAAATTTCCTAAGGCCCCCACTACCAGTGTCTCTTCCCCCATGGTCCACTACAGCCAACTTCTGCCTCCCCAGAAAACCCTTCAAGGCCTCTAGGTGGGTCTCTGGACATGTTGTGGGCACTGTGAGGGTAGCTCAGACTCTGAACTGGCCCAATTCCTGTGTGTACATGCCCACAAAGTCTACAGATGTTAAAGCTAGACCTCTCTGAGATGTTCTGTAGGCGCTGGGCTTACCAAGCCAATCATGGGGGTTTAATCTACGTCTTGTGCAGCTGCAAGGAGAGATTTCAATATTTCTTCCTTAATCACACAGCCCCTGGTGCTCAGCTTTGCTTTTGGTCATACCTCTGTGTGTGGGCCACACTCAGGCATTGTTTCCCACCCAGGAGAGAGCAGGTGAAGGCAGAAACTGGGGGAATACTTGCCCATTTCTGCAGGAGGGGGTGGGGCAGCAGCTGACTGAGGCACAAGCACTTTCTTAGGTGGGAGGGGGATGAGGCAGCCAGGACTGGGGCACACTTGCTCACTCTGGTGGAAGTTCCTCTAGTGTCTGCAAAGGCAGGAGCTGGATGGAGGTGGGAACTGACTAGGGTGTGGGTACTCACTCAGGCAAGAGGAGAATAAAACAGCAATGACTGGAGCATGCACTAATTCTAGTGGGAGCCTCCCTCCCCAGTGCCTGTGGAAGCAGGGACTGGTGTGTGGGGAGAGAGACTGTGATGGTGGTGCTGCCCTTCACACATCTCTCAATAATGGTGCTTCACTTCTATGGCAGTCCAGGCTTCTTCCAGTAGCATTCCTGGTTGTAGAGATCCTATTCCAGGTCTTCCTATTCTGCCATATTGACCTCTCCTCTGAGGTTTATATTTTAGTTGTGTGATGTATTGTGTGTATGTAGGTATATGTAATATCTTGTCTGTTTCTATAAACGTATAACAAATAAAACACTAAGACAAAAGTCAAAAGAGATGACTTCTAACTGATGGGTCAAGGAAGAATGCTCAGGGAAGATAGTAGGTGATCTGCATATTTAAAGAAAAGTAATTGATTCTAGGTATAAATAAATAATTGCAACTAAAGGTAAAGGGACTATCATCTGAAAAGATATACCTCTTTAGGGAACTAAGCAACAATTCTCTGACTAGAATGTAAACTGTATAAGGAGGAGGAGAGCAACAAGAATTTAGGATGAAGACAACGAGATAGGAGAGGCCCTATGTACCATGTAAAGAGGTTTGAACATCAGCCTTTATTTTTTATGCTACTGGGAGTTCAAATAATCAGATTAGGAATTCTACTCTAGGTTTTCTCTTCTCACATTATATTCCTTGTTTCTTTCATGATCAACCATATGAAGAAGCTTACAAATATTTATGTCTAGTCAGAGCCTCTCTTCTGAATTCCATGATTGTTAGACATTTCCATGATGATATGCTGACTAAAGCACAGAATAAATATTAATGATATTGCATTTATTATTTTTATCTCCTCAACTTTCTTCTTATTATCTGTTCCTGATACATGTTAATGATGAAATTAGTCAACTAGAAAACCACTCTATTCTCCATCCAGCCAGAAGATATTTGGAATACAATAAAAAAGACCAAATTCCTCTTAAGTGTTCCCTCTTAACCTGCCTAACCACATGGGTTTGGTCTTCTGTGCATATTTATCTTTCTAAATATATACACTTTTATTTCTAAGAGATGTCTTTTAAATAGCATGTATATACGACCCAGCAATCACACTACTGGGCATATACCCTAAGAAAACCATAATTCAAAAAGAGTCATGTACCAAAATGTTCATTGCAGCTCTATTTACAATAGCCAAGACATGGAAGCAACATCAATGTCCCTCAACAGATGAATAGATAAAGAAGATGTGGCACATATATACAATGGAATATTACTCAGCCATAAAAAAACCCAAAATTCAGTTAGTTATAGT
The DNA here is from genome assembly GCF_003676395.1 of Aethalodelphis obliquidens. NCBI lineage: Eukaryota > Metazoa > Chordata > Mammalia > Artiodactyla > Delphinidae > Aethalodelphis > Aethalodelphis obliquidens. The sequence continues at coordinate 1,140,137 of NW_020838040.1, read as the reverse complement.
GAGATGGATGGACCTAGAGTCTCTCATATGGAGTAAAGTAACTCAGAAAAAGAAAAACAAATACCATATGCTAACACATATATATGGAATCTAAAAAAAAAAAAAAAAAAGGTTATGAAGAACCTAGGGGCAGGACAGGAATAAAGACATAGATGTAGAGAATGGACTTGAGGACATGGGGAGTGAGAAGGGTAAGCTGGGACGAGGGGAGAGAGTGGAATGGATATATATATATATATACACTACCAAATGTAAAATAGATAGCTAGTGGGAAGCAGCTGCATAGCACCGGGAGATCAAGTCGGTGCTTTGTGACCACCTAGAGGGGTTGGATATGGAAAGTGGGAGGGAGACACAAGACGAAAGAGATATGGGGATACATGTATATGTATATCTGATATACTTTGTTATAAAGAAGAAACTAATACACCATTGTAAAGCAATTATACTCCAATAAAGATGTCAAAAAAATTTTTTTAAATAAATAGCATGCATGTTATGTTATGTATGGTAAAGTCAACAGGATTTTTTCTTTAGTAATATCTCTTTTGTTTAATATCTGAGGGCAATGAGAAATTGTCATTGTAAAATATAAGAAACAGAAAATGTTTATGCATGCCATTAATCTGTGAGATCCCAACAAATTTGGTTAAATAAGTTAGAGTCCTATGTATTATTTGCTGGGTGAATTTTTTGGACACAGGACAGAGTTACTACAACGTAGAAACAATATGAACATGTAGAAGGTAAAAAATGAATCCAATGTCCTAACAAATATTCTTCTGAGAAAGTAGTATTTGAAAAAGAATTATCTAACTAAGATATACACTTTCATGTGAGCACAAAGTAAGGGATTTTAGTGCCATTTTATACATATACTTGAGATTATCACTAATAATCATAGATTATTATGATCATAAAAAGAGAGGAATAAGATAAGAATGAGTTCAAATACAGGGGCTGAGTGTGTTAAGCAAATGCTACTCTGATTAGAATGGCATTTACCTGCAGTTTAAGCTCAGCTCTGCTATAATAGTTATTCACGTTTTTCTCATCTATTAGATGACAATAGAAAAAGTACCTCACAAGTTTTGGAAGGATTGGATGAATTTACACATTTAAAATATTAAGCACAAAGTGAAGTAAACCAGACAGAGAAAGACAAATATCATATGATGTTGCTTATATATGGAATCTAAAAATGTGACACAAATCAACTTGTTTACAAAACAGAAAGAATTACAGACAGAGAAAGCTTATATTTACCAATGGGGAAAGGGGAAGAACGATAAATTAAAAGTTTGGCATTGACATATACACACTACTAAATATAAGATAGGTAACCAAGAAGGAACTACTGTGTAGAACAGAGAACTATATTCAATATCTTGTAATAATCTATAGGAAAAAGATTCTGAAAAAGAATATATATATGTGTGTGTGTGTGTGTGTGTGTATATATATATATATATATATATATATATATATATATATATATAACTTGCTGTACACCTAAAGCTAACATAACTTTATAAACTAATGATACTTCAATAATTTAAAAAAATACACACATTTTATTATACATATTCAAGTAAGTTGAATTCCTCTTTTCCTTCTATATTTTGTTGGAAACCCCTAAAATAATAGATTCAAAGTAATTTAGTTGCAGAAATTGAAAATATCCTTTGAGCTATATTAATAGACATATAGAGAATAGTTTAAAGAGCTATATAGGAACTTTTCCCACTAAAGTGATAATATAAATGTGACTCTAGGGCAAAGAGTTGATGTTTTAAACTATTATTTTTCCTGAATAGTTTGTAAATAATATTTCTCTTTGTGTATGGCTTTTGTTTTAAGAAAACAAAAAATATTAATCATTTTTTCTGTATAATAAAATATACTGGCATAAACAGATATTTATGCAGACATAATAAGCCTTATAATCTTCCTGTAATAAGAATTTAAACATGCTGAAATTCCAAATGGTATGAAAATCAGTTATTTTGTAACTGGTTAAAGAATTGTGGAACTCATTGATTTTGCTTGATGTTTTGGAAAATAAGATGTATGAGACAAATAAACAATAAAAAATAATGTTCCATTTGTTATAAATACATACTAGTCAAAGTCAGAGTAATATATCTATCCCATAAATACTCTCATATATATACTACATATGTAATAATTTATAAATCTATTAGCACAAATTATAGTATATTACTCCAATAATATTTCTGAAAGAAAAAACATTTTCCACCAGTTTTCTCTTGTGCTTATTGCTTTCCTATCACTTCCCATGAATGTATTTGAGGTGTCAGGGAGGGACAGTGATACACTCATCTATGTACCATTGCTCTACCTTTTGAAAAATGGAAAAGCAATCTACTCATGTGATGTTGCAGAACGACTCTCACTTTGAAACCAGCTGAGAATTCCCCTTGCTCTCTTCTGGATGTGTGATAGGATATTTAGGAACAAAATGTATCCCAAAAGGAAAATAAGAATAAACCACACTATTTCAAGCCAGACATTCCTTCCTGACTCATGACACAGGAACACATATTGTTGCCATTAATACAGATAAATTAACAATGACACTATTCTACTATTTCCAATACACTGTTACATAAATGAATGTTGTATAATTTATGCAAATGTCTATGTATTCAGCTGAATCATTAAATCACTTCATTTTAAAATATATATTCAATTGGACTAATGAAGTTATATAGTCAAATAGTAAAGGCTACAGAGACAACCATAAATATTATTACCTTCTGGTTCATTTCTCACTTATAAGCAGTCTCATCAATATTTAGGTGATTGGAAAAAACTGTAGAGTAATTTTGTACAACTTCTGAATTCAAAAACTCAGTGTAGTAAAGGAAATGATAATTTTGAATAAAATCTTTCTGAAATTATGACATATAATAATTTACTTTTCCAATTCATCTTTCCTCCCTTCCTTTTCTCTTTTCCTTTCTGAACAAATCCAACATATATTTCTGGTTTCTATATTCACTTAATAACCTGACACTCTTCCCTTCACCAAATTTTGAAGCCTAATTATACAGCTGAGCCTCTTCTTCATTCCCCATGACAAACATATCATCAATTTTTGTCAGTCTTTTTTTTTTTCAATCTCCCATAAATATTCTTTCTCCCTATTCCTAGTTGCCAACATATTTCAAATTTAAACTCTCATTTGTGGATATCTAGAGTATTGTAATACTTTCAATGACCTCCCTATCACCGGTCTCTCACCCCCTCTCTCTGGAACGTGAAACCTCAAGCACTGTTTTAGTGGTGACCTTCCTCTGCTAAAAATATTCCAGAGACTTTCAGATGACTGCTGATTATTTCCTATTTAAGATGAATAAAACTATGAGCCTTGTTTAGGTTTAAATTTCTAGCTTTCTATCTCACTATTCCATAAAACTAGCCAAGCTGTTATATTTACTATTCTTTGATGATATCATTATAATTTTGCTCTTACCATGCCGTCTATAAAAAATAACCTAAACATAGCCTCTACCTATGATAACACTATTTATAGGACTCTCTTCCTTAAGCAATCTTTCAAATTTTCTCTGATAGTTTCATTTCCCTTCAGCACTTAGCTGTTTTTTATTCTACTCAATTATATAAGTTGTGTTTTGTCACCCTAAGGACAGAATTAATGTGTCAAATTTTCCCCTTACATAATATTTTTCTAACCATTATGTAGCAGACTTTCATATAAATACAAATATACAAATGACCATCATATGCATTATGTGCACACACACACACACACACACACACACACACACACACACACTTCTCTAATCACTACTTATACTTGCTCTCCAGGCTTATGAGAACCTTCGGGTTAAGGCAAAAATCCTGTAATGTTCATCTTGTTAGAATAAGAGATCCCTCATTAACTCAGAGTGTTAAATGAAACAGTTGAGTTAGTAACCAAATTGACAAAGAGCCAGCTGAATATGTGTATGATTAGGGGCTTTATCATTTTGTTCTTAGACTAATTATATGGTTCATTATTTTGGAATGTGTGCTTAGCTTCAAATGTTTTTTTTTTTTTCCCTTAGATTTTGGGTTTTGCCATCTGGTTTTATGTGTTTTCCCTTTAAAAATTAAAGCTTTATTTTACGTTTGACTTGTAGCAAAAATAAAAATAATAAACCCAGTAGAAATAAGAGAATGAAGAAATTTGCCCTAACAAAAAGAAAAAAGATTTAATAAAACAAAAATGACATACACAATATGGCTTCACTAAATGAGAATGGACTGAGGATGTTTTTCAGCACCACTGTGCAAAGCCATCAGTTAACATAGATTTTCCAAAGCACTGAGGTTACCATAAAGACAAATGAATTTTTTTCTGTAATATATATATATATTTATATGAAAACAACTACCTTATTAGTAAAAGAGTTCAAGGAAATTAACTAACAGTCAACGTACACATTTATACAGTAACTTTGTCATCTTGACTGTCTCTGCATCACTAATTTCCTCATTTAAGTTGAAGATTTGAGTTCATTTATTTAAATACACTTCCTGTCAATTTTTCACTAAATTTACTAAGGAAATGAGGAAGGGAAATATCTGTAACATCAGAAATCAGGAAAGCCTAGTATTACCAAATTAAGAATTTTTTGTAAGAAACTTTATGAGACCAGATTGAGGGAAATAAATGTTATGAAAATAAAGAAAGCAAAAGACTTTCTGGGAGATTACTGGTCAAAGTCCCCAGCAAAACCATCGTCAGGCTTGTGAGAAAGGGCAGAGCATAAAGCAGTGAGGTGGTTGGGCATGAGGAAGGGATCTCAACTGTATACAGAGTTGGAGCAATAAAAGCAACCAAAGAATTTGTCCTGCCTGCTTGTTGGTTGTTACGGAATGTGGTTCGGCAGTACCAGATGCATCTCCTTCCTGCTTGAATCTTACCAGACAGAATCTGAACAGAAAAACCTTCTCTAATCTGGGCTGAGTGTTCTCCAGGTTGACTGCATTGCTTTCATCCTTCTTTGTTCTCCAGGGTGGGTGCCATGTTTCTTGAATCACAGTTTATCTTCTTTCTTACCTTTCTCCTCTGTGTCACTAGAGCACAGGCTTAAGAAACTTCCTATAAAGTACTTAGAAGATATTTTTCCTCAGTAATTGCCTGCCTGAATATATTTATAGTTTTTTCGCAAGTATGGAATTGAATGTAGAAGTAACTTTATGTTAAGACTTGAAGGCTTGACTCTCATTTTTCTACTGCACATTGTGCTGCTTGTAAGAAAATAAAAATCTCTGCCTGATTCTAGTGTCTTGTGGCAAACTGCTTTATTTTCCCCTCACTGCTTTCAACATTTTCCTCTCTTTCAGATTTTTTTCTCTATCTCTAATGCTCACAGTAATGTGTCCAGATCCTTGTCTTTTTCATTCATTAGTGTAAACACTCAGTGGTCTCTTTTGAATCTTAAGACCATGTCCTTAAGCTCTAGGAAGTTTCTTGTATTTTAGCTTTAATAATTTTCTCCTCACTGTCTTCTCTATTCAATTCTTTCTGCAAAACATTAGTGTAAATTTAGGCCTCATGGGTTAATATCAAGTTTATCTACTTTTCTCTCATATTTCCTGCCCTTTTGTTTTGCTGTATTGTATAAAAATAAATTTCTTCAATTTTATATTTTGAACATTCTATTGCATATTTATTTTACAACCATATTTTAATGTCCAAGAGCTCCCCTTTGTTCTCTTATTATTTAAAAATTCTGTCACCACTTCTGATGTGTGTGTGTGTTGTGGAGGGGGGTTCCTCACACATCCAAACAATTCTCAGACACCAACTCGGTATCCTACCATTCAACTCAATTTTGACACTATATTCCTGTAGTTAGCATTAGATGCACAGATTAATGTCTCAGTCTTATAAGACTGCACCCCAAACCGAATTTCAGATGCCAATCACAAGTTCAGGTTGTCACCTAGGTTTCTGATTGACCAGCTGTAGATCACAGGTTCCAAAGACCCTCTTTTTAGGTTTGACTAATTTGCTAGAGCAGCACATAGAACTCAGAGAAACATTTTACTTACTAGATTATCATTTTATTGTAAAAGGATATTACTCAGTACAGCCAGATGGAAAAGATAAATAGGGCAAGGCTTGTGGGAAAAGTCACAGAGCATTTATGCCCTCTTCAGGCATGTCACTCTCCCAGCACCTCCAAGTGTTCACCAACCTGGAAGCTCTCTGACCCTGTTCTTTTGGATTTTTATGGAGAATTTACATAGGTGTTTTTGATTAAATCATTGGCCATTAGTGAATGAACTCAATCTTCAGCTCCTCTCCTCTCTCCAGAGTTCAGGAGGTGGGGCCGAAAATTACAATACTCCAATCACATTGTTGGCTCCACTGGCAACCAACCCCATGATTAGGTGCTTTCCAAAGCTCATCTCATTAACAGAACAATGTGCACCTTTGTCAGGCTCATTACAGGAAATTTCAAGAGTTCTGGGAGCTCTGTGTCAGAAACAGGAAGAAACTAAATATATATTTCTTATTATAAATCACAATATCCATTGTTCAACATACTTTTGACTCTGTGAGGATACTAATTAAGGGGTATTAAAGTTTATGTTATTTCTTTCAATTTCCTGAATTCAGTTTCTGCATTCTTTGATGTTCAAGTCTTTGTCCTATTTAATCTTATGTTTAGTTTGTTAGTTTTCTTGGAATGTTTTGTGATTCTTGGATATCCAATAATATTTTATTTTAGCATCTTTTAAAAATATTTCAAAATTTTTATATTAAATTTAGCAAATTGAGAGAGAGACAGAGACTATTGAAATAATTGGCTTACACAATTGGCATTGGCTAGGCAAGTCTGAAATAGGAGAGACCATCCGGACATCAGAAGGGGCAGACAGGAAACTCTGAGACAGGAGCTGAAGCTATAGTAGTCTATATGTTGAACTTCTTCCTCAGGGAAGCTCTTAAAGTCTTCAAACTGATTGAACTAGACCCACCCAGTTTATCAAGGGTAATCATCTTTCCTTCAAATCAATTGATTATAGATGTTAATCACATTTACAAAACACCATCACACCAACACCCAGATTAGTGGTTGATTGAATAACTAGGGACTGTTGTCTAGTCAATTAGACATAAAAGACTAACCATCACAGGTGGTCAAATAAAATTCCCACCGTTTTTGCTGCTAGAGTACAGAGAGAATAGAGTCACAAATAGTATCATGATGAAGCACATTGATTTGACTTTGGAGTGAGATTACCTGGGTTCAAATTATAGTTCATCTACTTATTGGTTTCATTATGTGATTTCTTTGTGCTTCAATTTTCTGAGCTGTAGATAATAATAATACCTACCTTAGAAAGTGTGAAGATTAAATTTAACATACATAAAGCGTTATAATGTTGCTTGTCACATGGTAAGCACTAGATGAGAGGTTGCTGTTATTACTGATGTTGCTATTATTGATACTGGCTTCTCAGAATTCTGTGGATACATGTGAGACAATAAAGTGAAGGGATCAACTGTTTCTTATAAAATATTCTCAATTAACTTTTCTCCATAATATCAATGTTTTCATAGTCCACATCTTCCTGATATTTTGGAAAGAAAACTAACTTCTTTCACTATTATCCACTCCACAAGTACAATGAGTAACAGAATCTCTGGTTGTCGCTCCACTCCACCATAAGTTTTTTGTCTTTCAGGAATGTGTTAATGTTTCTCATTTGAAGACAGCCCACCTCTGCTCACTTTGTTTTTGTCTATTTATCTATGTTTTATTCCTTCTGTATTATTTTTAATAGAATCACAGGGTGAGCTGATATAAAGAATCATATTGTCACATCAGAGTCATAGGAATCAGAGAACTTACCCATTATTAATATTTATTAATAGTTTAAGATGTAGATAATAAGAGGCACAGAAAAATCAAAGAAAGAGAGCTCTTAAATTCTTCCTTCCCACATCAGACACATACTCTCTGCCAAAGAATAATACATGAGGTTTTACCGGGTTCCTCGCATCCAAGGAACATTTAAGTTATTAAATACCTCTATTTTATACCTCAGAAATTATGTATCTGATGTGATATTTTTAAGAGAATCATGCTTCATAAATTCTCTATTTGTACTATAAGTAATCTTTTTGCCAGAGACATCCAGCTAAGGGTTTTCAGTAAATAATTGATCTTATTCTTCTTGCTCAAAATTATTTGGTCTATAAATAAGTTATTTTGTCTTTTCATATACATTTAAGAATCAGCTATAAAATATTTTTCCTGGGGATTTGAATGGAATTTTGTTGAATTTATAGATTAATATGGAGAGAATTAACATCTTAACAATATTGTGTTCCAATTTATAAACACAGCTTATCTCTCCATTTATAAAAAAAAAAATATTTCATTTCTTAATCAGAGTTCTGTAATTTTCAACACACAGACATGGTAAATATTTTGAAAGATTTTGTATTGTAAGGCCAACTGGCCCGAGGCAGGGGAACACAATCAGATTCACAGACCGAAATTCTCCGGACCACCCAGTTCCAGAAACTGCCCTGGAGACATTCCGGACCACCCAGTTCCAGGAACTGACCTGGGGACTTTGAACCCAGCCCAGCCTTCCCGCCTTTCGAGGGGCGGGACTAACGGTCCCCCAGGATACCCGAAAAGACCACCAAATAAGGAATACCCTGCACCCTCCCAGATTCACCATACCCCTTTCCCTTCTTCCCCTATAAAATCTTGCCCAACCCTCGCCCAGGTGCGACTTCTCTGGCCCCCTTTCTCTCGGACCAGTGAGCCTTGCCTGGGAATGCTCCCTAATAAAGCTCACTTGAAGCTTTCCTCTGTTTCGTGGTGCCGTTTGTTAAGATCCGACCTTACATGTATTATCACTGTTATTTCATTAATACTGCTTTTGCATTTCAATTTCCAATTAATCATCCTTTATACAGAGAAATAAACTTGATTTTTGGTTGTTGACTATATCTATTATGACATAGCTAACCTCAATTTTTGGTTCTAGGAACTTTTTTGTATATTCCTTTAGATTTTCTACATAGAAAATCATATCATCTATGAATGAAGGAAATTTTATACATTTCTTTAAAATCAGTATCCATTTGTTTCTTTTTCTTACCTCCTTGCACTGACTAAGCTCCATTAAGGTGTTAAATAGGAGGATAAGAGAAGAAATCATTTCCCTTTTCCATTCTTATGGAAAACACTTTTGGTCTTTTAGCCTTGAGTATGGTAGTAGCTGTAGGTTTTTCATAAATACCCTTTATCAGGTTGAGAAAGTATCCTTCTATTTCTAGTTTACTGGAAATTTTTATCAAGCTACTATATTGAATTTTGTTGAAGAATTTTTCTGATCTATTCAGATTATCATACAGTTTTTCCTTCTTTGGTCTATTGATATGGCTAATTACATTGATTGACTTTCAAGTGTTATACTAGTTTTGCATTCCTGGGATAACTCTCACTTTGTAGTGATACATTATCTTTTTTTATATTGCTGGATTGTATTCACTGATATTTTGTTGAAGACTTTTGCACTTATGTTTAAGAGAGCTCTCATTTTGAAGTTTAAGTTTCCTGTAATGTCTTTGTCTGGTTTTAGTATCATAGTAAGCTTGGCCTCATAAAATAAGTTGAGGAGTTGTTTTGCTTTTTCTACTCCCTGAAAAAAATGTTTGAATTGAGACTATTTCCTCCTTAAATGTTTGAACAATTCAATAGTAAATCCATCTAGGTCTGGAGTGTTATTTCTTGGAGGGAGAAGTTTTTAACAAAAATTCATTTTGGAAAGATAGATACATAGATACAAGAATATATAAATATAGATAGAATTAGATAAAGATTATTTCTTCTCCTTTATTTCCCTTTATTTCTTTTATTTGTATAATAAGAATGTATTGCTTTTCTAAAACAAAAGTTATTTTTTTTAATTTTTTTTACAAACGTTATTTTTAATTGTAGTGGGATTAAGATATCTAATTAAATTTAAGTTTTCATCTGGAACAATAAAGGATTGAAATGAGGGAAGCTTAATTTTTATTATTTTTTAATAATGAGAAAGACTTTTAAGAGCTATACTGTACTACAATAATAAATGAAACAAGGTAGTGGTTCTGGAGAAATCCATAGATCAGTTAAAGAGAGGTAAGAAACACATGTGTGAATAAGAGAGTGAGAAAATTTATTAGATGTAGATGGCTTTTATCTAATAAATCTAAATTTATTAGATTCTGGGTTATTCAGTTATACATATTGGAACAACAACAACAAAAAGCTGGCAAACTAAAATGCATTAAAATATTCTCAGATGGATGAAAAATAGAAATTTAAGTCACTGATGACAAAAATGCAATTAGAAAATGTAGATGAATATATGTGTGCTACGTCTTGAATTCTGCCCCTCCCCCATCAAAACTCATATGGTGAAACTCTCATCCCCAGTGGGATTGTGTTTGGAGATAGGGCTTTTAAAGAGGTAATTATGATTAAATAAGGTCATACAGGTGAAACTAATCTGATAGGACAGATCTGTCTTCTTTGTCCTATATAAAGAAGAGACACTAGAGATCTTTCCCTCCATGAACACACTGAGGAAAGGTCATGTGATGGCACAGTGAGGAGGCAGCAGTCTGAAAGCCAAGAAGAGGGCTCTCCTCAGAAACTGACACTGCTCGTACCTTGATCTTGGACTTCCAGTGTCCAGAACTGTGAGACAATAAATTTTGTTTAAGCCACCCAGTCTGTGGTGTTTTGTCATGGCAGTGCAAGCAGACTAATGCAATGTGCAATAGATGGAAGAAGCTAGCCTGAACGTATGGCAAAATGTCTAAGAGGGGAAATCACAAAGTAAGTGGACAGATTTGATGCAATAAAAACTTAAGAATCAATTAGAGGGAAAAAAGCTGCCAACAATATTAAAAGTCAGGCAACACACCAAAAAATGTATTTGCAACACATTCAACTGATATCGATGGTGACACCCAAAGACCAGGAGATTTCAAGATTAATACAAGAGCAGTGGTTTTATGGACTAAGGAAAAGTAAAATACATGTCCTTGTGGTTTGGGCTCTGTAAGCTATTTTTGTCTTTAATCCAAACTTGCCCTGGTTCCTGTTTTCAAACCCCTTACTTGATATTATTGGTATAATTCAATCACTTAGGAAAGAAAGAGAGAAGATGGAGAGAGAGGAAAAGGAGGGGATGGGGGAGGAGGGGTAAGGGGGAAACTGAGCATTCTCTATCATGCTGGTTTTCGTCATTTCACAAAGCAGTGAACCAAGCATCTGCCCACATGGAATTATCATGCTAATAGGAGGAAAGTGACAGTAAGTAAAACAAATATACAATATCAGGTGATAAATGCTGGAAGAAAATTAAAGCAGGTTAAGGGAGAATGGGAATAGCAGGGCCCAGTTAATATGTGCTGTGGGATAGGAGCAATGTCAAGAGAGTGATCAGAAAAATCTCCCTGGATAAGAGACATAAGGAAGGAAGTGAGGAGTGAGCCAATCTGGTACCTGGTGTAGAATTCCAAAGTATAGGAAATGGCAATGCAAAGTATTTTGCTTGGCTTGTTCAAGACACAACAAAGAATCCACAGTAACTACAGTAAGTAGGTTTGAGAGGGAGAGACTAGGATATGAGTTCAGAGAGATGGAGGAAGGGGAAAGGCAGATTAAAAACATTCTTATACACTATAGTAAATATTCTGGTTTTTACTTCCATAAGGTGTCTATCTTATCAGATGAATATATTAATGGTTTAAGTGGCAGTTACAAAAAATAGTTTTTAAGAGCTTTGTTTTCTTTATTGCAAATGCAGAACGTGCTACCAAAAACATAGTATTTTAAAATTCAAAAACAAAATTGTGTGATTCAAAATTTTAAGCATTTTTGGGGAAAGATACAACAAATTTAGGTTAAAGGGATCCAGGCAAAATAAAGTAAAAATCAGCATGAGCAATGGAAAACTGAAGGCAATGTTATTCCACTTAACAGTGTTCTGGCAGCACATGGTATTTTTCTTTGATTTCTATAAAAAGAAATTATGAGTAGATTAGTGTTCTACTTCCTTAAATGTTGATGCATAATTCTATAATAATACATGTTATATAACAGAAAAAGTAGGTTGACATTTAAAATAGCTAATTTTATTAAAACAGTTTTTTCTACCCAACTCATACCCAAAGAATTCTTGGTGAGTTAATTTTTTTTAATATTAAAAATCAGTGTAGATTGTTTTTTCCAATTCCATGTGTAAGGAGCTTGGAAATTGTCACTGTGTCCTAACAACAAGTAAAAAGCTGAAGAGACTGAAAAATCAACTCTTCTTAGATCCATAAAAGAAGGAAGTACACAGGGCAAACTGGTACTACCAAGACTGAAGAGACAGGCAGGTATTACTGTGAGTCTTGGCTTCCCAGAGCAGAGATTCATAAGGGAAAACCTTCACAGGAACCAGTGACAGGATAGAAAAGCATGAACTGTAATTAAAAACTTGCTGGAAGCTCAGTGAGTACAACTCAGAGTTATTGATAAAATCTCCAAGGGACCCCCATTTACTTTCAGTAGTCTGACCAGGTCCACACAGTAAATATAGAGAAAAAAAATTCCTCCTCTACTTTCAGCATGTGTAGGAGAAAAGGAACCACTTTGAAATACACCAGGTATTTTTCTTAACAAGGCCTGTCCTCAAGCGAAACAAATTAACCAGAGCCTAACCTGCTGGGTTAGGCAAGGATGGGAAATACACAACTACAGCTGTCTCTAGCCTTCCACCTGGGAGAATGGAAATACTGAACTCTGGACAACTCTAGCGATTCTATTCCACATAACCAGGGAGAAAAAAAAGTGAGAGACACTTGTGAAGTTCACAGTGCAGGGGCATAGGTTCACTAAAAGACAGAGACCTAATCATAGAACTATAGAATGCTTTTCTTCCCTGCACACCTCACCACTACACTACTAAAGGCCTATCTACAGCAGCTCTTTTTACTGTGTCTTCATGTCCATCAATCAAGAAAAAGTTATAAGACAAACAACCAAAAGGCAAAAAACACAAAGTGAAGAGACATAGCGAATATCAGAACCAAACATGGCAGTGGTGTTGGAATTATAAGAATGGGAATTTATAACAACTATGATTAATAGCCTAAGGGCTCTAAAGGACAAAGTAGACAGCATTCAAGAACAGAAGGGCAATGTAAGCAGAAAGATGAAAATCCTAAAAAAAAAACTTAAATGAAATGTTAGATATTAAAAATACTGTAACAGAAGTGAAGACTGACTTTTATGGGCTTATTAGCAGACAAGACATGGTTATAAAAAGAATCTCTGAGCTAAAGTATATGCCAATAGAATATTTAAGAACCAGAAAGGAAAGAGAACAAAGATGGAAGAAAAAAAAGCCCCAAACAGAACAGAATATCCAAGGACAAGAGGATAACTACGAAAGGTATAACATACATGTAATAGGAATACCATAGGGAGGAGAAAAAGAAAAAGGAACATAAAAAAATATTTGAACAATAATGTTTTCCTCAGAAAACAGGAGATTTTCATAAAACAGAATTCACCTTGATAAGTCTAATAAAGGATGTTTTTCCCCTATGATGATTAAGCCAAATTCTTCTTATTTACATATAAAAGTTATTCGTTTTTTTTCTTTTTTCTTTTTTGTCTAGTTTGGTTGCTGTGCCAAGAGAAGAAAGTGAAATTAAAAGAACTAACATGTAGCTTCTCTCTTTTGACCTCACTATTTTTTTCTAAACAACAAATTTAGAAGTTAATTGGGACTCCAAATGAATGAGCAGAGTTCTCCATGCTATACAATAGGTCCTTGTTTGTTATCTATTTTAAATATAGCAGTGAGTATATGTCAATCTCAAACTCCCAATCTATCCCTCCCACCTACACTTCCCTGCTGGTAACCATAAGTTTGTTCTCTAAGTCTGTGAGTCTGTTTCTGTTTTGTAAATAAGTTTATGTGAATCATTATTTTTTTCAGGTTCCACATATAAGTGGTATCAAATGGTATTTGTCTTTCTCTGCCTGACTTACTTCACTTAGTATGATAATATCCTGGTCCATCCATGTTGCTGCAAATGGCATTCTTTTTAATAGCTGAGTAATATTCCATTGTATATATGTACCACAACTTCTTTATCCAATCTTCTGTTGATGGACATTTAGGTTACTTCCATGTCTTTGCTATTGTAAATAGTATGAACACTGAAGTGCATATATACTTTTGAACCATGTTTTTCTTTGGATATATGCTCAGGAGTGGATTGCTGGATCATAAGGTAGCTCTATTTTTAGTTTCTTAAGGAACTTCCCTACTGTTCTCCATAGTGGCTGTACCAATTTACCTTCCCACCAACACTATAAAAGGGATTTCTTTTCTCCACACCCTCTCCAACATCTATTGCTTGTAGACATTTTGATGATGGCCATTCTGACCAGTGTGTGGTGATAGCTCATTGTAACTTTGATTTGCTTTTCTCTAATAATTAGCAATGTTGAGCATCTTTTCATGTGCCTCTTTTTTTTTTTTTTTTTTTTTTTTTGTGGTACGTGGGCCTCTCACTGTTGTGGCCTCTCCCATTGTGGAGCACAGGCTCTGGACACACAGGCTCAGTGGCCATGGCTCACGGGTCCAGCCTCTGTGCAGCATATGGGATCCTCCCGGACTGGGGCATGAATCCATGTCCCCTGCATCAGCAAGCAGACTCTCAACCACTGCGCCACTGGGGAAGCCGCATATGCCTCTTGACCACGTGCGTGTCTTCTATGGAGAAATGTGTAATTAGGTCTTCTGTTCATTTTTTGATTGAGTTCTTTGTTTTTTTGATATTGAGCCACATGAGCTCTTTGTAAATTTTGGAGATTAATTCCTTGTCAATCACATCATTTGCAAATATTTTCTCCCATTCTGTGGGCTGTCTTTTCATTTTGTTTATGGTTTCTTTTGCTGTGCAAAAACTTTTGAGTTTAATTAGATCCAATTTGTTTGTTTTTGTTATTATTTCCATTACTGTAGGAGACATATCCAAAAAGAAATACTGCTGCGATTTATGTGAAAGTGTTCTGCTTATGTTTTCCTCTAAGAGTTTTATGGTATCCAGCCGTACATTTAGATCTTTAATTTATTTTCAGTTTATTTTTGTGTATGGGGTTAGGGAGTGTTCTACTTTCATTCTTTTACATATAGCTGTCCAGTTTTCCCAGAACTACTTATTGAAGAGATTGTTTTTTTCTCCATTGTATATTCTTTCTTTCTTGTCATAGATTAGGTGAGCATAGGTACATGTGTTTATCTCTGGACTTTCTATCCTGTTCCATTGATATATACCTCTGTTTTTGTGGCAGAACCATAATGTTTTGATGACTGGAGCTTTGTAGTATGGTCTGAAGTCAGGGAGCCTGATTCCCCCAGTTCCATTTTTCTTTCTCAAGATTTCTTTTGCTATTTGAGATCTTTTGTGTCTTCATACAAATATTCAGATTTTGTGTTCTAGTTCTGTGAAAAATGCCATTGATAATTTGATAGAGATTGCATTGAATTTGTCGATTGCCTTGGGCACTATAGTCATTTTGAAAATATTGATTTTTGCAATCCAAGAACATGATAGGTCTTTCCATCTCTTTGTGTGTCATCTTCAGTTTCTTTCATCAGTGCCTTACAGTTTTCAAAATACAGGTCTTTGGTCTCCTTCAGTAGGTTTATTCCTAGGTATTTTATACTTGTTAATGCGATGGTAAATGCGATTGTTTCTTTAATTTCTCTTTCTGATCTTTTGTTGTTATACATAGAAATGCAACAGATTTCTGTGTACTAATTTTGTATCCTACAACCTTACAGAATTCATTGATGAGCTCTAGTAGTTTTCTGATAACATCTTTAGGATTTTCTATGTAGAGTATCATGTCATCTGCAAATAGTGAAATTTGTACTTCTTTTCCAATTTGGATTCCTTTTATTTCTTTTTCTTCTCTTATATCTGTGGCTAGGACTCCCAAAATTATGGTGAAAAAAAGTTGTGGGAGTGGACATCCTTGTCTTGTTCTTGATCTTCAAGGGAATGCTTTCAGCTTTTCACCATTGATTATGATGTCAGTTGTAGGTCTGTCATATATGACAGAGGTGTTTTCACTCTATGCCCACTTTCTGGTGACTTTTTATCATGAATATGTGTTGAATTTGTCAAAAGATTTTTCTGCATCTATTGAGATGATCATAGGGATTTTATTCTTCAATTTGTTGATATGATATATCACACTAATTCATTTGTGGCTATTGATAAATCCTTGCATCCTTGGGATAAATCCCATTTGATCATGGTGTATGATCCTTTTAATGTATTGTTGGATTCTGTTTGCTAGTATTTTGTTGAGGATTTTTGCATCTATTTTCATCAGTGATATTAGCCTGTAATTTTCTTGTATGTGGTATCTTCGTCTGCTTTTGGTATCAAGGTGATGATGGCCTTGTGGAACGAGTTTGGGAGTGTTCCTTCCTCTGCAATTTTTTGGAAGAGTTTCACAAGGATAAGTGTTAACTCTCTCTAAATGTTTAATAGAATTCGTCTGTGAAACCATCTGTTTCTGGACTTTTGTTTGTTCGGAGTTTTTTAACCACAGTTTCAATTTCAATACTTGTGATTAGCCTGTTCATATTTTCTATTTCTTCCTGGTTCAGTCCTAGGAGATTGCACCTTTCTAGGAATTTGTCCATTTCTTCTAGGTTGTCCATTTTATTGGCACATAATTACTTGTAGTAGTCTCTTATGATCCTTTGTATATCTGTGGTGTCCATTGTAACTTCTCCTTTTTCATTTCTAATTTTATTGATTTGAGTCCTCTCCCTCTTTTTCTTGATGAATCTGGACAAATGTTTATCAGTTTTGTTTATCTTTTCAAAGGACCAACTTTTAGTTTCATTGATCTTTTCTATTGTTTACGTGTCTCCATTTCATTTATATCTGCTCTGATCTTTATGATTTCTTTCCTTCTACTAACCTTCGGTTTTGTTTGTTCTTCTTTCTCTAGTTGCTTTAGGTGTATGGAGAGCTTGTTTAGTTGAGATTTTTCTTGTTTCCTGAGGTAAGGTTGTATTGCTATAAACTTCCCTGTTAGACCTGTTTTTGCTGTGTCCCATAGGTTTTGGTTGCTCGTACTTTCATTGTGATTTGTTCCTAGGTACTTTTTGATATCTTCTTTGATTTCTTCTGTGATCCATTTGTTGTTTAATAGCATATTGTTTATCTTCTATGTGTTTGTGTGCTTTTTACAGTTTTTTCTTGTAGTTGATTCCTAATCTCATAGCATTGTAGTCGAAAAAGATGCTTGAAATAAGTTCAATTTTCTTAATTTACCAAAGCTTGATTTCTGGCCTAGCATGTGATCAATCCTGGAGAATATTCCATACACACTTGAAAAGAATGTGTATTCTGCTGCTTTCAGATGGAATGCTCTATAAATATCAATTAAGTCAATCTGTTCTAATGTGTCATTTAAGGCCTGTGATTCCTTTTTGATTTTAGGTCTGGATGATCTGCCCATTGATGAAAGTGGGGTGTTAAAGTCCCCCACTATTATATTGTTACTGTTGATTTCTCCTTTTCTGGCTGTTAGTACTTGCCTTATATATTGAGGAGCTCCTTTGTTGGGTGCATATATATTTATAATTGTTAAATCTTCTTCTTGGATTGATCCCTTGGTCATTATGTAGTGTCCTTCTTTGTACCTTGTAACAGTCTTTATTTTAAAGTCTATTTTGTCTGATATGAGTATTGTTACTCCAGCTTTCCTTTGATTTCCATATGCATGGAATACCTTTTTCCATCCCTTCTCTTTCATTCTGTATGTGCCCCTGGATCTGAAGTGAGTCTTTTGTGGACAGCACATATATTGGTCTTGTTTTTGTATCCATTCAGCTAGTCTATGTGTTTTGATTGGAGCATGTAATCCTTACAGGTTTAAGGTAGTTATTGATATGTATGTTCTTATTGTCATTTTGTTAATTGTTTGGGTTGCTTTTATTTTTTTTAGTTCTTTTTCTTCCCTTCCTCTTTTGTTCTCTTCTGTTGACCTGATGATTAACTTTAGTTTTGTGTCTGGATTCCTTTTTCTTTTTGTGTATGTATCTATTGTAGATTTTCAGTTTGCCATTACCATAATGTTTTGATATAGCAGTTTATATATTAACAAGATTGTTTTAAGTTGCTGGTGTTTTAATTTCAAACGCATTTCCAAAATCCTGTATTTGTGCTCTCCTCTTCTTAAAATTGTTGGTTTTCATACATATTTGTGTGCAGATAATTTCCTACTTTTACTGTATGTTTACCATTATCAGTGGCCTTTTCCATTTGTAATTTTTTTTTTTATTTCTAATTATGACCTTTTCTTTCCCACCTAGAGAAGTTCTTTTAGCATTTGTTGCAAAGCACGTTTGGGAGTGCTGAATCCTCTTAGCTTTCCTCATCTGCCAAGGTTTTGATTGCCCCATTGAATCTGAATGAGAGTCTTGTTGGCTAGAATATTCTTGGTTGTAGGTAGTTCTCTTTCATCACTTTAAATATACCTTGCTACTCCCTTCTGGTCTGCAGGGTTTCTGCTGAGAAATCAGCTGATAAACTTATGTGAATACCCTTTTATGTTATCTGTTGTTTTTCTGTTGTTGCTTTTAACATTTTTTTATTTGTCTTTAATTTTTGTCTATTTGATTAGTTAGTGTCTCATTGTGTTTATCCTGTCAGGGACTCTCTGCACCTCCTAGACTTAGGCGACTGTTCCTTTTCCTATGTGAGTGAAGTTTTCAGCTATTAACTTTTCAAATATTTTCTCAGGTCTTTTCTCTCTCTCTTCTCTTTCTGGGACCCTTAAAATGCAAATGTTGATGTGTTTAATGTTGTCCCTGAGGCCTCTTTTACTGTCCTCATTTCTTTTCATTATTTTTTATTTATTCTGTCCTGTGGCAGTGATTTCCATCATTCTGTCTTCCAGCTCATTTATATGTTCTTCTGTCTCAGTTATTCTGCTATTGATTCCTTCTATTGTATTTTTCATTTCAGTTATTGCATTGTGCATCTCTGTTTTTTGTTCTTTAGTTCTTCTAGGTCTTTGTTAAACATTTCTTTTATCTTCTTGATCTGTGCCTTCATTCTTCTTCCGAGACCTTGGATCATCTTTACTATCATTACTCTGAATTCCTTTTCAGGTAGATTGCCTATGTCCACTTCATTTAGTTCTTCTGGGGTTTTATCTTGTTCCTTCTTCTGGGAAATATTCCTCTGCTGTCTCATTTTGTCATACTTTCTGTGATTGCGATTTTCCTTGCACAGTTTGCAGAGTTGTAGTTCTTCTTGCTTCTGCTGTCTGGCCCCTTGTGGGTGAGGTTGTCTAAAAGGCTTGAGCAGGATTTTGGGTAGGAGAAACTGGTTCCTGCCCACTTGTGTGTGGAGCTCTGTCTTGTCCCTCTAGTGAGCTGGGCCATGTAAAGTGGTGTATTTAGCAGGCAGCTGTGTGCTCAGGACAACTTTAAGCAGCCTGTCTGCTGATGGGTGTGGCTATGTTCCTGCCCCATTGGTTATTTGACCTGAGGTTCCCAGAACTGGGGCCTAAGGCTGTTGGGTGGGGCCAGATCTTCATGGGAAAATGGCAGCCTCCCAGAAGACTCACACCAATAAGTACTCCTCAGAACTATTGTCACTAGTGTTTTTGTCCCTGCAGTGAGCCACACCTGTCCCCCACCTCTGCAGGAGACCCTCCAATACTAGCAGGATAGTTTGGCCCAGTCTCTTATGAGGTCACTGCGTTTTTTCCTGTGTCCTGGTGCACACAATGTCTTGTGTGGAGTTTATGATTCCCCGAGTTCTATAGAATTCCTGCTCTCAAATCCTACTGGCCTTCAAAGCCAGATTCTCTGGTGGCTCCTCCTCCCATTACCAGACCCCCAGGCTTGGGGGCCTAACATAAGGCTCAGGACTTTCACTCCTGTGGGAGAACTTCTGTGGTATAATTATTTTTCCAGTTTATGGGTTACAGATACAGCAAGTATGGTGTTTGATTGTATTGTGATTGTGACCCTTCCACCATCTCATTGTGGCTTCTTCTTTGGATGTAGAGTAACATTTTTGGTTGGTTCTAGCAATTTTTATCAATGGTTGTTCAGCAGTTAGTTGTGATTTTGTTCATAAGAAGAGGTAAGCTCATGTCCTCCTACTCCTCCATCTTGTCTCTAAACATCAAAATTATTGTATCTTTACCACAGTTTTTAACTCAGCATTCTAAAAATGTTCTTCAATTATTTTAGATTTTTACTGAAAATTTTTATTTCAGCAATTATATCTTTACTCTCTAAGATTTTTAAATATTTCATTACTATAGAAATCTATCCTTTTATGTACAAAATTCTCAAATTTCTCTAAGCATGTTAATTTTTTGAGTTTTTCAATTTATTTCTATGTTCTGCATTATTAGGTTCCTCCAAGGTAACATATTGGTTTACTTTTTTTCATCTTTCTTTGCTGTTGTTACAGTTGTTGTTTGCTTTTGTTGCTGTTGTTGTTGCTAGTTTTACTCAAAATCTGGAATATGGAGCAGCTTGATCATATTTTCCTATTAATGTATAAGGTACTGTGATAATTATTAAATGGCTACCATGAATTTCCTCTGATTTAATTGGTCTCTTCTAAATAAGTGGATCATCATGAATTCTCATGGTTAAGGGGTGTATGTGAAGTGGGTCAAGGGATGGGTAAAATGGTTAGTCACCAGATTAGCTTCATGTTTGTTTCATAAGATTAGATCAAGATAGAAGACTCTCTCAACAAATGACTCACTCACAAAATGATGGAATGTCTTTATACACCTGATTTGTGTCTAAGTAAGTTTGTGTGTCTATATAGGTGGATGATGACAGCTACATCAATTGGCAACTTTAATATTAGGATACATTAGTTGGAGCACATAGGCAGACTACACATCAAATATTGAAATGAGCAAAGCTCAAAAATCTTCAAATTTGATCAAATTATTTATTTTTGCAATGTTTTTTTCTTCTTTAACCTGTATATATGGTGAATGATATTAATTGTCTAACCACTGTGAAACTAATTTTACATTCCTAGGATAAAATAAATGTTACAGCTAGAGCTGGGATAATGTTGCTAATATTTTATTTATAATTTGTACGCTTATGTTCAAGTGTTAAATGAACTTGTGATTTTCCTTTGTTTTAAGGTCACCACCTAGTTTTGCTGTCTTCATACATTGCACTATATATATATATGTACATATATAATATATATAAATATATATATATTTTATATATATATATTTCTATACATCACTCATTTTCCCCATTTGTTAGAGTTTGTATTAAAATTAAGATTATTTACTAAATAAGATTATTTATTACTTGTATTTTTCTTAAACTAACAAGTAAAATTATTTGTTTATAGTTTTTACATTTGGGAGCAGGTGGGGGAGGTGGGAACATATAGTAAGGCAAAGATTATCACCATTCTTTTTTTCCTCCTTTTTTTAATTATGGAAAATGTATACAACAAAGTATGTCATTTTAATAATTTTAAGTGTACAATTTAGTGTCATTAATTATATTTACTGTGCTATGCCAAAACTATTTCATCATCCCAAACAGAAAATTTGTAGCCATTAAGAATAACTCCCCATTGCCCTCTACTTCAGGTCCTGATAACCTCTAATATACTTTCTTTCTCTATGGCTTTTCCTATTCCAAGTATTTACTACAGATAAAATCATACAATATTTTTCTGTGTTCAGCATATTTCATTTAGCATTAAATTGTCAAGATCCATTATTTTGTAGCATGTATCATAGTTTCATTTCTTTTGATGACTAAATAATATTCCATTGTATGTTTGTGTGACATTTTGTTTATTCATTCATCTGTTGATGGACATTTGGATGTTTCTACTGTTTGGTTCTTGTGCACAATGAACATTGGTATAAAGTATCTGTTGAGTCCTTGTTTTCAATTATTTTGAGTATATATCTAGGATTGGAATTCCTGGGTTATAAGCTAATTCTATGTTTAGCTTTTTAAGAAATCAAAAACTGCATCCATGGTAGCTGCACCATTTTACAATCCCATTAGCAATGTATGAGAGTTCACATTCATCCAAATCCTTGCTAACACTTGTTATTTTCTGGGTTTTCTTTTGTTTCTAAAACAATTACAGCCACCTAGTATGTGTGAAGTAATATTTCACTGTAGTTTTGATTTGCATTTTCCTAATGACTAAAATTATTGAGCATCTTTTCATATGCTTATTGGCAATTTATTTAAATTCTTTGCCCATCTTTCAATTGTGTTGTTTGTCTTTTTGCTGGTGAGTTGCATTGTTTCCTTATATATTCTGAATATTAAACTCTTATTGGGTACATTACTTGTAAATTTTTTTATTCAATGAGTTGTCCTTTTACTATATTATTAGCTTTACTTGATGCACAAAACAAATTTACATGAAGCTCAATTTATCTATTTTTGTTGTTGTTGCTCATTCTTTTGGTGTTATAACTCTGAATACATTGCCACCTCTAAGGTCATGAAGACCAATCCATGTTCTCTTCTAAGAGTTTTTTTAATTTTACCTCATAATTAGGTTATTGAACCATTTTGACTTAATTTTTTATATAATATTGTAGAGGTCCAGCCTCATTCTTTGCATGTAGAAATCCCACTTTCTGAGAACTAGTTTTTAAGAGATTATTATTTTCCTATTGAATGGACTTGGCACCCATATCAAAAATAAGTTGATCATAGATGTATGGGTAGATTATTACTATTATTTAATGGTTATAAAATAATCCAAATGTTCTCTTTTGGTATTTTATTAATCAGAAGGATCTAAGTCAACAAATCTAGGATATTATCCATTGTTATCAGTTAAAATAATTTTCTCTCCTTTGTAATTTCATACTGAAATGATATGTTGTGACTTCTTATTATCTTCCAAATGTCCTAATTCATTTTAATATTTTACATTTATTTTTCTTGCTGTGATTAATTTTGTGACTTTGGGGGCAAAAAAGAGAGTTCCTTGCAAGGAAGAGAGCTCTGTCAAGTGCTGCAGAATCCTAACTCACCAATGAGACAAAACTAGTATTAAGACTGAACCAGAAAGAGATCCGATCTTACAAAGTCTGAATCCATCTTCATATTATTCAATTAAGATATTTTCCCAAAACCCAATTTCATGAAAAGAGCAAAATTAAGTCTTCTCCTAAGAAAGATAACATGAGGGAGGTGGCAAAGATGAACACACTTTCTCTCATGGATAAGAAACCATGAGATGAGTAAGAAAGGTGAAGACATGGTATAGTTAGGACCCACAACCCTGGGCTGGCAACACACAAATAGGAGGGCTATCACAATTTTAGAGGTTCTCCCCCAAATTTGAAAGTTATGAGTCCCACATTGGGCAGCCAGCCTGGGGATCCTGCACCATGAAGATGAATCCCCCAAAAGTTTATCTTTGAAGGCCAGCAAGGCTTATGTTCAGGAGAGCCAAATGTCTTGGGAAACAGAGACTCCACTCTTAAAGATCAAACACAAAATCTTACACACTCTGACTTTCAGTACAGAGGCAGTGGATTGAAAGGAACCTGGGTTAGACACACTTACTGATCTTGGAGGGCTGCCTAGAGACTCAAGAGGCAACTGACACTCCCACTGGGAATAGAGAGGCTGTCAATAGCCATTTTGGGGAGCTCATATTATGGCAATAACACCAGTACTGGCAAGCAACATTTTGGAATCCTGCATCTAGACCATTAGATCCTGGGACATAGCTTCACTCACCAGCAGGCCAGCCCCAGCACTGAATCCCCCATCCCAAGATACCCAACCAACCCTGCAGGGAAACCAACCTTCCCTCCAGTAGGCCCATAGACATGACATGAGGCACGGCCTCACAGCCAAACAAGTTGAAAGCCAGACCCACCTACCAGCATGCTTTCAGGAGTCAGCCCCACCACAACAGAAGGGCCCACACAGCCCACATAGGGGGCGCCTATAAAGCATATAGACAATCAGCTGACTTTTCAGAGAAAATTTGCAGGGAAGAAGGGGTGGCACAATATATTCAGTGTTGAAAGAAAAAAACAAAAAATAAACAAACAAAAACACAAAAAATAACAACTAAGAATACTTTACATGGCAAGTTTCTCATTAAGAATATGAAGGGTTTTATATATAAGCAAAATTTGGTTCTTTGTAAAGATAAAGAAACTGATAAACTTTTAGATAGATCAATCAAGGAAAAAAGAGAGATGATCCAAATAAATAAAATCAGAAATGAAAGAGGAGAAATTACAATGGACACTACAGAAGTACAAAGGATTACAGGAGATTACTACAAAAAATTATATGTCAATAAAATGGACAACCAAGAAGAAATGGATAAATTACTAAAAACATATAATCTTCCAAGACTAAATCAGGAAGAAATAGAAAATATGAACAGAAAAATGAAAATATGAACAGTTAGGAGCAATGAAATTGGATCAGTAATCAAAAAAAAAAAAATTCTCAACAAACATAAATGCAGGACCAGATGGCTTCACAGGTGAATTCTACAAATCAAAAAACTAACACTTATCCTTCTTGAACTATTCCAAAAATTGAAGATAAGGACCACTTCCATAAGAATTCCACAAGGCCAACATCACCCTGATACCAAAACCAAAGACACCACTCACACACAGAAAAATTACTGAGGAACATGGTTGCAAAAATCCTCAACAAATTATTTGCAAACCAACTTCAGCAATACATTAAAAGAATTATACATACAATCAAGTAAGATTTACCCCATGGATGTATGGATAACTTGATATCCACAGATCAATTAATGTGATATACCATATTAAGAAATGAAAGAATAAAAAATATAAGATCATCTCAAATATGCAGAAAATAGCTTTTAATAAATTCAATATTAATTTATAATAAAACATAGAAAAATGAGTATAGATGCAAAATACCTCAACATGCTGACACATACGATAAAGCCACAGCCAACAACATAGTCAATGTGAAAATGTGAACTTTTTTCTCTAAGATCAGGAATAAGAACAAAATGTGTACTCTTGCCACTTCTATTTAACACAGTATTGGAAGACCAAGCCACAGCACTCAGACAACAAAAAGAAATAAAAAGCATTCAAATTGGAAGGAAAGAATTAAAACTGTCACTATTTGCTGATGATAAGACACTATAATAGAAAACCCTAAAGTCTCCACCAAAAAAACTCTTAGGAGTGGTAAATGAATTATGTAAAGTTGCGGGATACAAGTTTAATGTGCAGAAATGTGTTGCTTTTCTATACTCTAATAATGAACTACCAGAGAGAGAAAGCACATAAACTCTGAAAACTATAAAACACAGATGAAAGAATTTGAAAATGATAAAAAGAAATGGAAAGATAGCCCATGTCCCTGGATGGGAAGAATTAATATTGTTAAAATTAGCATATTACCCAAAGCAATCTATAAATTTAATACAATCCTTAGCAAAATACCCCAAACGTTTTTCACAGAACAATATCAAATAATTCTAAAATTTATATGGAACCACAAAATATTCTGAGTTGACAAAGCAATTTTGAGGAAAAAAAAACAAAGCTGGAGGCATAAAACTCCCTTTCTTTGGACTATACTACACTGCTACAGTAATCAAAACAGCATAGAATTGGTACAAAAACAGACAAATAGATCAGTGGAACAGAATAGAGAGCTCAGAAATAAACCCACACACAGATGTTCAATTAATCTATGACAAAGGAGGCAAGAATATGCAATGGAGAAAAGACAGTGTCTTCAATAAGTGGGCTGGGAAAAGAAAACAGCTACATGTAAAATATAAGATTAGAACATTTCCTCACACCATATACAAAAAAAAAAAAAAACTCTCAAAATTGATTAAAATCCCAAATGTAAGATGTAAAACCAAAAAACTCTTATAAGAGAACAAAGGCAAAACACTCTTTGACATAAATCATAGCATTAATTCTTTTTTTTTTTTTTTGTGGCTGAGTCAAATGACTTCTTTAATGAAATGCTTAATATGCATCATTGTGTTTATACTTATAAGCATTAAACAAAAGTAATTTTTTTTCTTTGATATTTTCTTAACTTCTTAAAACTCATTAAATATTGTAGGATTGTTTTTTAGTTTTATCAGGAGTTTTGAATCTTAAATATATAATAAATTCTACAAACTAGTAGGGGAGTGTATAGTGGATGAACAAGAGTAGTACTTTTATTTATTTATTTATTTTTACTTTTTTACACTTGCATTATATAACCATTATACCTCTTCAAATTTACTCTAATAACAATGATACTGCCTTCTTGTTTGTTTTTTTAACATCTTTATTGGGGTATAATTGCTTTACAATTGTGTGTTAGTTTCTGCTTTATAACAAAGTGAATCAGGTATACATATACATATATCCCCATATCTCCTCCCTCTTGTGTCTCCCTCCCATCCTCCCAATACCATCCCTCTAGGTGGTCACAAAGCACCAAGCTGAACTCCCTATGATATGTGGCTGCTTCCCACTAGTTACCTATTTTATGTTTGGTAGTGTATATATGTCCATGCCACTCTCTCACTTTCTCCCAGCTTACACTTCCCATTCCTGGTGTCCTCAAGTCCATTCACTATATCTGTGTCTTTCTTCCTGTACTGCCCTAGGTTCTTCAGAACCTTTTTTTCTTTTCTTTTTTTTTTTACATTCCATAAATATGTGTTAGCAAAAGTTATTTGTTTTTCTCTTTCTGACTTACTTCACTTTGTATAACAGACTCTAGCTCCATCCACTTCACTACAAATTACTCAATTTCATTACACTTATGGCTGAGTAATATTCCATTGTATATATGGGCCACATCCTTTTTAACCATTCATCTGTCGATGGACACTTAGGTTGTTTCCATGTCCTGGCTATTGTAAATAGAGCTGCAATGAATATTGTGTTGCATGTGTTTTTTGAATTAAGGTTTTCTCTGGGCTTATGCCCAGGAGTGGGATTACTGGGTCATATGGTAATTCTATTTTTAGTTTTTTAAGGAACATCCATACTATTCTCCAAAGTGTCTATATCAATTTACATTCCTATCAACAGGGCATGAGGGTTTCCTCTTCTCCATACCCTCTCCAACATTTATTGTTTGTAGACTTTTTGATGATAGTCATTCTGACTGGTGTGAGGTGATACCTCATTGTAGTTTTGATTTGCATTTCTCTAATGAATACTGACTTTGAGCATCCTTTCATGTGTTTGTTGGCAATCTGTATATCTTCTTTGGAGAAATGTCTATTTAGGTCTTCTGGCCATTTTTGGATTGGGTTGTTTGTTTTCTTGTTATTGAGCTGAATGAATGGCTTGTAAATTTTGGAGATGAACCCTTTGTCAGTTGCTTCATTTGCAAATATTTTCTCCCATTCTGAGGGTTGTCTTGTCTATGGTTTCCTTTGTTGTGCAAAAGCTTTTAAGTTTCATTTGGACCCATTTTTTTAACTTTTATTTATAATTTCCATTTCTCTAGGAGTTGGGTCAAGAAGGATCTTGCTGTGATTTATGTCATAGAATGTTCTGCCTTTGTTTTCCTCTTAGAGTTTTACAGTGTCTGGCTTACATTTAGGTCCTTAATCCATTTTGAGTTTATTTTTGTAAAAGATGTTAGGGAGTGTTCTAATTTCATTTTTTTATATGTAGCAGTCCACTTTTCTCAGAACCACTTACTGAAGAGGCTGTCTTTTCTCCATTGTATATTCTTGCCTCTTTTATCAAAAATAAGATGACCATGAATGTGTGGGTTTATCACTGGGCATTTTATCCTCTTCCATTGACCTATATTTTTGTTTTTGTGCCAGTACCATACTCTCGTGATTACTGTAGCTTTGTAGTATAGTCTGAAGTCTGGGAGCCTGATTCGTCCAGCTCTGTTTTTCTTTCTCAAGATTGCTTTGGCTATTTGGGGTCTTTTGTGTTTCCAAACAAGTTGTGAATTTTTTTGTCCTGGTTCTCTGAAAAATGCCATTGGTAGTTTGATAGGGATTACATTGAATCTGTGGATTGCCTTAGGTAGTAGAGTCATTTTCACAATGTTGATTCTTCCAATCCAAGAACATGGTATATCTCTTCATCTGTTTGTATCATCTTTAATTTCTTTAATCAGTGTCATAGTTTTCTACATACAGGTCTTTTGTCTCCTTAGGTAGGTTTAGTCCTAGATATTTTATTCTTTTTGTGGCTATGGTAAATGGCAGTGTTTCCTTAATTTCTCTTTCAGATTTTTCATCATTAATGTATAAGAATGCAAGACATTTCTGTGCATTAATTTTGTATCCTGCTACTTTACCAAATTGATTGATTAGTTCTAGTAGTTTTCTGGTAACATCTTTAAGATTCTCTATGTATAGTATCATGTCATCTGCAAAGAGTGACAGCTTTACTTCTTCTTTTCCGATTTGGATTCCTTTTATTTATT
Organism: Aethalodelphis obliquidens; assembly: GCF_003676395.1. NCBI lineage: Eukaryota > Metazoa > Chordata > Mammalia > Artiodactyla > Delphinidae > Aethalodelphis > Aethalodelphis obliquidens. Next base: position 1,111,541 of record NW_020838040.1, on the reverse strand, counting down.
TATCTTCTCTGATTGCTGTGGCAAAAACATCCAAAACTATGTTGAATAATAGTGGTGACAGTTGACAACCTTGTCCTGTTCCTGATCTTAGAGGAAATGATTTCAGTTTTTTACCATTGAGAACAATGTTGGCTGTGGGTTTGTCATATATGGCTTTTATTATGTTGAGATAATTTCCCTCTATGCCTACTTTCTGGAGGGTTTTTGTCATAAATCGTTGTTGAATTTTGTCAAAACATTTTTCTGCATCTTTTGAGATGATCATTTGGTTTTATGTTTCAATTTGTTAATATGGTGTATCACATTGATTGATTTGTGTATATTGAAAAATCCTTGCATTCATGGGATAAAACTCACTTGATCATAGTGTATGCTCCTTTTAATGTGTGTAGGATTCTATTTGCTAGTATTCTGTTGAGGATTATTGAATCTATGTTAATCAGTGAATTGGCCTGTAGTTTTCTTTCTTTGTGACATCTTTGTCTTGTTTTGGTATCAGGGTGATGGTGGCTTTGTAGAATGTGTTTGCGAGTATTCTTCTATCTGCTGTATTTTGGAAGTTTTTGTGAAGGATAGGTGTTAGCTCTTCTCTAAATGTTTGATAGAGTTCACTTGTGAAGCCATTTGGTCCTGACCTTGTGTTTGTTGGAAGATTTTTAATCACAGTGTCAATTTCAGTGCTTGTGATTGGTCTGTTTATATTTTCTATTTCTTCCTGGTTCAGTCTCAGAAGGTTGTTCTTTTCTAAGAACTTGTCCATTTCTTCCAGGTTGTCCATTTTTTTTGGCATATTCTTGCTTGTAGTAATTTATCACGATCCTTTGTATTTCTGCATTGTCAGTTGTTATTTCTCCTTTTTCATTTCTAATTCTATTGATTTGGTTCTTCTCCCTATTTTTCCTGAGGAGTCTGGTCAATGGTTTATGAATTTTGTTTATCTTCTCAAATAACTGCTTTTATTTTTATTGATCTTTGCTATTGTTTCATTCACTTCTTTTTCATTTATTTCTGATCTGATCTTTATGATTTCTTTCCTTCTGCTAACTTTGGGTTTTTTTGTCCTTCTTTCTCTAATTGCTGTAGGGGTAAGTTTAGGTTGTTTATTTCAGATCTTTCTTGGTTCTTGAGGTAGCATTGTATTGCTATAAACTTGCCTCTTATAACTGCTTTTTCTACATCCCATAGGTTTGGGGTTGTCATGTTTTCATTGTCATTTCTTTCTAGGTAGATTTTTATTGCCTCTTTGATTTCTTTAGTGATCTGTTGGTTGTTTAGTATTGTATTGTTTAGCCTCCATGTATTTGTATTTTTTACAGATTTTTTTCCTCTAATTGATATCTAGTCTCATAGCATTGTGATTGGAAAAGATATTTGATACAATTTCAAATTTTTAAAATTTCCCAAGACCTCATTTGTGACCCAAGATATGATCTATCCTGGTGAGTATTTCAACAGCACTTGAGAAGAAAGTGTATTCTGTTGTTTATGGATGGAATGTCCTATAAATATCAATTAAGTCCATCCTGTTTAACGTATCATTTAAGGCTTGTGTTTCCTTATGTATTTTCACTTTGTATGATCTGTCCATTGGTGAAAGTGAGGTGTTAAAGTCCCCTACTATGATTGTGTTACTGTCAATTTCCCCTTTTATGACTGTTAGCATTTACCTTATGCATTGAGGTTTTTGTATTTTGGGTGTATAAATATTTACAATTGTTATATCTTTTGATTGGATTGATCTCTTTATCATTCTGTAGTGTTGTTCTTTGTCCCTTTAATAGTCTTTATTTTAAAGTCTATTTTGTCTGATACAACAATTGCTACTCCAGCTTTCTTTTGATATCCATTTTCATGTAACCTTTTTCCATTCCCTCACTTTCAGTCTGCATGTGTCCCTACATCTGAAGTGGGCCTCTTGTAGACAGTGTGTATACGGGTCTTGTTTTTATATCCATTCAGCCAGTCTATGTCTGTTTGTTGGAGCTTTTAATCTATTTACATTTAATGTAGATATTGATATGTTTGTTCCTATTATCATTTTCTTAATTGTTTTTGGTTTGTTATGGTAGGTCTTTTCCTGCTGTTGTGTTTCCTGCCTAAAGAAATTTCTTTGGCATTTGTTATAAAGCTGGTTTGGTGGTGCTAAATTCTCTTAGCTTTTGCTTGTCTGTAAAGGTTTTAATTTCTCTGTCAAATTGAATGATATACTTGCTGGGTAGAGTAATCTTGGTTGTAGGTTTTTCCCTTTCATCATTTTAAATATGTCCTGCCACTCCCTTCTGGCTTGCAGAATTTCTGCTGAATCATCATTTGTTAAGCTTATGGGGATTCCCTTGTATGTTATTTGTTGTTTTTCCCTTGCTGCTTTTAATATGTTTTCTTTGTATTTAATTTTTGATATTTTGATTAGTATATGTCTTGGCATGTTTCTCCTTGGATTTATGTTGTATGGGACTATCTGCACTTACTACACTTGATTGATATGTCCTATCCCATATTAGGAAAATTTTCAACTATAATCTCTTCAAATATTTTCTCAGTCCCTTACTTTTTCTCTTCTTCTTCTGGGACCCCCATAATTCAAATGTTGGTGTGTTTAATGTTGTCCCAGAAGTCTCTGAGACTGTCCTTAATTCTTTTCATTCTTTTTTCCTTATTCTGCTCTGTGGTAGTTACTTTCACTATTTTATCTTCCAGGTCACTTATCTGTTCTCCCTCAGTTATTCTGGTATTGATTCTTTCCAGAGAATTTTAAATTTCATTTATTTTGTTGTTCATCATTGTTTGCTCTTTTGTTCTTTGAGGTCCTCGTTAAATGTTTCTTTTATTTTCTCCATTCTATTTCCAAGATTTTGGTCATCTTTACTATAATTACTCTGAATTCTTTTTCAGTTATGCTGCTTATTTCATCTTCATTTGTTTGCTCTGGTGGATTTTCACCTTGCTCCTTCATCTGCTATATGTTTCTCTGTCTTCTCATTTTGCTTAATGCATGTGGGGTCTCCTTTTTGCAGGCTGTAGGTTTGTAGTTCCTTTTGTTTTTGGTATCTCCCCCCAGTGGCTAAGGTTTGTTCAGTGGGTTGTGTTGGCTTCCTGGTGGAGGGGACTTGTGCCTATGTTCTGGTGGATGAGGCTGGATATTGTCTTTCTGGTGGGCAAGACACAGCTGGTGATGTGTTTTGGGCTGTCTGTGACCCTATTATGATTTTAGGCAGCCTCTCTGCTAATGGGTGGGGTTGTGTTCCTGTCTTGCTAATTGTTTAGCATAGGGTGCCCAGCACAGTAGCTTGCTAGTTGTTGAGTGGAGCTGAGTCTTAGCAATGAGATGGAGATCTCTGGGAGAGCTTTCTCCATTTGATATTACTTGGAGATGGGATGTCTCTGTTGGACCAGTGTCCTGAACTCGGCTCTTCCACTTCAGAGGCACAGGCTTGACACCCAGCCAAAGCATGAAGACCCTGTCAGCCACGTGGCTCAGAAGAAAAGGGAGAAAAAGAGAAAGAAAGAAAAAATAAAGTTATTAAAATAAAAAATATTATTAAAAATTAAAAAAAAATAAAGAGTAATAAAAAAAGGGAGAAAGAAGGAAGAGAGAAACCAAACCAAAAAACAAACACATCAATGATAACAAGCACTAAAAACTTATTTTAAAAGAAAAGGGACAGAGAGAAACCTAGGATAAATAGTAAAAGCAAAGCTATACAGACAAAATCTCACAAAGAAGCATACACATACACATTCACAAAAGAGAAAAAGGAAATATATATATATGGAAGAGAGTAACCAAATCAATAAACAAATCTACCAATGATAATAAACTCTAAATACTAAACTGAGATAAACATAAGACCATAAACAAATTAGATGCAGAAAGCAGAACCCAAGTCTACAGTCACTCCCAAAGTCCACCACCTCAATTCTGGGATGATTCGTTGTCTGTTTGGGTATTCCAGAGATGCAGGGTACATCAAGATAGTTGTAGAGATTTAATCCACTGCTCCTGAGGCTGTTGGGAGAAATTTCCCTTTGTCTTCTTTGTTTGCACAGCTCCTGGAGTTCAGCTTTGTATTTGGCCCCACCTCTGCATGTTGTTCTCCTGAGGGCATCTGTTCTTCACTCATACAAGATGGGGTTAAAGTAACAGCTGATTAGGGGTCTCTGGCTCACTCAGGCTGGGGGGAGGGAGGGGTACAGAATGTGGGGTGCACGTGCAGCGGCAGAGGCCAGCATGATATTGCAAGAACCTGAGGTGCACTGTGTGTTCTCCTAGGGAAGTTGTCCCAGGATCACAAGACCCCAGCAGTTGCAAGCAGCATAGGATCCTGAGAAGGGAGATGTGGATAGTGACCTGTGCTTGCACACAGGCTTCTTGGTGGTTTCAGCAGCAGGCTTAGCATTTCATGCCCATCTCTGGTGTCTGCACTGATAGCCATGGCTCATGTCCATCTCTGGAGCTTGTTTAGGCACTGCTCTGAATCTCCTCTCCTTGCACGCCCTGAACCTATGGTCTGTTGTCTCTTAGGCAGTTCTGAACTTTTCCCCAGACTCCTTCCCAGCTAGCTGTGACACACTAGCCCTCTTCAGGCTGTGTTCATGCCACCAACCCCAGTCCTCTCCCTGGGATCTGGCCTCTGAAGCCAAAGACTCAGCTCCCAGCCCCCCCCCCCCCGGCGGTTGAACAGACAAGCTGGTAAATGCTGGTTGGCACTGATCCTCTGTGCAGGAATCTCTCCACTTTGCCCTCTGCACCCCTATTGCTGCGCTCTCTTTTGGGAAGTCTGAGGTCTCTGCCAATGTTCAGTAGGTGCCCTGTAGGAGTTGTTCCACATGTAGATGTATTTCTGATGTATTTGTGGAGAGGAAGTTGATCTCCATGTCTTACTCCTCTGCCCTCTTGAAGATCTCTCCCATAGCAATATTTTTGTGGATTTTTTTCAATTAATTCCCTAAGACAAAAGAAGTAGAAGTAAAAATAAACAAATGAGACCTAAATAAGCTCAAAAGCTTTTGCACAGCAAAAGAAACCATTGACAGAATGAAAGGACAACCTACTGAATGGGAGAACATATTTTCAAATGGTGTGATCAATAAAGGGTTAATATCCAAACTATATAAACAGCTCATACAATCCAAAATCAGAAAAACAAACTACCCAATTAAAAAAGCAACAGAAGAGCGGAATAGACATTTTCCAAAGAAGATATACAGATGTCCATAGGCACATGAAAAAATGCTCAACATCACTAACAGGCAAATGAATACCATGATGAGCTATCACTTCCCACCTGTCAAAATGGCTATAATCAAAAAGTCCACAATTAACAAACGTTGGTGAAAATGTGGAGAAATCTGTACTGTAATACATTGCTGGTGGGATTGTAAATTGTTGCAGTCTGTATGAAAAATATTACTGGGTTTCCTCAAAATACTAAAAATAGAACTAGCACAAGATCCAGCAACTCCACGGTTGGGTATAAATCTGAAAAACAAAAGAAAACACTAATTCCTAATTCAAAAAGATACATCCACCCCAATGTCCATAGCTGTATTATTTACAATAGCCATGATATGGAAGCAACCTAAGTATTCATCAACAAGTGAATGGATAAAGAAGATGTTTTATATATATAAACATTTATAATACATAACCCAAAAAGTACTGTTATCCAGAATATTAAAAAGTTATGAATTTGTAAGATGACAATCCCATAGGAAGATGAGCAAAATATTTGAATAGAATATGCACACAAGAGTCTAGCCAAATGGACAAACATCAAATGAAAAAGGGCTCAACCTCATTAGACATCAAAGAAATACAAATTAAAACCACGTTGAAATACTACTAAGCATGTTTCAGCATGACGACTAAAATGTAAATATTGACAATAGTAATGTTGACAAAAATATGGATTAACCAGTCTCAAATCTTCCTGGTAGTAAAGTAAATTGGTAGATGTAATTTAGAAAATAGTTGGGTGTTTTATATGAAGTTGAAGGCATTCAATCATCATAACCCACAAATCCTAGCATGATGACCCAACAATATGCATATGTACAGTATCATTAGTAGTAGCATTGTTTGTAATAGCTGTTTACTGAAAATATTTGAAATCTATTAGTTGAAGCAAAATGCCCATCAACAGCAGAATGGATAAATAAATTGCTATTCAATTTCTTACGTATTATATAGCAAGGAAAATGAGTGAACTACTACTACTACAAAAAAAAAACATGATAAGGAAAACATATCCAAATGCAAAAAAAAATTACATATTATGTCCTTTCCTTCAAGTTCAGAAGCAAAGAAATCTAGAAATAAAGTTGTGGGGTTAGTTACTGGAAGGTAGCATAAAGAATGTTTCTACAGTGTTGTGATTATTATGTTTTATTTTTTTTTAATTTGAGTTGTGGTTACATGAGTATATTTACTTTGCTATAACTTTTTGTATTGTGTGTTTAAGATTAGTGCACTTTTCTGTGTTTATGCTGCACATAAGGTAGTATTAACGGATAGGTTGAACTCACTTTTTCACATCTCCAATGTACTGGAATAGGGACTCAGGAGGAAATTTATTAAAGTCATGAAATTGTTTAAAAATAAAATATAATTTAGATACACATTAGAGTTAGGTATATAGAGGATTGTAACAACTATATTGTAATATTCTGTTGCTGTCTCATATTACCTCTCCTATTAGCACTGTTTTTATGAATATTTTTTCCTTCTTTTCTTTCATTTCAAGAAATTCTTATTAAGGGAGGAAAGTAAATATACCTCCATCTTAAGAAAAGCACTTAAGACCACAATTTCTAACTCTATTATTTATATTGAGAATACATTAATTTGAATAGTTTCCTATTACTTAATGAATGTGCTCTTGCCATCTAAACAATGATATATTTATGTCTAACTTAGCAATATTACTTTTCTTTTTTTCTCTGAAAATTTGCTAAGCTCCTTCCTGTTCTGGACTTTCATGCTTGAGCATATGCTGCCTTCTGCCTGGAATACTTTCCCTTCTGTCTCTGCCTAACCAGGTACTAGTCAGATTGCAGATTTCAATTTATGTATTACCTCTCTCTGTGATAGTATCTCTTTGCATCCTGATTTCTTTAGTGACAATTATCATGTTAAGATATAACCTCTTAAACACACCTGAAATGAGGACTCAGGTCTGTTAATAATCAATCACAAACATAAGGGCAAGCAAAATGCCTTGTTCCTGGTAGATGCTCATATATGTATTTAACAAATGAATGTTAAGGAAGGTTACCAACTAGGACAGTGTTTAAATATAAGTAATAAAAAGCTGATGAATTGTGGCTTAAAATATAGGAGTTTACTTTTCTCACATAAAAATTGTCTGGGAGTAGGCAGTATTGTCAATGGTTCACTGGCTCAGCAATGCTCTAAAGGTTTTAGGTTCTATCTTTCCTCTCTAACATCTATAGAATCATGGATTTTATTGCTCATGTATGCCCCTTCACATGAGATTTCAAGATGGTTGCCACAGGCCCAGACATCATGCTATTTCCAAGCCCAGAAGAAGGGTACATGTAATCAAGAAAAAAAAAAAAATTCCAGAAAGCCCCAGAAAATGGCATTGACCCAAATTGGGTCATATTATCACCCCTGGCTACAAAAGATGATGAGATAATCAGTATATCACTCTTTCATATTGTATAGTGGGAGATGGATAAGAGAGATAATAATTGGGAATGTGCTTTGGGTTAATCAGCAAACCTTGTCTTCTAAAAAGTGCAAATGTAGATTTCATGTATCTATGTAAACATATAGTAAAGTTTATAAGTACTTAGTGGTGGATTGATGGATTTTCAGTTCTTTTGTGAATATATATGCAAAACAGCATCAAACCTACTAACTCTCCCTAAGGACAAGATCATTATTAGACAATATTCCAACCCCTTTCATGTTTAGTCACATGAATATGTCTGAAATGGTAAACCATGCAGAGGGGATAACAAGTTCCTGGGAAAATAAAATAAAAGCAAAAGAAATAAAGCAATGCATAGTGAATATATTATATATTTTGTAAAAACTGCTTTTTCTCTATATGTGAATAAATATATTATTATACATTTATAAAAGTTATTTTAATGGACATAGTATATAGTTTATGTTTATTATTTCCTAGGGTACATTTTCAAAATCAACTGACTTTATACTATTTTGAATAACATTATCAAATTGCAGGCCAGAAAGATTTTACCAAGATAGCTTCCCACTTAGTGGCCAATTTTGTATATTATGGCCTATTTATTTTTTCTCATTTTTACACATTTTATTTGGGAAAAATACATATAACTAATGATATAGTTTGGATATAATTGAATTTAGGCATGGCTAAACATTTACTCATGTGTTAATGACTTTTAGTAAACTTCATGAGATCAATGAGTTTGACTGTATACTACTATCCATTTCAAGATCTATCATAGAGCAAAGCAAATAGTGAATAGTTAATATATATTTACTGAATAAATCATTAAATATATTAATTTGTTCTTTTTCTAATTGCTTACTTATATCTTAGGCTCATTTTTCTCTATTGAAATATTTATTATTTTATTTTCCTTTTTAAAATGAAATATATTTTATATATTTTCCAATTTATCCCCTTTTCATGTGTTGTAAATATTTTTCACAGACTACTTGATTTTTTTGTTGTTTACTAAAATTTATTTCTAAATAGCATAAAATTTTCCAAATTCAAAAATAACATAGAATCACAAAAATAAAATATATATAAATACCTGTATAATTTTAGTCTAATAAAGTACTGACCCAAAGTCCAAAAACAAAAATGAAAATATTAATTGATGTGGCTATATAAAAACAATGTCTAAAAAACTCACCAAAAATATGAGTTTCAAAAACAATGACAGGGGGGAAGGCGGAAGATGGCGGAAGAGTAAGACGCGGAGATCACCTTCCTCCCCACAGATACACCAGAAATACATCTACACGTGGAACAACTCCTACAGAACACCTACTGAAGGCTGGCAGAAGACCTCAGACCTCCCAAAAGGCAAGAAACTCCCCATGTACCTGGGTAGGGCAAAAGAAAAAACAGAGACAAAAGAATAGGGACGGCACCTGCACCAGTGGGAGGGAGCTGTGAAGGAGGAAAAGTTTCCACACTCTAGGAAGCCCCTTCGCGGGCGGAGACTGCGGGAGGCGGAGGGGGGAGCTTCGAAGCTGCGGAGGAGTGCACAGCAACGGGTGCGGAGGGCAAAGCGGGGAGATTCCCGCACAGAGGATCGGTGCCGACCGGCACTCACCAGCTCGAGAGGCTTGTCTGCTCACCCGCCGGGGCGGGCGGGGCTGCGAGCTGAGGCCGGAGCGCAGGGAGAGGACTGGGGTTGGCGGCTTGAACACAGCCTGAAGGGGTTAGTGCACCACAGCTAGCCGGGAGGGATTCCGGGGAAAACCCTGCACCTGCAGAAGAGGCAGGAGACTTTTCCTTCCCTCTTTGTTTCCTGGGGCGTGAGGAGAGGGGTTTAAGAACGCTGCTTAAAGGAACTCCAGAGACGGGCGCGAGCCGCGGCTAAAAGCGCGAACCCCAGAGACGGGCGCGAGCCGCGGCTGAAAGCGCGGACCCCAGAGACGGGCGCGAGCCGCGGCTGAAAGCGCGGAATCCAGAGACGGGCGCGAGCCGCGGCTGAAAGCGCGGAATCCAGAG
>NW_020838040.1:1095065-1101827 GCF_003676395.1 Aethalodelphis obliquidens | reverse complement strand
AATCCAGAGACGGGCGCGAGCCGCGGCTGAAAGCGCGGAATCCAGAGGCGGGCGCGAGCCGCGGCTGAAAGCGCGGACCCCAGAGGCGGGCGGGAGAAGTTAGGGCTGCTGCTGCCGCCACCGAGGGGCCTGTGTGCGAGCACGGGTCACTCTCCACACCCCTCTTCCGCGGAGCCTGTGCAGCCCGCCACTGCCGGGTTCCCGGGATCCAGGGACAACTTTCCCGGGAGAGCGCACAGCGCGCCTCAGGCTGGTGCAAAGTCACGCCGGCCTTTGCCACCGCAGGCCCGCCCCGCACTCTGTGCCCCTCCGTCCCCGCCGGCCTGAGTGCGCCAGAGCCCCCAATCAGCGGCTCTTTTAACCCCATCCTGTCTGAGCAAAAGACAGACGCCCTCCAGCGATCTACATGCAGAGGCAGGGCCAAATCCAAAGCTTAGCCCTGGGAGCTGTGAGAACAAAGAAGAGAAAGGGAAATCTCTCCCAGCAGCCTCAGAAGCAGCGGATTAAAGCTCCACAATCAACTTGATGTACCCTGCATCTGTGGAATACCTGAATAGACAACCAATCATCCCAAATTAAGGAAGTGGACTTTAGGAGCAAGATCTATGATTTTTTCCCCTTTCCTCTTTTTGTGAATGTGTATGTGTATGCTTCTGTGTGAGATCTTGTCTGTATAGTCTTGCTTCCACCATTTGTCCTAGGGTTCTATCCGTCCATGTTTTTTTTTTTTTTTTTAATTTTTTTTTCTTAATAATTAATTTTAAAAACCTTATTATACTTTACCTTCGTTCTTTCTTTCTTTCTTTCTGTCCTTCCTTCCCTCCTTTAGACAACGAATCATCCCAAATTGAGGAGGTGGTCTCTGACAGCAAGATTTAGGATTTTTCCCCATTTACCTCTTTTAGTGAGGGTGTATGTGTATGCTTCTGTGTAAGATTTTGTCGGTATAGCTTTGCTTCCAACATTTGTCCTAAGGTTCTTTCCGTCCCTTTTTTTTTTTTTTTTTCTTCTAAATAAGAATTTTTTAATTCAATAACTTTATTATACTTTATTTTATTTTTACTGTATCTTCTTTCTGTCTTTTTTCCTTCTTTCCCTCCTTCCTTCCTTCCTCCCTCCCTCCCTCCTTTCTTTCCTTCTTGCCTTCTTTCCTTCTTTGCTTCTTTCTTTCTTTCTTCCTTCCTTCCGACCCTCCTTTCCTTCTTTCTTTCCTCATACTTCTACTAATTCCCTCTACTTTTTTTCCCTTTTATCCTGAGCCTGTGGATGAAAAGCTTTTGGTGCTCCAGCCAGGAGGCAGGGCTCTGCCTCTGAGGTAGGACAGCCAACTTCAGGACACTGATCAACAAGAGACCTCCCAGCTCCACATAATATCAAACGGCGAAAATCTCCCAGAGACCTCCATCTTAACACCAGCACCCAGCTTCACTCAACGACCAGCAAGCCACAGTGCTGGAAAACCTATGCCAAACAACTAGCAAAACAGGAACACAACCCCACCCATTAGCAGAGAGGCTGCCTGAAATCATAATAAGGCCACAGACACCCCCAAACACACCACCAGACGTGAACCTGCCCACTAGAGAGACAAGATCCAGCCTCATCCACCACAACACAGGCACTAGCCCCCTCCACCAGGAAGCCTACACAACCCACTGAACCAACCTTAGCCACTGGAGACAGACATCAAAAACAGGAGGAACTACAAACCTGCAGCCTGCAAAAGGAGACCCCAAACACAGTAAGATAAGCAAAATGAGAAGACAGAAAAACACACAGCAGATAAAGGAGCAAGATAAAAATGCACCAGACCTAACAAATGAAGAGGAAATAGGCAGTCTACCTGAAAGAGAATTCAGAATAATGATAGTAAGGTTGATCCGAAATCTTGGAGATAGAATGGACAATAGATTGGACAAAATGCAAGAATCAGTTAACAAGGACCTAGAAGAGCTAAAGATGAAACAAGCAACGATGAACAACACAATAAATGAAATTAAAAGTACTCTAGATGGGATCAATAGCAGAATAACTGAGGCAGAAGAACGGATAAGTGACCTGGAAGATAAAATAGTGGAAATAACTACTGCAGAGCAGAATAAAGAAAAAAGAATGAAAAGAACTGAGGACAGTCTCAGAGACCTCTGGGACAACATTAAACGCACCAACATTCGAATTATAGGGGTTCCAGAAGAAGAAGAGAAAAAGAAAGGGACTGAGAAAATATTTGAAGAGATTATAGTTGAAAATTTCCCTAATATGGGAAAGGAAATAGTTAATCAAGTCCAGGAAGCACAGAGAGTCCCATACAAGATAAATACAAGGAGAAATACGCCAAGACACATATTAATCAAACTGTCAAAAATTAAATACAAAGAAAGCATATTAAAAGCAGCAAGGGAAAAACAACAAATAACACATAAGGGAATCCCCATAAGGTTAACAGCTGATCTCTCAGCAGAAACCCTACAAGCCAGAAGGGAGTGGCAGGACATACTGAAAGTGATGAAGGAGAAAAACATGCAGCCAAGACTACTCTACCCAGCAAGGATCTCATTCAGATTTGATGGAGAAATTAAAACCTTTACAGACAAGCAAAAGCTGAGAGAGTTCAGCACCACCAAACCAGCTTTACAACAAATGCTAAAGGATCTTCTCTAGGCAAGAAACACAAGAGAAGGAAAAGACCTATAATAACGAACCCAAAACAATTTAGAAAATGGGAATAGGAACATACATATCTATAATTACCTTAAATGTAAATGGACTAAATGCTCCCACCAAAAGACACAGATTAGCTGAATGGATACAAAAACAAGACCCTTATATATGCTGTCTACAAGAGACCCACTTCAGACCTAGAGACACATACAGACTGAAAGTAAGGGGATGGAAAAAGATATTCCATGCAAATGGAAGCCAAAAGAAAGCTGGAGTAGCAATTCTCATATCAGACAAAATAGACTTTAAAATAAGGACTATTAAAAGAGACAAAGAAGGACACTACATAATGATCAAGGGATCGATCCAAGAAGAAGATATAACAATTGTAAATATTTATGCACCCAACATAGGAGCACCTCAATACATAAGGCAAATACTAACAGCCATAAAAGGGGAAATCGACAGTAACACATTCATAGTAGGGGACTTAAACACCCCACTTTCACCAATGGACAGATCATCCAAAATGAAAATAAATAAGGAAACACAAGCTTTAAATGATACATTAAACAAGATGGACTTAATTGATATTTATAGGACACTCCATCCAAAAACAACAGAATACACATTTTTCTCAAGTGCTCATGGAACATTCTCCAGGATAGATCATATCTTAGGTCACAAATCAAGCCTTGGTAAATTTAAGAAAATTGAAATTGTATCAAGTATCTTTTCTGACCACAACGCCATGAGACTAGATATCAATTACAGGAAAAGATCTGTAAAAAATACAAACACATGGAGGCTAAACAATACACTACTTAATAATGAAGAGATCACTGAAGAAATCAAAGAGGAAATCAAAAAATACCTAGAAACAAATGACAATGGAGACACAACGACCCAAAACCTATGGGATGCAGCAAAAGCAGTTCTAAGGGGGAAGTTTATAGCAATACAAGCCCACCTTAAGAAGCAGGAAACATCTCGAATAAACAACCTAACCTTGCACCTCAAGCAATTAGAGAAAGAAGAACAAAAAAACCCCAAAGCTAGCAGAAGGAAAGAAATCATAAAAATCAGATCAGAAATAAATGAAAAAGAAATGAAGGAAACAATAGCAAAGATCAATAAAACTAAAAGCTGGTTCTTTGAGAAGATAAACAAAATAGATAAACCACTAGCCAGACTCATCAAGAAAAAAAGGGAGAAGACTCAAATCAATAGAATTAGAAATGAAAAAGGAGAGGTAACAACTGACACTGCAGAGATAAAAGAGATCATGAGAGATTACTACAAGCACCTCTATGCCAATAAAATGGACAATCTGGAAGAAATGGACAAATTCTTAGAAATGCACAACCTGCCAAGACTGAATCAGGAAGAGATAGAAAATATGAACAGACCAATCACAAGCACTGAAATTGAAACTGTGATTAAAAATCTTCCAACAAAGAAAAGCCCAGGACCAGATGGCTTCACAGGCGAATTCTATCAAACATTTAGAGAAGAGCTAACACCTATCCTTCTCAAACTCTTCCAAAATATAGCAGAGGGAGGACCACTCCCTAACTCCTTCTACGAGGCCACCATCACCTTGATACCAAAACCAGACAAGGATGTCACAAAGAAAGAAAACTACAGGCCAATATCACTGATGAACATAGATGCAAAAATCCTCAACAAAATACTAGCAAACAGAATCCAACAGCACATTAAAAGGATCATACACCATGATCAAGTGGGGTTTATTCCAGGAATGCAAGGATTCTTCAATATACGCAAATCTATCAATGTGATAAACCATATTAACAAATTGAAGGAGAAAAACCATATGATCATCTCAATAGATGCAGAGAAAGCTTTTGACAAAATTCAACACCCATTTATGATAAAAACCCTGCAGAAAGTAGGCATAGAGGGAACTTTCCTCAACATAATAAAGGCCATATATGACAAGCCCACAGCAAACATCATCCTCAATGGTGAAAAACTGAAAGCATTTCCACTAAGATCAGGAACAAGACAAGGTTGCCCACTCTCACCACTATTATTCAACATTGTTTTGGAAGTTTTAGCCACAGCAATCAGAGAAGAAAAGGAAATAAAAGGAATCCAAATTGGAAAAGAAGAAGTAAAGCTGTCACTGTTTGCAGATGACATGATCCTATACATAGAGAACCCTAAAGGTGCTACCAGAAAACTACTAGAGCTAATCAATGAATTTGGTAAAGTGGCAGGATACAAAATTAATGCACAGAAATCTCTGGCATTCCTATATACTAATGATGAAAAATCTGAAAGTGAAATCAAGAAAACACTCCCATTTACCATTGCAACAAAAAGAATAAAATATCTAGGAATAAACCTACCTAAGGAGACAAAAGACCTGTATGCAGAAAATTATAAGACACTGATGAAAGAAATTAAAGATGATATAAATAGATGGAGAGATATACCATGTTCTTGGATTGGAAGAATCAACATTGTGAAAATGACTCTACTACCCAAAGCGATCTATAGATTCAATGCAATCCCTATCAAACTACCACTGGCATTTTTCACAGAACTAGAACAAAAAATTTCACAATTTGTATGGAAACACAAAAGACCCCGAATAGCCAAAGCAATCTTGAGAACGAAAGAAGGAACTGGAGGAATCAGGCTCCCTGACTTCAGACTATACTACAAAGCTACAGTCATCAAGACGGTATGGTACTGGCACAAAAACAGAAAGATAGATCAATGGAACAGGATAGAAAGCCCAGAGATAAACCCATGCACATATGGACACCTTATCTTTGATAAAGGTGGCAGTAATGTACAATGGAGAAAGGACAGCCTCTTCAATAAGTGGTGCTGGGAAAACTGGACAGGTACATGTAAAAGTATGAGATTAGATCACTCCCTAACACCATACACAAAAATAAGCTCAAAATGGATTAAAGACCTAAATGTAAGGCCAGAAACTATCAAACTCTTAGAGGAAAACATAGGCAGAACACTCTATGACATAAATCAAAGCAAGATCCTTTCTGACCCACCTCCTAGAGTAATGGAAATAAAAACAAAAATAAACAAATGGGACCTAATGAAACTTCAAAGCTTTTGCACAGCAAAGGAAACCATAAACAAGACCAAAAGACAACCCTCAGAATGGGAGAAAATATTTGCAAATGAAGCAACCGACAAAGGATTAATCTCCAAAATTTACAAGCAGCTCATGCAGCTCAATAACAAGAAAACAAACAACCCAATCCAAAAATGGGCAGAAGACCTAAATAGACATTTCTCCAAAGAAGATATACAGACTGCCAACAAACACATGAAAGAATGCTCAACATCATTAATCATTAGAGAAATGCAAATCAAAACTACAATGAGATATCATCTCACACCAGTCAGAATGGCCATCATCAAAAAATCTAGAAACAATAAATGCTGGAGAGGGTGTGGAGAAAAGGGAACACTCTTGCACTGCTGGTGGGAATGTGAATTGGTTCAGCCACTATGGAGAACAGTATGGAGGTTCCTTAAAAAACTACAAATAGAACTACCATATGACCCAGCAATCCCACTACTGGGCATATACCCTGAGGAAACCAAAATTCAAAAAGAGTCATGTACCAAAATGTTCATTGCAGCTCTCTTTACAATAGCCCGGAGATGGAAACAACCTAAGTGCCCATCATCGGATGAATGGATAAAGAAGATGTGGCACATATATACAATGGAATATTACTCAGCCATAAAAAGAAACGAAATTGAGCTATTTGTAATGAGGTGGATAGACCTAGAGTCTGTCATACAGAGTGAAGTAAGTCAGAAAGAAAAAGACAAATACCGTATGCTAACACATATATATGGAATTTAAGAAAAAAATGTCATGAAGAACCTAGGGGTAAAGCAGGAATAAAGACGCAGACCTCTTAGAGAACAGACTTGAGGTTATGGGGAGGGGGAAGGGTGAGCTGTGACAGGGCGAGAGAGAGTCATGGGCATATACACACTAACAAACGCAGTAAGGTAGATAGCTAGTGGGAAGTAGCCACATGGCACAGGGATATTGGCTCGGTGCTTTGTGACAGCCTGGAGGGG
>NW_020838040.1:1026859-1094965 GCF_003676395.1 Aethalodelphis obliquidens | reverse complement strand
AAAAAAAAAAAAAAAAAAAAAAAAAAAAAAAAAAAAAAAAAAAAAAACAATGACAAACAGAAAAATATATTCTGAATACCTATAAAGAATATAGTGTTAGCAGATTTAATATGCACAAATTTCTTGATTAAAAAAAAAAATCACAACCCCTTAAAATAAAGGAGAAAATTATGAAAGAGGGATTTCACAAAAGATATAATTGCCAGTAAATTATCATAATTGCCAGTGAATTATCAGCTTTACTAACAAGTGACTCAGTGAACACATTTATTCACTATTTTGGGGAATGATAAGCAGTTGGACAAAGTGTGTTGGCAGCCTCAAATATGTAGCCTCCACAGCACCACCACACAAAGTTAGAGAGATGCACCTGGCTTTCATAAAGGGTACCAGGAAACTAAAGGAAATGTATGAAATATAATTCACAAGTGAGGGCATGATAAAGAAACTTTTAAGTTCTTCCTGCAGGTATGAATAAGGGATATAACTTTTTTTACCACTAAGCCTCCAGCTATTAACTATTGGATCAGTCACATAGTTCCTAAGGACAAACAGTAGGTCCCAGAAAAAATACAGCCAGACCACAAAGCCCATAATTTTTCTAATTATGCAGTGGTTTGCAAGGCCATTACACTACCAGAGCAGGGAGTATTATACTACTTATTACAACCACTGCTCTAGTTTCTTCTCCCCTGCTCTGAGAATAAGGAAACTGGTCCACTATTACACAGCATTCCTCTTATTTTTTTAGCATTTATATATATATATAATTTTTTAACACCTTTATTGGAGTATAATTGTTTTACAATGGTGTGTTAGTTTCTGATTTATAACAAAGTGAATCAGCTATATTTATACACCTATCCCCATATCGCCTCCCTCTTGTGTCTCCCTCCCATCCTCCCTATACCACCCCTCTAGGTGGTCACAAAGCACCAAGCTGATCTCCCTGTGCTATGTAGCTGTTTCCCACTAGCTATCTATATTACATTTGGTAGTGTATATATGTCCATGCCACTCTCTCACTTCATCTCATCTTCCTCTTCCCTTTCCCCGTGTCCTCAAGTCCATTCTCTACATCTGCGTCTTTATTCCTGTCCTTCCCCTAGGTTCTTCAGAACCTTTTTTGGTTTTTTTTTTTAGATTCCATATATATGTGTTGACCTATGGCATCTTTTTTTTCCTCTTTCTGACTTATTTCACTCTGTATGACACACTCTAGGTCTATCCACCTCACTACAAATAACTCAATTTCATTACTTTTTATGGCTGAGTAATATTCCATTGTATATATGGGCCACATCTTCTTTATCTATTCATCTATTGATGGACACTTAGGTTGCTTCCATGTCCTGTCTATTGTAAATAGAGCTGCAATGAACATGACTCTTTTTGAATTATGGTTTTCTCAGGGTATATGCCCAGTAGTGGGTTTGCTAGTCGTATGTTAATTCTATTTTTAGTTTTTATAGTTTTTAAAGGACCTCCATACTGTTCCCCATAGTGGCTGTACCAGTTTACATTCCCACCAACAGTGCAAGAGTGTTCCATTTTCTCCATACCCTCTCCAGCATTTATGTTTGTAGATTTTTTGATGATGGCCATTCTGACTGGTGTGAGGTGATACCTCATTGTCGTTTTGATTTGCATTTCTCTAATGATTAGGAATGTTGAGCATCCTTTCATGTGTTTGTTGGCAATCTGTATATCTTCTTTGGAGAAATGTCTATTTAGATCTTCTTCCCATTTTTGGTTTTTTTTTTTTTTTTTTTGCATTTTCTTGATATTGAGCTGCATTAGCTGCTTATAAATTTTGGAGGTTAATCCTTTGTCAGTTGCTTCATTTGAAAATGTTTTCTCCCATTCTGAGGGTTGTCTTTTCATCTTGTTTATGATTTCCTTTGCTGTGCAAAAGCTTTTAAGTTTCATTAGGTCCTAATTGTTATTTTTTGTTTTTATTTCCATTTCTCTAGGAGGTGGGTCAAAAAGGATCTTGCTATGAATTATGTCATAGAGTATTCTGCCTATGTGTTCCTCTAAGAGTTTTATAGTGTCTGGCCTTACATTTAGATCTTTAATCCATTTTGCATTTATTTTTGTGTATGCTGTTAGGGAGGGTTCTAATTTCATTCTTTTACATGTAGCTGTCCAGTTTTTCCAGCACCACATATTGAAGAGGCTGTCTTTTCTCCATTGTATATTCTTGCCTTCTTTATCAAAAATAAGTTGACTATAAATGTGTGGGTTTATCTCTGGGCTTTCTATCCTTTTCCATTGATCTATTTTTCTGTTTTTGTGTCAGTACTGTACTGTCTTGATTACTGTAGCTTTGTAGTATGGTCTGAAGTCTGGAAGACTGATTCCTCCAGCTCCGTTTTTCTTTCTCAGTATTTCTTTGGCTACTCGGGTTTTTTTGTGTTTCCACACAAACTGTGAAATTTTTTGTTCTAGTTCTGTGAAAAATGCCATTGGTAGTTTGATAGGGATTGCATTGAATCTGTAGATTGCAGAGCATTCTTTTTAAATAACTACTCTTTTAGTTTCTTCAAAATCTGTAAAAGCTTTGAAATTGCAATTTGTAAGGGACTAATTAAGCTTTGAATATACCATCATCTGCTTCTAGAGCAGTGAATCTCAACCTTGGCTACACACTAGAATCATCTGGGCAGCTTTTGAGCACTAGAATGTCCAGGACTCTCCTCATAAAATCTCTGAGGGTTGGCAGGGACAAGTACCCAAGTTTTGTTTTGCCTTTGTTTTGTTTTTAAGCTCAACAGGTGATAATGGCACAAGATAAATGTAAAGAATATTGCTCTTATAGGGAAGGAGAGGGGTAACATTCTTCAAGATTATCTATCCATATCTATCTATCTACTGTCAATTTTCTGTTTACTATCTGCTAATAGTACAAAATATTTTAATCAAAATTTTAGTAAAACTAAAGCTGCCTCTCACTTCTCACAAATCTCTTTCTTATTGCAGCCAATCTCTTCCCTCAACAGAATCTTGTTGATACCATCTAGCCAAAATCCACCTATATTTGAACAAAGTGGATTTTATGGACTCATTAAAGTAAGAAAGAAAACATACCATGGAGAACCATGGAATGTCTCAGTAAGAAGGTGTTAGATATGACATGATATAGGATATTGTCTTATATCAGGATTTTGAAGAGTGTTTAGGAAAGCATGGCTTTGTTCTATGCCAGATGCTATCAACAGGCAGGGTTGATTCTATTATGATTTGGTATCTCAATGAATCTTAAGAAGGAGGCAAGAGGAATAAAGCAGGGTGAAAGCTGTGACTGGTGAGAGGCAGTAGCCACTCATCTTAGCCAGGAAAGATGGTTGTGGGTCATTTTTGTGGGTTGGACAGTGTTCTTGTTTTCAGCTGTGATTATATATATTATGGAGTAGACTTGTTTTTCTATTCCTCCATTTATGGTCATAGAGAAACCTTGTTTGCTGTTGGTGTCCTTTGAAATTATTAATGCTCAAAAAAAGGACACTACAGTTTAGTGGTGAATGTCAGGTCACCTTCCAATGCCAGGGAAGCTCCCACTGGTAATCCCATATGCCTCACTCCCTCAATCTCCATATTCTAGCCACAGTGACATTCTTGCTGGCAATTAAGCACAGAATGATTATTTTATACTATAGCCTCTGCCTTGCTGCCACTTCTGCTGGGGACATTACTTCCACAGACCTTGACATGACTTCCAACTCCCTACTCAATCTTAAGTCAATATCAGCCCTCCAGAGACATCTTCCATGACTATCTTACCTAAAACAGCCCCTTCCCCAACCATTTCCAGCTCAATACAGTACCAGACTTTATCTTATGCAGTGCTCTGAATTCAGAATTCTTTTTTTTAATTGTTTTAAAATAAAAACTGTATATATTCAAGGTGTACAATATGATGATTTGGTATACATATATATAGTGAAATTATTACTATAGTCAAACTAATTAACATATCCATCTCCTCATATAGTTACCATTCTGTGCGCATGTATGTGTGTATGTATGTGTGTGTGTGTGTAGTGAGAGCACCTGAAATGTACAAACTTAGAAAATTTCCAGTATTCAATAGCTTATCTATTATAGTCATCATGCTATACATAAGATCTAATAATCCTACATAACTCCAACTACGTGTCCTTTGACCAATATCTCCCTATTTCCCTCATATGGTCCATAAATATTAATATATAATAGATCACTATCATTGTTCATAAATTGTCAATGTAATATATATATTTTTTTTGATTATAGAGTTATTTCAGATAGATTTAACAAGAATCACCAGTACCAGTCCCATTGAACATTCTTGCTTCTGACAAGCTCACTTACCCAATGTCAAGCCAGAGACAACACAATATTCTGACTAGTTTTAACCTGGGCCATGTGACCCTTACAGCACTGTCCCACCCTCACCTCAGGAGATAGTAACTCTACTGAATTACATGAAAGAAGAATGGGGAAAAGATAAAAATACAGAATAATTAAGTAATTAGAGAATGTCTGGAGAAACATTTTTAATTAAAAGTAGATGGTATCAAAGGTAAAATAGATAGCTAGTGGGAAACAGCCGTATAGCACAGGGAGATCAGCTCCATGCTCCATGCTTTATGACCACCTAGAGGGGAGAGATAGGGAGGGTGGGAGGTAGACGCAAGAGGGAGGGGATATGAGAATATATGTATACATATAGCTAATTCACTTTATTATACAGCAGAAACTAACAACATTGTAAGTCAATTATATTCCAATAAAGATGTTAAAAAGTTTAAAAATATAAAGGTAGATTGTATCTGTTGTGTTTTTGCTTTTAATATTTTTTTTAAATCACCATTATTAGACATAAGTGATGTTTTTACATCATTGAAAATAGGGTTAACATAGAGCTGGCATTGTACTTGGTGTGCACAAATACCTTTATGCCATTGGTGAGATTCAGTCTCTGAAAGTTCAAAAACTGTTTTTTTATTCACTTTTACAAACTCTCACACTCTTTTCTATTAAAACACTGGCTAATCAATTATATCTCAATAAAGCTGAAAAAATAATGTAAGGAAAATATGAAAATATTGTAGAAATTCAAAAAAAATAAAGCACTGGCACACATTCTTTTTTGCATCTAATGGCCATTCACATTTTACATTTCCCCTTTTCCTTCAAGCCTTGAAACAGCCCTGAATGTAAATGAATTCATACATTATCAATGTTCTCATACAATGTTCAATGTATGAGCATCTCAACACTATAAATTATGAGTTCTAGGTAAGTGGGCATTTTTAGGTCAGGACAAAAGTATTCACAGTGAAAAAGCAAAATCCTCCCAAAAGAGAAGGTTTTTAGTCAAATATTTATCTTCTCTCAAACAATTTCTTCAGACTACAATCTCTCCCTCCTTCCCTCACTCTCTCGCGCTTCTTATAAGTTGTTATATTTCTGTGTTTTCTCAAGCAAAAACACACAATCTATTTATAAAGCCTGCTTGATGTTTTCTCTGTAAACAATGAATTCTGGACACAGAAAATCTGACCTGATTCAAGTCTGATGTTGACTTTATTGGTCCCAACATATATATTTCTTGATCTTCTGTACAGTTCAAATATTCCAAACACTCTTTTTCCCCGAAAATTATTGCTGATTTTCTTCATCCATTATCAAACAAAAGAAAAATATCCTTTCTGAGGTTGGAGAGAAAGAAGAAAAGCTAATTATCCCCCATAAACCATATCCTACTGAGATGTCTGAAGGTTGATAATGTGGTTTCAAAACAGCAAGGAGATACCTGTATCCAGGTATGGCTCTATCTATAGAGACAGTACTTTAATGAATAATGGCTAAAAACCTAAGCTCTGGAGCCAGATGCCAATGTTTGAATCTAGGTTGCAACATTAATGCAATGCCCTGATCTGTGAAATAGCCATGAAAATATTACCTACCTCATAAGGTTGCAGTATGGATTAAAAGAATTTATACATATAAAAAAAATTTGAATATGCACTCAATACACCTTAGCAATACTATCACCAGTTATTTATAATTGTGGCAGGATGATGTGTAGAGTATTATATGTTTTCATATACTTAATTCTAGGGCCTGCCCCCTTTAACATAGAGACATGTTTCATTTTGCTTCATGGTGGGCAGTCACCAAAAATATAGCTAGCTATCACATTCTAATATCTCAGGTCCAAATCCAAGACAGAAAGACTTTGTTTATTTCATGTAACTTAATAATGTTCTAGATAACTAGACCAGTGTAACTTTTCTTCTGCTATAGACTAGAGAATAATATGTGAAGGACAGTTGGGTGTAGACATTAATGAAGACCTTATAAAGTATAAACCTACCAACCTATTCTACTCCTGCTTAAATATCTTGGGAAAGATCTGGGGGGAGAAGAAACAATTTAACCCAAGGGAACTTGGGGGAATCCCAGACCTCTGGAATGTAGTATTTAGTGTAGGCCTGGAAGCATACAGCAAAGCACCTCACAGTCCAAGCATGACGGCATAATGTACCTAGGTAAATTTATCTGAGAGTATTCTACTTATCCCTCCCAAAAGGGCATGTATTTTGATCAAATGAGAGAGAAATCAGAAGACCTTAATCGTTTCAAGAATAGAAAAAAAAAAAAAAACACCAGAAAAGAAAATGTAATATGGAACTTAAGCTGGAAATTGGATAAGGTGATGGTTGCATCTTAATTAAGGTCATTAAGGTGGGGGAAATTATTCCAGAATGAAAGCAATGAGTCCTTTCAGGAAAAGCTATAGAATCGCAATGCTTAAGAATGAAATGAGATGATTCACATTTCAACAACAACAACAACAAAACAAATTAAGTAATTAACTATTGAGAAGGAAGATTATTTTCATAATAACCCCAGACAGGAAATAACTCACATGTCTATCAACTGAGGAAAGGATAAACAAATTGTGGTGTAAGTGTGTGTGTACATAGTAAAATAATACTTAGCAATAAAAAAGTAATGAACTACAGTTACACACAATATGTTAATACATCCCTCCCAAGGCCAAGAAAGCCCTGGTGTCTCCAGATTTTACAGCATAGAGCCTTGTCCAAGGTCCCAGGAAATATAAGCACGTACCTCCAGAGTTAGGTAAATCCCTCTAGTGCTCTCACTGTATCTATATAATTCAAAGTTAACTTCCCAAGACTTGCTCTTTCCCCAGGATGCCATGTTTTTGGCAAAATTTATTCACAAAGTCCTGATTCTGCAAAAAACCAAATATATGTTATTTAAACCCCCATAAAACTACAGATCATTATTCCTCATGAACACAGACACACAAAAAAAGCAAATCCTTGAAAATAAATTATAGTAATATAGAAAGAGAACAATATACCATAATAAACAAAGGTTTATCTGAGTAATGCAAGGCTGTTGGAGCATACAAAAATCAATCAACGCAATCCATCATATTGCCAGTTTAAAGAAGAAACACTACATGATCATATAAATTGATATAGAAAAAACATTTAACAAAATTCAAGATCCATTCATGATTAAAACTCTGAGAAAAATAGGAATGCAAGGTATTTTTCTCAACCTGATAAAGGGTGTCTCTAAAAAATCTATAGTTAACAATTTCATTGTGAAAGACTGAATGCTTTTCTCCTAAGACTGAGAATAAGGCAAGGATGTCCACCCCTACCACTGCTATTCAACATCATATTGGAAGTCTTAGCCAATACAATAGACTACAAAAAAAAAAAAAAAGGTAAAAAGCATGCAGATTAGGGGGTTTCCCTGGTGGCGCAGTGGTTGAGAGTCCGCCTGCCGATGCAGGGGATACAGGTTCGTGCCCCAGTCCGGGAAGATCTCACATGACGCGGAGTGGATGGGCCCGTGAGCCATGGCTGCTGAGCCTGCGCATCCGGAGCCTGTGCTCTGCAACGGGAGAGGCCACAACGGTGAGAGGCCTGCGTATCACAAAAAAAAAAAAAAGAAAAAAACAAAAAAAACATGCAGATTGGAATAGAGAGACAAAATCATCCCTACTCACAGACAGCATGATTGTGGACATAGGCAATCCAAAAGAATCTACACTCTACCAAACCCTTGATATAGCCAGAGATCAATAGAGAAGGAATAACAGAACAAAAGAAAAAGAATCTACAAAAATTATCTAAAACTAATAAATGAATTTCATAATGTCATAAGATATAAGGTCAACTCTCAAAAATCTATATACTAACAGTGAACAATTGGAAAAAAAAATTTAATGTTATTTATTGGGTTGGCCAAAAAGTTCATTAGGGTTTTTCTGTAATGTGGAAAACCCGAATGACCTTTTTGGCCAACTCAATAGAATACCATCCCCTCAAAGATGTATTTATAAATCTAATAAGCTCATGTAGTATCTGTATGCTGAAGACTACAAAAGCTGATCAAAGAAATCAAAGAATACTTCAATAAATTAAGAAACATATCCTGCTCATAAATTTTGAGTCAACAAGTAAAGGTGTCAATTCTCCTCAAATTTATCTATACAATAAATGCAATTGCAGTCAAAATTCAACCAGGATTTCTGTAGTATTGACAAGCTTATGCTAAAATTTACATGGAAAAGCAAAGAAATTTGAAGAGAGCAAACAATTTTGAAAAAAAGAAAAATCAAGTTGGAATTATCATACTACTTGACTTTGACTTACCAAAAAGTTATAATAATAAAAAGTATGAAATTCCCAAAAAGATAGACACATCAATCAATGACACAAATTAGGATCCATAAGTGGATGCATAAGAACATACCAATTTTTTTGTTGTTGTTGTTTTGGAAAAGGTTTATTTGCATAAAAATACAATGAATACTACAGCCTACCTATTTCCCCACTCAGGGTTAACACCAATTGGCATGTTATCATATTTGCATCCTAACTTTTTCCCTATGTATATATCATACCAATTTATTTTTGATAAAGTTAAAGGCAATTCAGTGAAGAAAGGATAATCTTTTCAACAAAAGCCAGTGGAACAATTGGACAGCCATATAACAAAAAACAAACAAAAAAGTACCTTGAACTAAACCTCAAATCTCATATACAATTTAATTCAAAGTGAATCATAGATCTAAATGTAAAATGTCAAACCATAAACCTTTTAGAATAAAACACTTGAGAAAATATTAAATTCCCAGATTTAGGCAAAAAAATTTAGGTATAACATTTATAGTATGATTCATAAAAGAAAACATAGTTAATTGGATATTGTCAAAATAAAAATTTTAGCTCTGCAAAAGAGAATGAAAAGTTAAGGCAGCAATTGGTAGAAAATATTTGCAAGCTACACATCTGACAAAGGACTTGTATCCAGGACATGTAAAGAATTCTAAAAACTCAACAGTAAGAAAAGAAACAACCCAGTTTGCTCCAAAAATGGGCAAAATATTTGAATATACACTTCACTTTGCACTTCATTTGTGGTGAAAACTGCAAATAAGCACATCAAAAAGATACTCAACATCAATAGTCATTAGGTAAATACAAATTAAAACTACAATTACACACCTATTGGAATATCTAAAATAAAAAGTATTAAGTTTTGGCCAGCACCTGGAATTGTCTTACATTGCTGAAAAGTATGCTGTATGGCTCAGCAGCTCTGGAAAACAATTTGGCAGTTTCTTATAAAGTTAAACATTGTTGGAACTTCCCTGGTCATCCAGTGGTTAAAGCTCTGTGCTTCCAATGCAGGGGGCCCGGGTTCGATCCCTGGTCAGGGAACTAAGATCCCACATGTCATGTGGCGTGGCCAAAAAAAAAAAAGTAAATATTGCTTACCATATGAGCAAACCCACTTCTGGATATTTACCTTAGATTAAAAGAAAATGTTCACACAAACATCTGTACATTAATGTCTATAACAACTCTACTTACAATTCCTCAAAACAGGAAAAAAAATAAATGTCCTTCAGTGGGTGCATGGGTAAACAGTGATATATCCATACAATGAAATATTACTCTGAAGTGAAAAGAAACAAGCTATTGATGCACACAACATGGATCTCAAATGCACTGATTCAAGTGTCAGAAAGCAGTCTCAAAAGTTGTATACTGTATGACTCTTTTTGTGTAACATTCTCAAAAGTATGAAACTATGGTTATAGTTTCATATAACTAGGGGCTAGGCTCAGGGAAGGGTGTGAGTGTTGAGGTTTACCTTGACAGAGTTTTTCTGGGGTGATGTTTTTGGTAGCCTGATTGTGGCATTGGTTATTCTAACCCATTCACATGTTAAGTGCATACAAACATACACCAAAAACATAGTAAAAAAAAAAAAGCTCATTAAATTTTTGTTACTCCTTTTAGGACAGTTCCCAAGACATTACTGACTCATACATTTAATGTCAATGTCTTGTAATTTCTCATATACTTTCTGCATCTTTAAAAGTACTTTAAATTTATCAATCTATTAATAACATTATTAAATAATCACTATGTGGCAAGCACTTTTCTAGATTACTGGTGATATTTATTTTAAAAAATGATGAGTGTGCTTTTTCCTTTTGATAACTTGGAACCTTATCTTTATCACGTTAGCCCCTGGCAATTCAAAGCTCTTAGTTTTGTTTGTTTGTTTTGTTTTGTTGCCTTTTTTTTCCCCAAGATATTTAGCCAGTCTACTGACATACTGACAACATATGAATTTGTATGTGACTTACTTCCATGTCCTGTTTGTGACTCTCTATGACTTCATCCAATTGAACTCATTAATTAATTATTGGCAACCACAATTTTCCAAGAACTAACTAGGTTTAAAATGTTTCCACACTGTTGGAAAATAAATAAAGCTTACCTCTATGAAATGAGAAACAACAACTCTATAATAAAAGATTGAGTTTTTATTATTATAAATGTGAGTATTTATTATGCCTCTGTTTCAACAAAAGACATCAAACTTAGGAGGTCATAGAAGAAGAGAATCTTTGTTCCTAAATGTTTGTAAGCTCTACTTCAGATAGAATCTCCTCCTTATGTTTAAAACCATGTTAATTAATATTTCCTGATATTAAGTAATTAATTTATTTAGGTGGGTTAATAGTATTGTGAGTTTTTAAAATAAGTTTTGTCTTTAAGATATACTGCTGACATAGTTACTGATAAAATAAAGTGGTATTTAGAATTTGCTTCAAAATTATTGGTGAAGAGGGGAGAAGCTGATCAGGGTACAGATGAAATAAAAGTAAACATAAATTGATAAATAATTTACTCTGACAGATAAATACATAAAAGTTCATTATATTTGTTCCACTTTTGTATGTAACTGGTATTATCTATAATAAAAAGGTTTTTAAAAAATAAAGAAAAAATTTTAACTTTTCTTCTGCAAGAAACTTTTTCTCACACCATATCAGAGTTACAATGTTTACCAAAAAAACAAAATCAAACAAACAAACAAAAACAATCTTAATGCAGTTCAACAAATATTCAATGTGTAGTCTTAGGCAGCCACCAAAGGGTAACTGCTATTCGGGCAAGGAGCCACAAATCATCTTGACCTCAGGGTTGTGTTTAATCCAGAGACAATCAATGATTTATGCATCCAGTATTTCAAATAAGGAACATTTTTATTGCCACCATCTTTAAATCAAGTCTGTATTAAGGCCAGTCTACTCCTAGGTCCTGCTTATACCAAGGCTAACCCACAGGGAAAGGAGAGATTTCCTTGCCCTCAGAGTGTCAGAGAGGCCTGGCCTGCTGGTGCAGATGGGTCTCTGGACAGCTTATTCCCAGAGAGGTTGCTGGTCCTTCATAGTGTGGCTTAACCTTCACAGGGCATTTCCACTTTGCATCCATTTAAGCCATAGGTACATAGCTATAAGAAGTCCAAAAATGTCTGGGGATGGGTAATACTTAATAGAATAGAAACACAAGAAATTTTGATCTATGGGTGCTTGATTTGAGTCCTCAGGGTAAATAAAGAATTGTGGATTCTTGGGTCCCTTTAAGTTAACTATGGGACCCCCTTCAAAGAACTTTGCAGTTTGACATTTGGCAAGTGGCTTATACAAGACATATCTTAAACCTCTTCTTTTAAACCTTAAAATACATGCAGTAGCCCCTCCTTTTTCAATACTTTTCCATTTAACTGCATCCTTCAGCATTAGTTAATAAAAGTTTTGCCTGGTGTTTTAAAAATAAGGTAATTTATATTAAAGTAAGTTAAATAAGCTCAAATCCACTTCCATTGTTTTCATGTTTAGCTTCCTGTTTCTAGCTTTTATTGTATCTGCCAAAGTTTTCTTGTCAAAATTTCTTCTAGGGCTTCCCTGGTGGCACAGTGGTTGCGAGTCTGCCTGCCAATGCAGGGGACACGGGTTCGTGCCCCAGTCTGGGAAGATCCCACATGCCGCAGAGCGGCTAGGTCCATGAGCCATGGCCTCTGAGGCTGCGCGTCCGGAGCCTGTGCTTCACAACGGGAGAGGCCACAACAGTGAGAGGCCCACATACCGCAAAAAAAAAAAAAAAAAAAAAAAAATTCTTCTAAAATGGAAGTTTGTGGCTTCCCAATTCATTCAATAAGTGCTTACTGAACAGATACTTTGTGTCAGGCTCTGTTTTATGTCTCTATGAACAAAACAGATGAAACTAGTCCCTCATGGAGCTTATGTTATACTCAGGAGAAACATATAATATATAAGTTAATAAGATAATTGAAGACTTGTATAAGTGCCCTGCAAGGAAAAAGCAGAATGATGATAGGGAAAAACTTTGTGTGTATATGTGTATGGTAAGGATGCCAAACTTAAGAAAGGGCCCTCAGGAATGCCCTCTCCAAAAGATGATGTTTTAACTGAGACCTGAAATGTGAGAAGAAGTTAGCCATGAGAAGCACCAAAAGTTGAACACACTAAGTAGAGGAAATATCATGTTCAAGAGTCCTGAGGCAGTCAATAACTGAGTTGTTGAAGAATGAGAGAGAAGGCCTGAATGGAACTTCATGAGAATCAAGGACAGACACAGTAGGCCAGATCATGTTGGCCTTTTAAGCTAGAGTATTGAGCCTGGACTTTATCTTTAGTGCAATGGGAAGCTGTTGAAGGGTTTTAAATAGGATAGTGAAATGATAATAAGTATTATGTAAGAGTACTCTGACAGTACTGTGGAGAGTGTATTGCAGAGGGGTCATAGTGGAAGCAGTGAGACCAAGTATGGAGCTAGTGGAGCCATACAGAAAAAGTATATGAGGGACTTGGATTATGTGGGTATCAGGGAAGAGGGAGATACATGGACCAATTGAAGATATATTTTAGAGATAGTCAAGATTGCTAATTTATTGGATATGAGGAATTAAGAACTGGGAGAAATCAGAGATAAATTTTTGGTTTCTGGTTATAATGGATGCAGTGTTCTTACTAAAATGATAAGGGCACAGCAAGATTCTTCAGAAGAGACATCAAAGCTTATTACATCTAAAGAGATTTTCAAATGAGTATGTTAACAGAGCAGTTGTATCTATAACTGCCTTGTATTGAGATGAATCCAGGTGTAAAGATATACAACAGTGAATATTTAGCATACAGATAATTTTCAGGTTTCATTTCTAAAATTTAAA
Organism: Aethalodelphis obliquidens; assembly: GCF_003676395.1. Lineage (NCBI taxonomy): Eukaryota > Metazoa > Chordata > Mammalia > Artiodactyla > Delphinidae > Aethalodelphis > Aethalodelphis obliquidens. Next base: position 1,081,369 of record NW_020838040.1, on the reverse strand, counting down.
ATTACAGAGTTTCACTTAGAGAAAGAATAGAGATAGAGAATAAAAAAAAGAATTCTAAACATAGAATAAACACAGGCTGAGGACTCAGGAAAGAGACTGAGAGGGTGGCACAAGGAAGGTGGAAGGAAACCCAGCAAAGTGATGTCATAGAAACCAAAAGGAAAGTGGTTTAGGTCCAGGGAGTTGAACATCTCTTCACTTGTATGATAATGTCCCTGTTTTGTCCCCCTTTTATTGGTAGCCCACACAGAGTAAACTGCATTTCTGTCTCTATCACTATTCTGTTAAATTACACTTAGTGGATTGCTTTTGACCTAAAAATACAGTCTAAGTCCTTGGCTTCCTCTTTTACACCATGCTGGTTGGATCCTCTTCAAGTCTGAGCTAGCCTGACTGTCTTCCCTTGGACCGAATGATGTTTTCTTCCATGGATTTTCCATATTTTTTTCTCTACTTGAAATTCTACTTCTACAGCTTTGTAAATTTGGTTATATTCCATCAACAAATATTGATTGGAAAATTGGAATGATTGACTTGAAAAACACCTAGCTCTGAAATATGATTCTTTAAAAAGGGTAAATATGTCCAGTGAACCTGTTTGTCATTGCCCTCTGCCTCTGCATAATTCTGACAGTCAGTAAGGTGCCAGCATTCTGGAGAGTTACTGTGGCTGGCAGGGCATACAGATCACCATCCAAACTTCAGTGTTCCTCTCCAAACACCAGTGCATCTCTAGTTAACTACCAGTCCCATTTCTCCCTCCTGTATGCATCTAACCTTGATTACTCTTCCTTCCCTCTTGCATCCAGACTGTAATCATAACATATAGCAACAGTGTCACATCCAAATCTTGTCCCTACCCACTCTCTAAGATCAGGTCCTTCACTTTGCCAGATTGTATCCTGCACTCTATTTTCTTCTCTGTGAACAGAGGCATTAGGCTTGATGATTCCTAAGGTCCCTTCCAGCTCTGACATTCTGTGTGTAATTAGAATGTTGCACTCAGGTCTGTCTATAACCACGGCAGGAGTTCAGAAGGTTCACATAATTGAAGAAAGTTTCCCAGAGGAAATGTGGAGATTGAATAGCATATTGAGTAATGGGAATAATTTAAACTGGCAAAAAAGATTATCCCAGATTGGAGAAACTGCATGACTCAAAACAAGGAAGCGGGAAGAAAAGATGTATGTAGAGTGACTGATGAGAGATAAACTTGACTGTGCCGATTACTGGTTAGTGAAAAATAAGCCTGAATCAAAAGCAAATAATAATAATAAATAGGAAATAAATAAGCACCTGAAGGTGAATGAAATGAAATCCAAATTTAATAATGGCAATGATATTCTGCCCTAGATTTTATAAAAGTGTTTGGAAACCAAGTGAAATTCTGAATTGAGGAATTTAAGGTGAATTCATAACTCTACTATATATTCATTTTATGGCTGTGAAATATCACTTTAGTTGGTTTCAATAAACCTACTATGCAGCATAGATAAAATAATCTATATGAATTATTTTAAGGGCTTGACCAGTATCAGGAGGGTACCAGCTGGGTAGTGTTATGCCAGCAAAAATAGAAAAGTGGCATTATCATTCAATCTTCAGTGTAGTTGTGCTAAAAAGAGTTGGAAACAAGGAGGCTTAGATCATAGTTCAAATTTTATTCAGACTAATTAATGGAAGAAAGGAAGGAAGGAAAGAAGGAGGAAAGAAAGGGAAGAATGGTTGGGAGAGGGAAAGAGGGAAAGGAAAGAAGGGGAGACCTGAGGCGAGGAAAGAAAAAGAGAGGAAATAAATGGTCTTTTTCAGCCATTCCATACCTTAGCCATTTATATCACAAAAAATAGACACTCTTCACTGTAAAACAGGTAAGAGATACTGTTGATAACAAAGGACAAATTATTACTTTTCCTCAATTTGAAATTTATGGCTAACTATATAGAAATAAAATATTTTTAATGTAGGTACCATCTCCATATTAATTACCTAAACAAAGTTTCAGAATGCACATGTCTTTACAACAAACTAAAGAAGGACGGAAAGTAATATCTAATATGCATTATATGCTTGGCAGAGTTCTGGGTGCCTAACAGACTCACACCTTTAATCAGTACAACAAACCTCAAGAATAGGTATAATCATTTTCTCTCATAAAGAAGGAAACATGTTCAAAGAGTTTAAGTGATTTACCAATGTATCTCAACTTGAAAATGGCAGGGCTGGAATATGAATTTAGAGGGTACAATACTCCCTAACCCTCAGGACCACCATACACACACACACACACGTTCTACCCTCAAGCAGGCCAAGTTAACTTCTTTCCAGTAAACCTGTGTTTTTAAAATATGGTCAGAAAACCATATTTTAAATCATCCAAATCATCTGGGAGACTTTTTAAAAATCAATATTTCAGAACCACCTTCTGAAGACCACCTTCATTGTAAGATGTTTTCCAAATGATTCTGGTATGCACTAAAAGTTTGAAACAATTAAAAAATCAAACTATTTCCCATAAATCACATAGTGCAACTTCCATACAAATTTTTAAACTAATTTTTTCAATCCATATACTTGGTGTTTTAGCCTCTATTTTAATGAAAATCTAACATACTACAATTTAAACCAAATCCATTTGGCCACCATATTTGAGTTTCCAAAGTGAGGCTTTTAAAGACAAGACAGAACTGAACTGAACTGAAAGACTGAAGACTGGTCAGTGACTGGAGATACAAGCAAGCCAAATTTTCAAAGATGGAAAAGTATTGAAGGATATGGGAGATTAATAGGACATGAATAAATCAGAATCAGAAAAGGGTGACTGAAGATTAGGGCTGGCTGCTCAGGAAAGGATCTTAAGGACTCAAGTCATATACATATTTTTAAATCAAATTTATTGAGGTATAGTTTATATAAAATAAAATGAATCCCTGTAATGTAGGGTTTGATGAATTTTGACAAAATATACAATCATGTAATTCCAAATATAGTAACTATTTAAGACATTTCTATAACCCTACAAGGTTCCCTTGTGCCCCTTTGCAAACAATACTCCTCACCTTTAACCCCAAGCAGCCACCAGTTTGCTTAACTGTATTCAATACTTCTTCTTAAATGTCATATAAATGGAATTATACAGTTTGTGAAATCTTTTGGGTCCATGTCGCTGCATATATCAGTAGTCTGTTCACTTTAATTGATGTAGTATTCCACTTTATGCATACCAAAATTTATTCATCAGTTCAACTCTTGATAACTATTTGGGTTGTTTCTGGTTTGAGGATATGAATAAAACTGCTAAGAACATTATAGTGAAAGTCTTTGCATGAAAATATAACTTCCTTTCTCCCAGATAAACGAATGGAATTGCTGGGTTTTATGATAGATATATTTTAACTTTATAAAGAACTTTCAAGTTGCTTTCCACAATTGTTGGACAAATTAACAATCCTACCAGCAGTGTATGAGAATTCCATTTGTTATACATCTTCACCAACCCTTGGTATTGCCAGTATTTAATTATTCTAATGACTGTGTAGAGACATCTCAAAGTATTTTAATTTGCATTTCCTTGATGATAGTCAATGTTGAATATTTTTATGTGTTTATTGGCCATTCATATATTTCCTTTTCTGAAGTGTCTGTTCAAAATTGTTCACTGTTTTTAAGATTCTCTCTTCTAATTATTGCAAGAGTTTAAAAAATTAAATTTGCATGTAATATCCTTGTCAACATGTTGCAAATATTTTTTCCTAGTCTGTGGCTTACCTTTTCATTTTCTTTTTTTTTCCACACACACACTGTATTTTATTTTTACAAGAGATAAATAAACTGACACCAAGCATTGTAAATGGATGACCATAACAAAAGCAACAATGATTGCAATTACCAAACATGAAACACACTGATACTATGTCATAATATTGACATTCAGTCTAGTAATCCTCCACTTAAACAGCTTCTTTACTTTGCAGTGAAAATTGATTGGTATATTTTTTGCCTCTCAGTCCTTGTGGGATTTTTTTTTTATTCAAACAGAAAGTCACAAAAATTATAATCATCCTCATCAGTTCAATCAGTTCCATGTAATTAATTCTTTTGTTCATCTTGATCTTTTGTTAGCACTTTTATGAATTCATCAGTTTTCCATTAGAGTTCTGAAAATGCTCATTCATTTAGTTCAGCAGTATAGTCAGATACCAGAAACCTGTACTTGTAAGAGTCTTTTCCATGAATTCCTTGAAGATGAAACCCTTTTATAGGAACATTTTTGCAAAAGCATTACAGTACACCCAGAAATGTCTGTAAATGACAAAAGACTTAAAAATGACCACGGTAAAAGATTTGATGAAAGTTCATAAAATTGCAATAGATAAGGAAATTTAGTTATTTCTGAGATATACATTTTAATGTAATAACTAGAATTATGACTTATAACATTATACCAGAACATATAAGATTTTTAGAAAGCTCATGTAATGTCTGAAACATTTATATTAACATATTTCCATACAAATAACCCAAAGAAATTTTAATATTAGTTGTTTTTGTTTGCTTGTTTGTTTTATACTGCAGGTTCTTATTAGTCATCAATTTTATACACATCAGTGTATACATGTCAATCCCAATCGCCCAATTCAGTACACCACCATCACCAACCCACCGCAGTTTCACCCCCGGGTGTCCATACGTTTGTTCTCTACATCTGTGTCTCACTTTCTGCCCTGAAAACCAGTTCATTTGTACCATTTTTCTAGATTCCACGTACATGCATTAATATACGATATTTGTTTATCTGTTTCTGACTTACTTCACTCTGTATGATAGTCTCTAGATCCATCCATATCTCAACAAATGACTCAATTTCAATCTTTTATATGGCTGAATAATATTCCATTGTATATATGTACCACATCTTCTTTATCCATTTGTCTGTTGATGGTAACTTAGGTTGCTTCCATGACCTGGCTATTGTAAATAGTGATGCAATGAACATTGGGGTGCATGTGTCTTTTTGAATTATTGTTGTCTCTGGGTATATGCCCAGGAGTGGGATTACTGGATCATATGCTAATTCTATTTTTAGTTTTTTAAGGAACTTCCATACTGTTCTCCATAGTGGCTGTATCAATTTACATTCCCACCAACAGTGCAAGAGGGTTCCCTTTTCTCCACACCCTCTCCAGCATTTGTTGTTTGTAGATTTTCTGATGATGCCCATTCTAAGTGGTGAGAGGTGATACCTCATTGTAATTTTGATTTGCATTTCTCTAGTAATTAGTGATGTTGAGCAGCTTTTCATGTGCTCATTGGCCATCTGTATGTCTTCTTGGAGAAATGTCTATTTAGGTCTTCTGCCCATATTTTGATTGGGTTGTTTGTTACTTTAATATTGAGCTGCATGAGCTGTTTATATCCTTTGTCTGTTGATTCATTTGCGAATATATTCTCCCATTCTGAGGGTTGTCTTTTCATCTTGTTTATGGTTTCCTTTGCTGTGCAAAAGCTTTGAAGTTTCATTAGGTCCTATTTGTCTACTTTTGTTTTTATTTCTATTACTCTAGGAGGTAGATCAACAAAGATTTTGCTGTGATTTATGGCAAAGTGTATTCTTCCTATGTTTCCCTCTAAGAGTTTTATAGTGTCCGGTCTTACATGTAGGTCTCTAATCCATTTTGAGTTTATTGTTGTATATGGTGTTAGGGACTGTTCTAATTTCATTCTTTTACATGTAGCTGTCCAGTTTTCTCAGCACCACTTATTGAAGAGACTGTCTTTTCTCCATTGTATACCTTTGCCTTCTTTGTCATAGATTAGTTGACCATAAGCATGTGAGTTTATCTCTGGGTTTTTTATCTTGTTCCATTGATCTATGTTTCTGTTTTTGTGCAGGTACCATATTGTCTTGATTAGTATAGCTTTGTAGTATAGTCTGAAATCAGGGAGTCTGATTCCTCCAACTCCATTTTTTCCCCTCAAGACTGCTTTGGCTATTGGTGGTCTTTTGTGTCTCCATACAAATTTTAAGATGATTTGTTCCAGTTCCATAAAAAATGCCCTTGGTAATTTGATAGGGATTGCATTGAATCAGTAGATTGCTTTGGGTAGTATAGTCATTTTCACAATATTGATTCTTCCAATCCAAGAACATAGTACATCTCTCCATCTGTTGGTATCATCTTTAATTTCTTTCATCAGTGTCTTATAGTTTTCTGCATATAGGTCTTTTTTTTCCCTAGGTAGGTTTATTCCTAGGTATTTTATTCTTTTTGTTGCAATGGTAAATGGGAGTGTTTTCTTAATTTCACTTTCAGATTTTTCATCATTAGTGTGTAGGAATTCAAGAGATTTCTGTGCATTAATTTTGTATCCTGCAACTTTACCAAATTCATTGATTAGCTGTACTAGTTTTCTGGTGGCATTTTTAGGATTCTCTATGTATAGTATCATGTCATCTGCAAACAGTGACAGTTTTAATTCTTCTTTTCCAATTTGGATTCCCTTTATTTCTTTTTCTTCTCTGATTGCCATGGCTAGGACTTCGAAACTATGTTGAATAATAGTGGTGAGAGTGCACATCCTTGCCTTGTTCCTGATCTTAGAGGAAATGCCTTCAGTTTTTCACCATTGAGAATGATGTTTGCTGTGGGTTTGTCATATATGGCTTTTATTATGTTGAGGTAGGTTCCCTCTATGCCCACTCTCTGGAGGGTTTTTATCATAAATTGGTGTTGAATTTTGTCAAAAGCTTTTACTGCATCTATTGAGAGGATCATATGGTTTTTATTCTTCAATTTGTTAATATGGTACATCACATTGATGGATCTACATATATTGAGGAATCCTTGATTCCCTGGGATAAATACCACTTGATCGTGGTGTATGATCCTTTTAAAGTGTTGTTGGATTCTGTTTTCGAGTATTTTGTTGAGGATTTTTGCATCTATATTCATCAGTGATATTGGTCAGTAATTTTCTTTTTTTGTAGTATCTGTCTGATTTTCATATCAAGGTGAGGTGGCCTCATAGAATGAGTTTGGGAGTGTTCCTTCCTCTTCAATTTTTTGGAAGAGTTTGAGAAGGATGGGTGTTAGCTCTTCTCTAAATGTTTGATAGAATTCACCTGTGAAGCCAACTGGTCCTGGACTTTTGTTTGTTGGAAGATATTTAATCACAGTTTCAATTTCATTAGTTGTGATTTGTCTGTTCCTATTTTCTGTTTCTTTCTGGTTTAGTCTTGGAAGGTGTACCTTTCTAAAAATTTGTCCATTTCTTCCAGGTTGTCCATTTTATTGGCATAGAGTTGCCTGTAGTAGTCTCTTAGGGTGCTTTTTATTTCTGCAGTGTCAGTTGTAATGTCTCCTTTTTCTTTTCTAATTTCATTGATTTGAGTCCTCTCTTTCTTTTTCCTGTTGAGTCTGGCTAATGGTTTATCAATTTTATTTATCTTCTCAAAGAACCAGCTTTTAGTTTTATTGATCTTTGCTATTGTTTTCTTTGTTTCTATTTCATTTATTTCTGCTCTGATCTTTATGATTTCTTTCCTTCTGCTAACTTTGGATTTTGTTTGTTCATTCTCTAGTTCCTTTAGGGGTAAGGTTAGATTGTTTAGTTGAGATTTTTCTTGTTTCTTGAGGTAGGATTGTATTGCTATAAACTTCCCTCTTTGAACTGCTTTTGCTGCATCCCATAGGTTTTGGATCGTCATGTTTTCTTGTCATTTGTCTCTAGGTTTTTTTTGATTTCCTCTTCGATTTCTTCAGTGATTGCTTGGTTATTTAGTAACGTATTGTTTAGCCTCCATGTGCTTGTGTGTTTTACGTTTTTTTCCCTTTAATTGATTTCTAATCTCATAGCGTTGTGGTCAGAAAAGTTGCTTCATGTGATTTCAATTTTCTTAAATTTATTGAGGCTTGATTAATGACACAAGGTGTGATCTATCTGGAGAATGTTCCATGCTCACTTGAGAAGTGTAATCTGCTGTTTTTGGATGAAATTTCCTATAAATATCAATTAAATCTATCTGGTCTATTGTGTCATTTAAAGCTTCTGTTTCCTTATTTATTTTCATTTTGGATGATCTGTGCATTGGTGTAAGTGAGGTGTTAAAGTCCCCCACTATGATTGTGTTACTGTTGATTTTGTCTTTTATAGATGTTAGCAGTTGCCTTATGTATTGTGGTCCTCCTATGTTGGGTGCATATATATTTATAATTATTATGTATTCTTCTTGGATTGATCCCTTGATCATTATGTACTGTCCTTCCGTGTCTCTTGTAACATTTTTTTTATGTTAAAGTCCATTTTATTTGATATGAATATAGCTACTCCAGCTTTTTTTGATTTTCATTTGCATGGAATATCTTTTTCCATCCCCTCACTTTTAGTCTGTATGTGCCCCTAGGTCTGACATTGGTCTCTTGTACACAGCATATAAATGGGTCTTGTTTTTGTATCCATTCAGCAAACCTGTGTGTTTTGGTTGGAACATTTAATCTATTCACATTTAAGGTAATTATTGATATGTATTTTCCAATTACTATTTTCTTTATTTTGGGGGGTTTGTTTCTGTAGATACTTTTCTTCTCTTGTGTTTCCTACTTAGAGAAGCTCCTTTAGCATTTGTTGTAGAGCTGGTTTGGTGGTGCTGAATTCTCTTAGCTTTTGCTTGTCCATAAACCTTTTGATTTCTCCATCGAATCTGAATGAGATCCTTGCTGGGTAGAGTAATCTTGGTTGTAGGTTCTTCCCTTTCATCACTTTAAGTATAGCATGCCACTCCCTTCTGGCTTGTAGAGTTTCTGCTGAGAAATCAGCTGTTAACCTTATGGGAGTTCTCTTGTATGTTATTTGTCATCTTTCCCTTGCTGCTTTTAATAATTTTTCTTTGTCTTTAATTTTTGGAAATTTGATCACTCTCTGTTTTGATATGTTTCTCCTTGGTTTTATCCTGTATGGGACTTGCTGCACCTCATGGACTTGGGTGGCTATTTCCTTTCCCATGTTAAGGAAGTTTTTGACTATAATCTCTTAAAATATTTTCTTTGGTCTTTTCTCTCTTTCTTCTCCTTCTGGGACCCCTATAATATGAATGTTGTTGTGTTTAATATTGTCCCAGAGGTCTCTTAGGCTGTCTTCATTTCTTTTCATTCTTGTTTCTTTATTCTGTTCTGCAGCTGTGAGTTCCACCATTCTGTCTTCCAGGTAACTTATCCGTTCTTGTGCCTCAGTTATTCTGCTATTGATTCCTTGTAGTGCAGTTTTCATTTCAGTTATTGTATTGTTCATCTCTGTTTGTTTGTTCTTTAATTCTTCTAGATCTTTGTTAACCCTTTCTTGCGTCTTCTCAATCTTTGCCTCCATTCTTTTTCCGAGGTCCTGTATCATCTTCACTATCATTATTCTGAAATATTTTTCTGGAAGGTAACCTATCTCCACTTCACTTAGTTGTTTTTCTGGGGTTTTATCTTGTTCCTTTATCTGGTACAAAGCCCTCTGCCTTTTCATCTTGTCTATCTTTCTGTGAATGTGTTTTTTGTTCCACAGGCTGCAGGATTGTAGTTCTTCTTGCTTCTGCTGTCTGCCCTCTGATGGATGAGGCTATCTAAGAGGCTTATGGAAGTTTCCTGATTGTAGCAACTATTGGTGGGTAGAGCTGACTGTGGCTCTGGAGGGCAGAGCTCAGTAAAACTTTAATTTGATTGACTGCTTGTGGGTGGGGCTGGTTTCCCTCCCTGTTGGTTGTTTAGCCTGAGACAATCCAGCACTGGAATCTACCTGGGCTGTTTGGTGGGGCTAATGGTGGACTCTGGGAGGGTTCACACCAAGGGGTACTTCCCCGAATTTCTGCTGCCAGTGTCCTTGTCCCCACAGTGAACCACAGCCACACCCCCACCTCTACAGGAAACCCTCCAACACTAGCAGATAAGTCTGATTCAGTCTCCCCTGGGGTCACTTCTCCTTCCCCTGCATCCTGATGTGCACACTACTTTGTGTGTGCCTTCCAAGAGTGGAGTCTCTGTTTCCCCCAGTTCTGTCAAATTCCTACAATCAAATTCCAGTAGCCTTCAAAGTCTGATTCTCTAGGAATTCCTCCTCCCATTGCCAGACCCCCAGGTTCAGAAGCCTGACATGGGGCTGAGAACCTTTACTCCAGAGGGTGGACTTCTGTGGTATAAGTGTTCTCCAGTCTGTGAGTTACCCACCCAGCAGTTATGGGATTTGATTTTACTGTGATTGCACCCCTCCTACTATCTCATTTTGGCTTCTCCTTTGTGTTTGGATGTGGGGTATCTTTTTTGGTTAGTTCCAGTGTCTTCCTGTCGATGATTGTGCAGAGCTAGTTGTGAATCTGGTGTTCTCACAAGAGGGAGTGAGAGCACGTCCTTCTACTCTGCCATCTTGCTTCCAATCCCATCACCTCATTCTTGTACACTATTAAAATCCTGTTGATATTTTTTCTCTTGCAAGGAAATATTCTGGAATCTTCCAAAATTTCTTTATCTTTCCTCCTATTTTCATCAGGTATAATGAATTTTCCAAGTTGGTCAGGAGGGAAGGTTGGTGTGTTTTATTATTGTTAACTTAAGCAGGGGATAACTTTAATTGTGACTATGGCTGTACATATAGCGCTTGTTACTTGATGTACAGTTATAATCTTAACAGACACATATTTCTCCTTTCCATTGCATAAGGACCACCCAAAGCCAAACTATTCCACCTGCTGTGGGAGGAGTATATGAATAATTTTCTGCCACTTTATTCCTGCCACAATCTAAGTTGTAGAAACTTTAGTCCCCTGGAGCCTTCCTTCCAAGACATCAGACTGGTTTAAATTAATAATAAAATTCTGAGAGGACTGAGTAAGCACAAGTAATAAGTTCCTTACAAACATTTCAAAAATATATGGATGATGATGGACAGGAAATAAATCTCACAACAACTTCACTGAGGACAGAGCTACCTCAGTTAAGTTCCTAAGAACATATTGGTCTGGGCTGAACTGATATATGCATCCCAAAGTTAAGACAAAGCCTATGTCTTCTTTGAATAAAAAGGATGTAAAATACAGCTTAGTAGGACAATACCATATATGGATGCCCTTCTTCTAGTTAGCATATGAACAGAAGTGTTTTATGATTTTAATGATTGTCATCTATGATAGATGGCTTCTAAGATGATTTTCAATGATCCTTGACTCTTTATGTTTAAGTTCTTTATAATCCCATCCACTTGAGTGTGGATTGGATCTAGTAACTTGCTTGCAACAAATAGAACATGGCAAAATGGATGTGATATCACTTCCATGATTAAGTTACAAAAAATGTTTCTGGCTTCCATCTTTCTCTCTCACCTGTTCACTCTGATGAAGCCAGCTATCATATTATAAGCTGCTGTTTGAAGAGATCTACATGCCAAAACACCAAGGAAGGCTTCTGGTCAATGTCCAGAAAATACCAAAGACCCTCAGTCCAACAGCTTTCAAGAAGCTAAGTCTTACCAACAGCCACTGAGTGAGCTTGGTAGCAGATTCTCCCCCCAATTCAATCCTTCACATGAAACTGTAGCTCTGAACAACACCTTGCTTCAGCCGTGTGAAAGATAGTCTACTAGAGTGCACAGCTAGCCTGTTTCTATATTCCTGATCCATAAAATCTGTGAGATAAGTGTTTGTTGTTTTAACCCATTAATGTTTAGAATAATTTTTAAAATGTAGAAACAGTGTATTAATATACCACCTAAGATGGTCTAGTGATCTGTTTTTTCTGCCCCAAGTACCTTATTACCCTTTTAATATTTAATATATCTGCAGCAGACTAGTCTACAATGTGACACCTGGTCCAAACATACAGCAATGTAGTGTAACAGAGGACCCTGAATTTAGGATTCATTTAACAAGGACCTGTTGTTTTTTGAGAAAGAGCTCCTGGTCATAAAGGAGCATATGGCCATTGGACTTTAATGGCATCAGGGACTAGATGTTTTCTGAACTTCCTAGGTAAATACATACAACAACATCCCATCAGAAAGTAGCTCCAAACAGAACCTGATGATGCAAACAGTTATACATACATAACTCCAGTGTCCCTCTCATGCATCAAATTATGACTTCATTATATAATGACCAGTTGATGAAAATGAGAAATTTGAGCCTGATTTTTCAATTTGCCTGGAAGGGAGAGATGGACTCAGGTCAAGTTACTATCAATGATTCTTATACAGTAACTTAGAGTCTAATAGGATATCTAAAAAGAGACTTTGAAGATCAATATTAGAGGACAAGGAGTTTTGGTGAAAGAACTTGTGTCTGAAGATCTAAAAATGGATTTAGAGCAGTGCTATGAAATTGTTGGTTTGCAACAGATTAGACTTCAAAACAAAACAAAACAAGAAATAGGTCTTTTGCTATAGATGTCTTGAAAAATACTGGCCTAGAGATTGAAATTATTTGTATCTTTCACCAAAAGGCTGCCATTGTAAAACAGCCTCTCCAAATTCAGAAGCCCAAGATGAGCCTCTGTGCATGTCCATAAGCCTTCTTTTCCAATGTTCATACAATAAGACCAAGAAACAAAGTGGGTGAAGGAGCAGATATGGTATAGATTCATAGGATTAACATATGGAATTTCCTCTCACCAGGCTTGTCTCAGTTATCCTTCTTGCTAAGAAGAACTTTGAATCCATGTTATAACACCATGTATTAAGGACCCAGACAGCTCTCTGGTAGTAGGTTGATTACATGTGACACTTTCTCTCATGAAGGGACAAAGATTTGTCCTCACCAAATAGACACCTAATCTATATTTGAAGTTACTTTCCCTGCTGCTGTCAATATCATTCACCTGTGAAATTACTCAATGCTTTATATTCTGCATCCAGCCAAGAAACCAATTCAAAATAAAAGAAGTAAACAAGAGGCTGTCTCTTGTGAGATTCACTGATCTTATTTTCTATCCATCATCTTTAAGCAACTGGTTCTCTAAATGATATAAATACCTATTGGAAGCTGGGGACAATCTATTTCAATAATAGGATCCTGTTTGTCTCAGAGAGATAATTTATTTCTATTCCATGAGTGCCACAAACGAAAAAGTAGAGAGGATAAAAGTATCAGGATCATAGCTAATAGCCCACATTGAACATTTTAACATTCTTGAATTGTGCCAGGCTAGAGGTTTTATTATGCAAAGGAATGGGTCCTCATCATGGTTTCTCTGAACTGGAAGCTTAAAGTATGACCTGACTTTATTTAACTCCTAATGTAAATGAGGAAATTTGTTGAGGTTATTGAATCTGACCATGTAGAACAAATGTGATGGGTATTATACAACAATATCAAGAAATGAGTGGTTCCTGGTGGCTGCCTCCTGTTCTACCACCTCAATAGTCAAGACTTCATTTTCTTTGTATTGAGAACTTTCTGTGCTCCTTCATGCAAGTAAATACTTTTGGAAGTTGTCAAGAGAATTCATGTGGAATATAAGTTAGTGGAGATAGTAAGTCATGACCATACTTCAGTTGCAAATTCAAGGATGTTGGTCTCTCCATAGAATTCACAGTTGTTGTAACAACCAGATTCTATTTTTTTAAATGTATGCTTCTTTTACTCCATTATCATATATAAGACATATTTGTAAAAGGGAAAATATTACTATTCCCTTCATAGATACAGAAAACTGAGCTATGGTCAAGACAGATGTAGAGGAAGAATAAGCGTTACAAAAATATTTTGGAGTCAGAGAATAGAGTACAAGTAACATCAAATAATTTTAATTAAGTCAAAAATACAAAGTGTAGCAGGCTTTGTTTCATTTCTCTTGGGTGATCTTGCTCTTCTCTCCTCTGTATATCAGAGGAGATATACAGAGGTGAATGTCAGTGATCTTCAACAGATTGAAGGTCACATCTAGGCACAAAAATAATTTATAGTAAAAGATACCATTACTCACTCCCTCTATCTAAAAGCCAGGATTTTTCCCCAAGGTATCTCTGGAACTTTTCTTTTCATAGCCTACTAGCCAGAATTAAGTTATTGGCCTAATCCTAAATGATCTCTGACAAAGGAGATACTATTACACATAGATCAGTGGAAGAGGGTATGGTCATCCCTGAAACATATGTATTTGTCTATGAAAAGAGACAAAACACATGGCTTAAAATTGGGGTCATGTTTAAAAGGCTGAAAGGGAGACTGGTACTGAGAAGGTTATAACAATTTACACTGCAACACAGACCATACATCATAAAATTGAATGCAGAAACTAAGTAAAAATGGCTGGTCTTCTATTGGAAAGGATGTGAGTTCATTTATGATTGTACATGATGATAGATGGATTGTACAAGAATCATGTACAAGAATCATCCCCTTTGAGTGTAGGGAAGAATAATTTTCTTGGGTTCACCCATCCCTATCCTACCAAGGACACATGTATGCTACATGATCCTGTACCTTTGGTCATAGCTGAATCATTTGATAGTAGACTACTGACCCACCAGTGCCCATTTAGATTATCTTTCTCTGAAAATTGAAGTTTGAGTAATAAGTTTCATTTGGAATAAACCAAAGAGTGAAGATGCCTGGGGCAGTCATCCTATTTGCAGTGACTTAGAGAAAAAGATTCATAAACTTCAGCTAGTCAGAATCTCAGAGCTACCCTTATTCATGCCCTTCCTGTGGTTTGCTTGTGAAGCTATTCCATCAATGCTGTGAACAACTCTAACAGTCACCAAATAAATCCTATTTTTGCTAGTTTTTTTTTGTTTTTAATTGAAGTATTGTTGATTTACCATATTGTGTTTCTTTCAGGTGTACAGCATAGTGATTCAGTTATGTTTTTCAGATTATATTCCATTATAGGTTATTACAAGATATTGTATATAATTCCCTATGCTATACAGTAAATCCCTGTTACTTATCTATTTTGTGTATAGTAGACTGCATTTGTTAATCCTATACTCCTAATTTGTCCCTTCCTCCCTCCCTCTCCCCTTTGGTAACCAAGAGTTTGTTTTCTATATCTGTGAGTCAGTTTCTGTTTTGTATATAGGTTCATTTGTATTATTTTTTATATTCTACATATAAGTGATGTCATATTGTATTTATTTATTTGTCTGAGTTACTTCACCAAGTATAATATTCTCTAGGTCTATTCATGTTGCTGCAAGTGACAATATTTCCTTCTTTTTAATGGTTGAGTAATATTCCATTGCATATATATACCACATCTTCTTAAACCAATCACTTCTTGATGGGCACTTGGATTGTTCCCATGTCTTGACTATTATAAATGGTGCTGTTATGAACATTAGAGTGCATGTATCTTTTCAAATTAAAGTATTTGATTTTCCTGGATATATGCCCAGAAGCAGTATTGCTGGATCATATGGAAGCTCTATTTTTAGTTTTTTAAGGAAGCTCCATATTGTTTTCCACAGTGGCTGCACCAATTTACATTCCCACCAGCAGTGTACAAGCTTTCCATTTTAGCCACAACCTTTCCAACATTTATTATTTGTCGACTTCTAGATGATAGCCATTTTGACAGGTATGAGGTGATACCTTATTGTGGTTTTGATTTGCATTTCTCTAATAATTAGTGATTATCAACATCTTTTTATGTGCCTGTTGGCCATCTGTATATCTTCTTTGGAAAAATGTCTATTTAGGTCTGTTGCCCAATTTTTGATTGAGTTGTTTTATCAGTATTGAGTTTTATGAACAGTTTGTATATTTTGGATATTAATCCCTTGTCAGTTGCATTGTTTGCAAGTATTTTCTCCCTTTACAGAAGTTGTATTTTCATCTTGTCAGTGTTTTCCTTTGCTTGCAAAAGCTTATAAGTTTGATTAGGCCCCATTTGTTTATTTTTACTTTTATTTCTTTTGCTTTAGGAGACTGATCTAGGAAATTATTGCTACAATTAATGTCAGAGAATATTTTGCCTATGTTCTCATCTAGGAGTTTTATGGTGTTGTAAAGACCTTATATTTAGGGCTTTAAACAATTTGAGTTTATTTTTGTACATGATATGAGAGTATTCTAATTTCATTAATTTACATGTAGCTGTCCAGCTTTCTCAATAACACTTGAAAAGACTGTCTTTTTGCCATTGTATATTTTGCCCCCTTTATCATAGATTAATTGAATATAGTTACATACATGGGCTTATTTCTGAGCTCTCTATTCTGTTCCAGTGTTCTATATATCTGTTTTTGTGCCAATACTATGCTGTTCTGATTACTGTAGCTTTTTTTTTTTTTTTTGCCGTATGCGGGCCTCTCACTGCTGTGACCTCTCCCATTGTGGAGCACAGCCTCTGGACGTGCAAGCTCAGTGGCCATGGCTCATGGGCCCAGCCACTCCATGGCATGTGTGATCCTCCTGGACCGGGGCACGAACCTGTGTCCCCTGCATCGGCAGGCAGACTCTCAACCACTGCACCACCAGGGAAGCCCTGATTACTGTAGCTTTGTAGTGTAGTCTAAATCTGTAAGGGTTATGCCTCCAGCTTTGCCCTTTTTCCTCACAATTGCTTTGGCAATTCTGGGCCTTTATGGGTTTCATATAAATTTTTGGATTATTTTTTCTAATTCTGTGAAAAATGTCATGGATATTTTGACAGGGATTGCATTAAATATGCAGATTGTTTTGGGTAATATGGTCATTTTAAAAATATTAGTTCTTATCATCCAAAAGCACTGGCTATCTCTCCATTTCTTTGACTTCAATTTCCTTTATCAATGTTTTATACTTTTAAGCATATAGGTCTTTCACCTTCTTGGTTAAGTTTATTCCTAGGTATATATTTTACAAGATTTTAAACAGTATTGTTTATTACTTTCTCTTTCTGATATTTCATTATTAGTGTAAAGAAATGCAAATGATTTCTGTATATTAATCTTGTATGTGCTATTCTGTTGAATTTGTTTATTAGTTCTAATAGTTTTTGTGTGCAGACTTTAGGGTTCTCAATATAAAATATCATGTTATCAGCAGATAGTGACAGTTTTACCTCTCCCTTTCTAATTTGGATGCATTTTATTTGTGTTTCTTGTCTGATTGCTGTGGCTAGGACTTCCAATACTATGTTGAATAGAAGTGCTGAGAGTGTGCATTCCTGTTTTGTTCCTGAATTTAGAGGGAAGTCTTGCAGCTTCTCATCTTTAAGTATTATGGTAGCTGTGGGTTTGTAGTAAATGGTTTTTATTATGTTGAGATATGTTCCATCTATACGCACTTTAGCGAGAGTTTTTATCATGAATGTATAATGAATTTTGTCAAAAGCTTTTTCTATGTCTATTGAAATGATATGTATCTTTTGTCTTTTCTTTTGTTGATGTGGTGTATCACATTGATTGATTTGTGTTTGTTGAACCATCCTTGTGACCCTGGGATGAATCCAACTTGATCTGGTGTACCATCCTTTTCATGTATAGTTGGATTGAGAATTTTTGCATATATATTCATTAAAGATATTGGCCTATAATTTTCTTTTATTGTAGTGTCTTTGTCTAGTTTTGGTATCGAGGTGATTGTGGACTCATAGAATGAATTTGGGCTTGTTCCTTCCTCTCAAATATGTTTTTTTTTAAACATTTTAAGAAGGATAGTTATAATTTCTTCTTTGTAGGTATGGAGAATTCCCTAATGAAGCTATCTTGTCCTGGAATTTAGTTTGTATGTTTTTGTTTTGTTTTGTTTTGTTTTTAAATTTCAGATTCCATTTCACATCTCATGATCAGTTTATTCAAATTATCTGTTTCTTTTTGGCTCATTTTTGGCAGAATCTCTTTCTAGAAATTTTTCCATTTCTTCTAGGTTGTCGAATTTTTTGGCATATAATTGTTCATAGTATTCTTTTATGATTTTTTTGTATTTCTGTGGTATCAGTTGTTATTTCTTTTCTTTCATTTCTTATTTTGTTTATTCGGATCCTCTCTCTTTTCTTTCTGGGGACCCTGGCTAGAGGATTGTTGATTTTGTTTATCATCTCAAAAAACAGCTCTTGGTTTTATTGATCTTTTCTATTGTTTTTTATTAATCTCTATTTTATTTATTGCTATTCTGATTGTTCTTATTTTCCTTTTGCTGAATTTTGTTTTTTCTTCTTTTTCTAATTATTTTAGGTGGAAGGTTATGTTATTTACTTGAGGTGTTTCTTAAGGAAGATCTCTAACACCATGAAATTCCCTCTTAGAACTGTTTTATTCTGCTTTCCATAGTTTTTGTATGGTTGTGTTTTCACTTTCATTTTCCTTGAGGTATGTTCTGATTTCTTCTTTGATTTTATTGTTGACTCATTGCTATTTTAGTAACATGTTGATTAGTCTCCATGTATTCATTCTTTTCCCATTTTTTTCTGTGTGGTTGATTTCTAGTTTCATACCATTGTGGTCAGAAAAGAAGCTCAAAATAATTTCAGTCTTCTTGAATTTGTTGAGCCTTCTTTTGTAACCTAGTATGTGGTCTCTCCTAGAGAACATTCCACACCTGCTTGAAAAGAATATGTATTCTGTTTTGTTTTGTTTTTTAGATATAGTGTCCTATAGATATTAATTAAGACCAACTAGTCTATTATGTCATTTCAGACCTATGTTGCTTTATTGATTTGCTGTCTTTATGATTGGTACACTGATGTCAGTGAGGAGTTAAAGTCTCCTACTATTGTTGTAAATTTCTCCCTTTATGTCTCAGTATTATTTTATATATATTCAGATGCTTCTGTATTCAGCGAATATATGATAACAAGTGTAATAACCTCTTCTTTATTCATCGCTTTATCATTATATAATGCCCTTCTTTGTCTTTCTCTGTGGGCTTTGTTTTAAAGTCTATTTTGTCTGATATGAGTATTGATTCCCTCACTTCCTTGTCATTTCCATTTTCATGAAATATCCTTTTCCATTCCCTCACTTTCAGTCTCTGTGTATTTTTTTGCCCTGAAATGAGTCACTTGTAGGCAACATATTGTAGGTTCTTGTTTTTTTATCCATTCTGCCACTCTATGTTTTTTGACCAGAGCATTTAATTCACTGATACATAAAGAAATTATTAGTAGTTATGTACTTGTTGCAATTTTAATCTTTGTTTTTCAGTTGTTTTTTAATTTTGTTGTTCTTTATTTCTTTTTCTTTTTGTTTTTCCCTTTGTGATTTTCTTTTATAGTTTGCTTGAGTCCTTTTATTTTTGTGTTTTGTGAATCTATTGTATGTTTTTGACTTTTGGTTAATATGGATTTATGTACGTTGACCATAGCTATATCTACCTGTTTCAACCTGATAGTCATTCAAGTTCAAAGACATTCTAAAAGTTCTAAATTTTTATCCTCTCCTCCCTCATATTTTGTGATTTTAATGCCCTATTTTACATGTTCATGCTTATCCTTTTACGGTTTATTGTAATTATAATCATTTTTACAATTGATTATTTTGTAATCTATGTACTGGCTTATTTATGTGATATTCAATCCTTTTATATATTTTCCTTTCCTATTTAGAATTTCCCTTTCCTATAGATTCTTGTTTCTTTTCTGTGCAGAGAACACACTTCAATATTTCTTTTAGGGTAGGTTTAGTATTCTTTTTTTTTTTTTTTCTTTTTTTGGTGGTATGCGGGCCTCTCACTTTTGTGGCCTCTCCCATTGCAGAGCACAGGCTTCAGACGTGCAGGCTCAGCAGCCATGGCTCACGGGCCCAGCCACTCCGCGGCATGTGGGATCTTCCCGGATCGGGGCACGAACCCATGTCCCCTGCATCGTCAGGCGGACTCTCAACAACTGCACCACCAGAGAAGCCCAGGTTTAGTATTCTTTTAGTTTTTGCTTGTCTGAGAAATTCTTCTTCTCTTCTTTTATTCTTATAATCTTATTGGGTATAGTATCCTAAGTTGTAGTTTTTTCCCTTTTCAGCACCTTGAATATATCATGCCACCCACTTCTGACCTGCAACATTTCTGTAGAGAAATCAGCTGATAGTATTTGGGGGTTCCCTTATAACTGACTCTTTGTTTTGCCCTTGTTTTTTTTAGGATCTTCTCTTTAATTTTAACTTTTGTCATTTTAATTATGATATGTCTTGGTGTGAGTCTATTTGGGTTCATCTTGTTTGGGACCCTCTGTGCTTCCTATACATGGGTATCTGTTTCTTTCTTTAGGTTTGGGAAATTTTCGGCCATAAGTTCTTCAAATATATTTTCAATCCCCTTCTCTCTCTTTTCCTTCCATAAGCCCTGTTATACATAGTTTGGCACATTTTACATTATCTCAGAGATCTCATATTTTGCTTTCATTTTTTAAAATGTATCTTTCTGTCTGTTATTCTGATTGAGTGATTTCCATTATTCTATCTTCCAGATCATTTATTTATTCTTCTGTGTCATTTAGTCAGTTACTCATTTCTTTTGGATTGATTTTTATCTCAGCAATTAAATCATCTATTTTTTATTAGTTCATCTTTATAGTTTCTAGTTCCTTGTTACCATTATCTGTGTGTCTACTGATAATCTTTCTTAATTCAGTTAGCATTTTTATTACCTCCTTTTTGTAATTGGGTTCTAGTAAACTGGTGAATTCTGTTTCATTATTAGTTATTTCAAGGGATTTCTCTTTCTTTTAATTAGGAGTACTTCCTCTGCCTTTTCATTTTACTTAACTTTCCTTGTCTCTATGAACTTAGGAGAAAGAGTTATCTACTGTGGTCTTGAAGAGGTTGTTTTTTATTGGAACATCCCTGTGTAGAGAGTAAGTGTTCAATATTTTTGGTGTAAGGAATGATTTTGGTATGAACATCAGTCACATCTTTCTTCAGGGTATGCTGGCCATTATCCTCTTGAGAGTAGGGTATGGTTGTTGTTGCAGTATCTGGAGCCTGTGCAGGCCTAAGGCAGAGGTTCCCCTCTACCTCATGGCTGTTGCTTCCCTGTCAGGTGTGGGGTCTATTCTTCAGCTGTTGGAGTAGAAGCCCTGATGATCAAGTTTGATCAGTTTCTGTTGCATGTACTACCACAAAGGAGCCCTGATGATCAGTTTCTGTTGCATGTACTACCACAAAGGAGGTGATTGCTGAAGTAAGTGAGGCCCTTGAGGTCACAGAGGAACTTTGCATTGCCTGTGTATGTGTCCATGGCTCCACTCAGAAGCAGCTCAGGGTCAGGTCCCTTTTTCAGTTGTGTTCATCCCAGATCTTGTATTAGGCTGTGGTATGGATGGGGGTTAGGATGTTGTGGCTGCAGGAATTGAGGTGGCTGCACTACCGCCTGAGATCTGGGTTGTCTCTGTGGCAGACTTCTCCCAGGACGTGTCTGCCCCAATCTAGCATTAAGCTGAGGTGTGGAGCACTCTTGTGGCTCACCCTGTGTGCACTCTAACAATGGCCACCACAGCTCCACCAGGATCACACCCCAGGTCCCCCACTTTATCTCTGCATAGCTGGACTGGATCTTTGCCCATATCTCACACCATACTCTGGTGTGGAGTGAGTGGAGTGCGAATGTTCATGCCTTCAGGTTGGGAAATGTGGTTAGGTGAGAGCTACCAGTGCAAGACTCTCTCCTCCCTGATTGTTAGTAAGCTAGCATGCACACACTTCTTAGGAATAGTCAAGGCTTCTTCAACCCTTCTGTATTTCTCAGCAGGTTTCCCAGCAGGCAAGGGGACTTCTCTCTTCTGATCAGGACACCAGGATTGGAATATCCAGATTGTGCCTCCACCCTGCTCACTTCCCAGGAAGGGAGTCCACCCTTGTGGACATATTCTTCCTGGTAGATCCTTCCGAGGGGTGCACGTCCGCACCTTTTATTGTTGTCCTACCTGGTTACGTGGAAATCTTTCTTGAAGCTTTGGTTGTATAGGAGTTCTTCTGCCAATTTTTAGTTAGTTTTCTGTGAGACTTGCTCCACAAGTAGATGTATTTTTGAAGTGTTTGTGGGAGGAGGGGAGTTCCACATCCTCCTATTCTGCCATCTTGATCCCAGTCCCCTCTATGCTAAAGTTTTGTTTTGTTTTGTTTTTGTCATTTTTATCTCCCACTAGACAACAAGTTTCATAAATATAGGGATTGACTGTTTTGTACGGCACTCTACGGCTTGGAACATAGTAGAAACTAAGTATTTGTTAAATGAACAGGTGGAGGAATGAATGAATAATAAGGTTCCAGGAATCCCTAAGTTGTAACATAAAGATTAGGAGATAGTTTTAGGTTTGAATCCTAGTTCTATAACTTCCTAGGTGTTTGAACTTAGGCAAGTTGTTTTATCTCTGAGACTCAGTTTCTTTATCTTTTAAATGGAGATTAAAATAAACTGCACCTCACAGTCCAATCTTAACCATGAGGGCATCAACTCCACATTTGCTCTCTTCCTTTTCTTTGTGACCGTTTTAGCTTTTCATACTCAACAGGTAAGTGTTGGTAGTTTCCTTGTTTTAAGGGCATTCCCCAACTCCCAAGTAGCAGAAACTGGGATTTCAGGGCAGGTGGCCCTCAGATTACATAACTTGAAGCTCCCCAGCAATCTATTCTATATAGATGATTGCCCCAACACTATCAGTGGCTGCAAACCAGTTGTTCTCAACTAAGATTGATTCTGACCCCAGGGGATATTTGGCAATGTTTGAGACATTTTTGGTTGTCACAGACATTTTTGGTTGGGGAGGCTCATGCTACTGGCATCTAAAGGCTAATAGCTAAGGATGTTAAACATCTTACAATGCACAGGAAAGCCCTCTCCCAGCCCAATAAAGAATTAAACAGCCCCAATATGAGTCAGGCTGAAACCCTGATGCAAACTGACTATTCTTTCCGTCTTCACCAGGTTTAGATGTAATAAATTCTTCCTGTTAGTAGTCAGCCATCACCCTTCTTTAGCTCTAGTATCTGGTGATGGCCACAGTCCTCCCGTTCCTGGACCACCAAGCTATTTTTTTTTAGGGGGTGGTTAGTTGCTTTAAAATGTTGTGTTACTTTCTTCTGAACAACAAAGTGAATCAGCAATATGTATACTTATATCTCTTCCCTCTTGGACTTCCCTTCCACCATCCCACCATTCCACCCATCTAGCTCACCACAGAGCACAAAACCAAGCTCCCTGTGCAATACAGCAGGTTCCCATTAGATATCTGTTTTACACATGGTAGTGTGTATATGTCAATCCCAAACTCTTAATTCATCCCACCTTCCCTCCTGTGTCCACATATCTGTTCTCTACATCTTAGTCTCTATTCCTGCCCTGGAAATAGATTCATCTGTTCCATTTGTCTAGATCCACATATATGCATTAATATATGATATTTGTTTTTCTCTTTCTGACTTACTTCATTCTGTATGACAGTCTTTAGGTACATCCAAGTCTCTAAAAATGACTCAATTTCATTATTTTCTATGGCTGAGTAATATTATACTGTATATATATGTACCACATCTTCTTAATCCATTCATTGGTTGACAGACATTTAGATTGCTTCCATGTCCTGGCTATTGTAAATAGTATTGCAATGAACAATGGGGTGCATGTGTTTTTTTTGAATTATGTTTTTCTCTAAGTATATGCCCAGTAGTGGGATTGCTGGGTCTTATGGTAGTTCTGTTTTTAGATTTTTAATGATTCTCCATACTGTTCTCTATAGTGGCTGTATCAACTTACATTCCCACCAACAGTGCAAAAGTGTTCCCTTTTCTCCACACCCTCTCCAGCATTTATTGTTTGTAGATTTGTTGATGATGTCCATTCCAGCAGGTGTGAGGTGATAACTCATTGTAGTTTTGATGTGCATTTCTCTAATAATTTTTCATGTTGAGCATTTTTCATGTGCCTATTGGCCATATTATATCTTTTTTGGAGAAGTGTTTATTTAGACCTTCCACCCATGTTTTGATTGGGATGTTTGTTTTTTTATATTAAGCTTCATGAGCTGTTTGTATATTTTGGACATTAATTGCTTGTCAGTTGCTTCATTTGCAAATATTTTCTCCCATTCTGAGTGTTGACATTTTGTCTCATTTATGGTTTTCTTTGTTGTGCAAAACATTTTAAGTTTAATTAGGTCCCATTTTTTCACTTTTGTTTTTATTTTCAGTACTTTAGGAGGTAGGTCAAAAAAGATCTTGCTGTGGTTTATGTCAAGGAGAGTTCTTCCTATGTTTTCCTCTAAGACTTGAATAGTGTCTGGCCTCATATTTGGTCTTTAATCCATTTTGAGTTTATTTTTGTGTATGGTGTTAGGTAGTGTTCTAATTTCATTTTTTCCATGTAGCTGACCAGTTTTCCCAGCACCACATATTGAAGAGGCTGTATTTTATCCATTGTATATTCTTGTCTCCTTTGTCATAGATGAGGTGACCGTAGGTGTGGGGGTTTATTCTCTGATTATCATGGCTAGGACTTCCAAAAGTATATTGAATAACAGAGGTGAGAATGAACATTCTTGTCTTGTTTCTGATCTTAGAGGAAATGCTTTCAGTTTTTCACCATTGAGAATGATATTGGCTGTTGGTTTTTCATATATAGCCATTATTATGTTGAGGTAGGTTCCCTCTATGCCCAATTCTGGAGAATTTTTATCATAAATGAGTGTTGAATTTTGGCAAATACTTTTTCTGCATCTAGTGAGATGATCATATGGTTTTTATTCTTCAATCTGTTAATGTGGTGTATCACATTGATTGATTTGCATATGTTGAAGAATCCTTGCCTCCCTGAGACAAATACCAATTCATCATGGCGTATCATCCTTTTAATGTGTGGCTGGATTCCATTTGCTAGTATTTGTTGAGGAGTTTTGCATCTATATTAATCAGTGATATTGGTCTATAATTTCCTTCTTTTTGTAATATCTTTGTCTGATTTTAGTATCAGGGTGATGTCAGTCTTGTAGAATGAGTTTGGGAGTGTTCTTTCTTTGCCATTTTTGGAAGAGTATGAGAAGGATACGTGTTAGCTCTTCTCTAAATGTTTGATAGAATTTGCCTGTGAAGCCATCTGGTCCAGGGCTTTTATTTGTTGGAAAGTTTTAATTGTAGTCTCAATGTCATTACCTGTTATTGGTCTGTTTATATTTTCTATTTCTTCCTGGTTCAGTGTTGAAAAATTGTACCTTTCTAAGAATTTGTCCATTTCTTCCAGGTTGTCTATTTTATTGGCATATACTTTTACTTCTCCTTGTAGTAGTCTCTTATGATGCTTTGTATTTCTGCACTGTCAGTTGTACTTTCTCCTTTTCATTTCTCATTTTATTGATTTGAATCCTTTCCCTTTTTTTCTTGATTAGTCTGGATAAAGCTTTTTCAATTTTGTTTATCTTCTCAAAGAACAGGTTTTTAGTTTTATTGATTTTTGCTATTATTTTCTTCATTTCTATTTCATTTATTTCTACTCTGATTTTCATGATGTCTTTCCTTCTACTAACTTTGAGTTTTGTTTGTTCCTCTCTCTCTAGTTGCTTTAGGTGTAAAGTTAGGCTGTTTATTTGAATTTTTTCTTGTTTCTCGAGGTAGGAATGAATTGCTCTAAACTTCCCTCTTAGGGCTGTTTTTGCTGCATCCCATAGGTTTTGGGTCATTGTGTTTTTCTTGTCATTTGTTTCTTTGTATTTTTTGATTTCCTCTTTGATTTCTTCAGTTATCTCTTGGTTATTTAGCAGTATATTGTAACCCCCATATCTTTGTGTTTTTTACAACATTTTTTTCCTATTACTGATTTCTAACCTCATTGCATTGTGGTCAGAAAAGATGCTTGATATTATTTCAATTTTCTTAAATCTATTGAGGCTTTATTTGTGACCCCAGATGTGATCTATCCTGGAGAATGTTCTGTGCGCACTTGAGAAGTGTATTCTGCTGCTTTCAGATGGAATGTCCTATATATATCAATTAAGTGTATCTGGTTTATTGTGTCGTTTAAAGCTCATGTTTCCTTATTTATTTTCCGTCTGGATTATCTGTCCATTGGTGTAAATGTAGTGATAAAGTCCCCCACTATTATTGTATTACGATCAACTTCCCCTTTTATGGGTGTTAGCATTTGCCTTATGAATTGAGGTGCTCCTATGTTAGGTGTATATATATTTATCAGTTATGTCTGCTTCTTGGATTGACCCCTTGATCATTATATAGTGTCCTTCCTTGTCTCTTGTAACTGTGTTTATTTTAAAGTCTTGTTTATCTGATATGACTATTGCTACTCGAGCTTTTTTTGATTACCATTTGCACGGAATACCTTTTTCCATTCCCTTATTTTCAGTCTGTATGTATCACTAGGTCTGAAGTGGGTCTCTTGTAGACAGCACATATATGAGTCTTGTTTTTGTATCTATTCAGCCAGTCTATGTCTTTTGGTTGGAGCATTTAATCCATTTACATTTAAGGTAATTATCAACATCTATGTTCTTATTTCCAGTTTCTTAATTGTTTTGGGTACGTTTTTGTAAGTTTTTTTTCCCCCTTTCCTCTTTTGTTCTCTTCTTTTGTGTTTCCTGCCTAATTAAGTTCCTTTAGCATTTGTTGTGAAGCTGGTTTGGTGGTACTGAATTCTCTTAGCTTTTGCTTGTCTGTAAAGCTTTTGGTTTCTCTATCAAATCTGAATGAGATCCTTGTCTGTTAGAATAATATTGGTTGTAGGTTTTTCCCTTTCATCACATTAAGTATATCCCTCAACTCCCTTCTGGCCTGCAGAGTTTCTGCTGAAATCTCAGCTTATGACCTTGTGGGGATTCCCTTGTTTTTTGTTTGTGTGTTTGTTTGTTTTGTTTTTTGGTTTTTCTGTTTGTTTGTTTTTTTTGCTTTTCCTTTACTGATTTTAATAATTTTTCTTTGAATTTAATTTTTGTTAGTTTGATTAATATGTTTCTCAGCATGTTCCTCCTTGGGTTCATCTTGTATGGGACTCTCTGTGCTATCTGAATTTGTGTGGCTATTTCCTTTCCCATGTTAGGGAACTTTCCGACTATAATCTCTTCAAATATTTTCTCAGACCTTTCTCTTTCTCTTCTGGGAACCCTATAATTTGAATGTTGGTACATTTAATGTTGTCCCAGAAGTCTCTGGGGCCATCCTCATTTCTTTTCATTCTTTTATCTTTATTTTTCTCCACGGCACTTATTTCCACCTTTCTACCTTCTAGTTCACTTATTTGTTCTTCTGTCTCAGTTATTATGCTATTGATTCTTTCTTGTGTATTTTTCATTTCAGTTATTGTGTTGTTCATCACTGTTTGTTCTTTAGTTCTTCTAAGTCCTTGTTAAACATTTCTTGTATTTTCTCAATCCATTCCTCCATTATATTTCCAAGATTTTGGATCATCTTTACTATCATTACTCTGAATTATTTTTCAGGTAGGTTGCCTATTTCCTCTTCATTTATTTGATCTTGTAGGTTTTTGCTTTGCTCCTCCATCTGTAACATATATTTTGTCATGTCATTTTTTTTTGATGAGTGGGGCTGTGTTCCTGTCTTGCAGGTTGTTTGGCCTGAGGCATACAGCACTGGAGTTTGCCAGCAGTTGGGTAGAGTCAGGTCTTGTTTCTGAGATGAGGACCTCCAGGAGACTGCTCACTGATTAATATTTCCTGGGACCTGAAGCTCCTGTGGTAGACCTCTCACCTTTTTTTTTTCGCTATTGTTTTTGATGTCTGTTTTTACAATGGGACGTAATATTAAATAATACTTGTATGCTGTCAGATTGTAAATCACTGATATAGTTCAAACTTTTAAATTTATTAATAAAGAAAATTGATTCCAGAAAATGTAAGTTAGTTTATAGAAGGACACTCAGCTTCTTAGAAATTAAACTGTAATTAGAACCCATGTCCCTCGATTCTGGTGAATGATTTTTACAAGCAGTTATAAAAAAGCTGAGTGCTTGACAGTGAAGCCAAAACTGTAGTTTAAAAGTTTTCCTTAGAAAGTTTAAACCAGTGTTTATTAGACACCCTGGGAGGTTGCTGACCTGACCGAAAGGACTATGATTCACTTTTTGATATTTTCTAGGACTTAGTCACCTTTTCTCTTTCTTCTAGACACAGTTTATTTGAGACCTCCACACTTCTACCATTGTAAGCTTTTCCCACTGCAATGTTAAGATACTGGAAAAAAAAAAAAGAATTCCTGGTTGTAAACTGTATGGGTACTCCTCCCTTACAGTGAACTCTTAAAATGCTATATAACAATAACTGTCTGTTTTCTTAGATATAGTGATAAGAGGAGAAGTCTGAAAATATCCTTAAATAAAGTGTAATACAACAAAAAGTTCAAATGAAAAGTAAACCATGGGGATAATTTTTTTTTAACTTGTTAGATAAAGTAATCAGACCAACAGATTCTAAACTGTGGGTTCAGTCTGAATTTATTTGGTTCTTACAGCATGTCACATTCAATCAATTTATTTTATATCCTTGAAATAACATTCTCTGCTCTTCAAAAACTCTCATTCAATTCTGTTCACCTTGGCCTTAAAGTATTTCAAACTTCTAGGAAATGCAGTAAGAATGTTTATGTCTATTATTTTTCTAGATAGAAAATAAGAGAAAGAGAAAAGTTGATGCTTTTAATCTATGAACGTTTCATTTTCTGGCTAAATAGGCAAAAGATCAACTAAACCTTTGAGGGAGCACTGACATATTCTTAGATTCTTAAATTGCATGAGCAAACAGAGTAACAACTTGTCTGCTTTGTATCCTTCAGAAAAGAATTGATTATGATTCCTGAGCAATAAGCCATAAGGATTTGGTGGGGAAAATGGTGTCTTATTAATATGATTGAATACAGACTGAATGGATGACTGAGCTTGGTCAGCAATATAGAACAATCTGCATTCCAGGTACTGGCCATGGAGAATGCTCCCAGGCTCTGTGCCTTTTAGTCCTCTTAGTACTTGCCTCTGAGGCAGATCATGTCCTTGGTCAAGGAAATTTAGAGTTGGATTCCAGAACTCTGACAATCTAAAATAAAGCTACTTTCTTAAATCATTCTGATTTGTACCACTGCCTCGATAATTAAGATCACATATTCCTTTAACCAAGTTCTGTTTTAAACTCTAGTCCTAGTGACTAAGTCTTTGTCACTTTCCTCTGTTTTTATATCAATTCTCTGAATTACCTATCTTCATACTAGGGGTTGATAGCCTACACTCCAGCTCACCTCTTATTTTTGTAAACAAAGTTTCATTAAGAATCATGCCCATTTGTTTATGAATTGCTTATGACTACTATTGTGTAACAATGGCAGAGTTCAGTAGTTGTGACAGAGACTACATGGCCTGCAAAGCTAAAAATATTTACTCTCTGGCCCATTACAAGAAAAAGTGTTCTATTTTTTTTTACCAAATCCCTGGATTGAGCTCTAGTCAGTTATTCTGGCATCAAGCCCAAGGCTTTTATCTTTATTCTGTGGTTTCATCTGTCTGATGTCTACTTGAAAACATTTCCCCATTTTCTCTGCATTTTTTCTTCTTTATATAATTTTAATATTTTAAAATTTTAGAATAATTTTCAGATTTACAGAAAAGTTGCAACAATATTACAAAGAGTTTCTTTATATTTTCACCCAATTTTCCTTGATATATTTATTATAATTAATGATGAAATATCGACACATTATTATTAGCAAATGCCTATACTTTATTCAAATTTCCTTATTTGGGGCCTAATGTCCTTTTTCTTTTCCAAGATTCTATTCAAGATATCA
Source organism: Aethalodelphis obliquidens (assembly GCF_003676395.1). Lineage (NCBI taxonomy): Eukaryota > Metazoa > Chordata > Mammalia > Artiodactyla > Delphinidae > Aethalodelphis > Aethalodelphis obliquidens. The sequence continues at coordinate 1,051,702 of NW_020838040.1, read as the reverse complement.
CATTACATTTAGTCTTTATACCTCCTCAGACTCCTTTACACTGTGATATTTGCTCATACTTTGTTTTTGATGACCTTGAAAGTTTTGAAGATCACTGATCCTGTATTTTGTAGAATGTTCTTCAGTTTGGGTTTGTCTGTTTTTCTCATGGCTAGACAGGAGTTACGAATTTTGAGGAGACAGACCACAAACTTCTTATCAAGGGTACATGAACTCAACATGACTTACCACTGTTGACATTAACCTTTGTCAACCGGCTGAGGTAGTACTTTTCATGTTTCTCCACTTTAAAATCACTCTCCTTCACTTCACATTCTGTATTCTTTGGAAAGAAGTCTTTATGCACTATCCTTTGCATTTTTTGTTGGCCTCTCTACAGCCAAGTGCTATCTTTTTGTCCATCCATATAATTCCTCAGCTAGTTTTTGCTGACATCTGCATGGATTCATAGTTATTTTCTGCCATCAGACACTCTGGATATCACATGCTACCATCTCATAGGCCTCCCTTTCACCTCCAATTGTTTATGTTCATGTGTTCATCCTATCTTGGTGGACCTATCTACATTCCATATTTATTTTCTTTGCCTTGAATTGTGATCTTGCCAATCAAGGTCACTTATAGCAAAATAGACATGATATGGCATAGATCAAGATGTGAAGGTTGAAAGTCAGGAAATAATTTGTAGTATTATCACCAACATTTAATGACATGAAGAAATCTAACAATGATTCCAAATATGTTGAGTTGGTGGTGATAGATGGACACTATATGATTTTATTTAGCAGGCACTTGGAAACATGTGAGAGAAAGTTGTATGTTGAGAGAACTAGATTTGTAGAATTCTTGAAGATAGGTAGGTTTTTGGGTGAGATAATGGATATTAGTAGGATATAATTAGATATGAAAAATAGCACATTGGTAAAATCATTTATTTTTAGAAAAGGTAAAAAAATTAACCAAGCTTACAATACATTGGTACAGGAAATGTCATGGTGACTCATAAAGTAGAACAACAGGGAGTATCTCAGAAAAAAATAGGTTTTAACCAATTCAAAATTATAAGTTTATATTAAAAAAACTTAAAATGGGGATGAGGTGGGAATTTACTCAAACAAGAAACCTACTTCTGATCAAATTAGAATATAAGATATGATTCGTAAAAATCATGTTGAGTGTCAAGTGAATACTTTTAAGAATTGGAGATCATTACAGTGCAGGAAAGCATTTCAGCTGCTACTTAGCTAAAGCTCAGTTAAAAGCTAAAGCTCAGGGTGAATTAAAAGTACACCCTATCCTTGGAACTACTCATAGAAGCTGTAGTGTTTATTAGCACGTGAGAGACAGCCATTAAGGTATTATTGCCTTAATTTGTATCACAACATATAATAAATAATTTAATTAGTTATTAAGTAGTTTTTCAATTAAAAAACTTAATTTCATATCTGAACAATTTGAGATTCACTAACAATTCTTTTTGGTAGCTCAAGTCCATTAACTCAGACTTCTAATTTACAAAGCATCTAAATTTTAGTTACTACATATTTTTCTTTCTTCTCAGAGTGTGTTTGTTAGTTTTGAGTGAATTTCTATCAAGAAAAGCAACAAATTATGTTGATAAACACTGCAGTTAAGTGTCATTTTCTTCAGTGAGGACTCCTACTGTGTTTTTTCTCATCTTTGAATAAGTTTGGGAGGGGAAGATAATCCTGTTCTCCCTGCTATTTGTAAAATGAAGATCTCCCCTTTGAGATAGGTGATAATTAGAACAAGGAGTGAAACATTTAACCAAAACATTTGACTACATAATTAGGTAGTCTTAGCTTTATTCAGATCACACAAAGAAGCTGGAGCTTCCTGAAACTAATGGGAAAACTCCATAAAATTCCTTTGGAGACTTTCCTCTTCAGTATTTTCACCTGAAAATGGGCTCTAGAGTGGGCTCCATTGATGCTGGCAGTGATGGTGGACATGCATGCCTGTGAAGGCAGGATTTGGCTCACTGTACTGTCAAAACTTGTTTCCATCCACTTGCTTTGTCTCTGACTACATCCAGATTGTTTTTCTTCTATGAAGCACTGTATTCCCAATAGGAGTTCTGAGTGAAATCTAAGTCTGTAATTTGCTTCATTGAAATATACAAACTGAATGCATAAAGTATTTCTCCAGAGGTAAGTCTGAATTCTACCACCTTAAATATTAAAAAGATATTGGTATGTGTTGCTTAGTCATTTGACACAATTTTACTCAAAAAGGCACACTGATACATATATTTAAATTGTTTATATTAGCCAAATATTCACAATATTTTCTTATTGTTATTATTATTATAATTTATCACTTACTGGTCTTTTAATTCTGGATCACTGCTGACTTTAAATTTTGAATTATTGACACTTTGTATAGCTTTGACTTTAGGGATCTCATAATTATGTGTGTCATTAATTCTTTTCATTCAGAGGTAAAAGTATAGAACTACTGGTCACCCTTATAATCAGCATGTTCTTAAACTACTTTCAATTGATCTTTCTTCAGACTTTAATAAAAACTGTTCTAGGCTGAAATAAAGGAAACAACTCTTAGGCCAAATAATTCTTCATTATTTACTTAAGAATTTGAGATACAAAGCATGAGATATAAAGATACAGATTAGGTCTGAAAAGGTTAGCTATACTTTCCTTTGCATATGTTTTATTTCTTCTTTCCCCACATCTCCTCCAGAATAGATTGTGATGCCATAATATATCTCTTTATATATTGTAATGTATGGACATGGAGATGTACTACCCAAATTTCTATTTGAAGGAACTACTTATCGTCTCAACTACTGAGAGACTTGTCAGTCCCTTCAGAGATTTCCCTAGCTATAGAAACCTACCCTGGACAAGGGTGGTTCACATCCAATAACTGATTGAGACTAGGCTATAAAGACCTGGCCATTTTAAAATAACACTAATGAGTCATTTCTGCTCAAGCACTCCCTATGAAGTAGGGCAAGGTATTGTCAGCCTGTTTTATAGCTCAACATTTTCCTCTGTCCAATTTTTCCTCTCCCTTTCCTACTCTGTCTTATACCCACCAACAAACACCACCTCAGAGTTCAACTTAAGAAGAATCCACCACAAATGCCTTGCTGGTATCCAACCTCTTTTGAATTGTAGTTTGGGTAAGTGTTTTTTCCAAATAAGTTGTTCAGTTCTAGCTGCTGGCTGTGCTACTTATAGATCACATAACTGCACCCTAAGAAATGGAAACAATTCTAATATTCCCTTAAGATTTATGGCACTTAAAGAATAACAGCAAAGACAAAAATTGGGCCAATGTTGTATGGTGGCAGAGCAGTAAGTAATAATACCTAAAATATATAAAAGTCAAAACTAGAACAATTTTGTTACCTTGGTGTAGTAAACATAAAGTAGCAAATATTGCTACAAACCAAAAGGATCCTAAGTACCATGGAGTACTGAGAAGGCAGATGTAGTCATTGAGGGCCTCCCTGTAAAGATGGTGATTTAACAAGGTGAAATAAAAATAATGTAGGACTACCAACCAATAGAAAACACCAACCTGCTTATATCCTCACTGTTGGAGAATCAACACACTAGAGAAAATCTTATAAAGGCCTGGAGAAGGGCGTCATATCTAACCTTAGAATCATCTGAAGCTTGAAATCAAACACTCAAAGACTTCCTTGGATTGAACTAGGTCCCAGAAATTCCCCCAGAATAAAAATATAATGAAGAACTTTTCCAGGTATACCTGTTTTGGATTTCCTTCTGATGAGAAGACTAAAGTGAGATTTACTACCAGGGATGGAGAATGAAGTGATGTGTGACCTGATATAACCTGGCAATCCTAGATATAGTCTTCTCTGAAGCTTGGTTGGGCCACGAGCACAAGACAATAATCCAAGTGCATGGAGCAGACTAAAGAGGTACAGGAAGGTGGACAAGATTGCAAACGTTCACCAGAAAACAATTTTGTAAAGGAAATTAGAATTGTTTTAATTTGTCTAATTTAAGTTAATGGGAAAATTTTGCAGAGATGTAAATTACACAGATATACACTTATCATAACAATAATGAGTCATCTAATCGGATGAGAGTAATGAGAGTTTTTGTGAAAGAACTTTGTAAATTTAAGGGGAGACACAAAAAATTTGCCTGTCACTGACACAGTGCCTATAACAGTAGGCACTCAATAAATATGTTAATTTCTTGGTGGGTGAAACTACTGGGAACATTATTATCTTTGTTAGTAGTAATATGAAAAGATCTCTTTGCCTTTGGTATACATCTGGTTTTTATGTATAGTAATTAATATGTAATTAGATATAGATACATACACTTTTGTGTGTGTACCCATTGATTTCTAAGTTAACATTTCAGAGATATTGTATGTACAGTTTTACTTTTAGGTCATTCCAAAAAAAGAATGGTTATTTTTGGTCTCCATTGTAAGAAATCTAACCAAGAGTCCTGGCTTATTTCATTATCTAATATTTTATGGAAACCAACTGACTTACCACCTGCCCCTATAGTTGCTAAAACACAAGGTATTTCTGATCACTTATGGATTGAGAATGTCATACTTCACATTATCTTCAGAGAAGATAATCTCAGATGATCTGCTATCAAACTTCTATCCAAAGCCCAGAGGAGAGAAATAATATTTATGGAAATTTGACAGAGTTGCAGTCCATTCATTTTATCTTTAAATGCTGATGAGTTCCTTGAGGAAAATATCCAAGGATCATACTATTTGATTTTCTGGTCTAATTACAATGTGCTTTCAAATCAAGAATAATATTTACAAATTTGGATCTGTGAGAGAATTTGGTCACAGTAATGAAACAGGTCTCCAGAAAAATCTAAAACTACAAAATATGTGTATATATTTCCACTTACTTTTACATTTACTTTCACTTGTACATAGACTCCCTGATGCTCATTCATGAACTTTAAAGGACCCATAGATAGGAATTTGAAACTTCCTCTAGTAGGTGTCCACTCTAAGTCTAGTGTTTATCTTTAACCATCCTGTTTTTTGACTGGCTTCAGCTAATGTTTTATTGTTAGTTTATTAGGAGATTTATACAAGATATTAAATTTCCTCAAAGGACTTTTTACAGTTTGTGAGATAATTTTTCTCATTTGATCTATTAATATGTTAATTTAAATTAATAGATTTTTCTGATATCAGAACATTTTGGCATCTCTGAACTAAATCTGCTTGGTCTTGTTTTATTTGCTGCTGGATTTGAGCATCTTTTAAATATAATCGATCTCAACAAAAGGATGCTTTTCATCACTCCCAGTATTCAACATTATTCTGGAAGTGTGGCAATATAAAACTTCAAATACAAAAACAAACAAAAACAAATAAATTACAGTAAGGAAGATATTTAAAAGTTACCATTTTTGCGAAGGATTTGAAAGTCTGTTAAGAGAAATATTTCTTTTTAAATGATATTAATAAGAAATTTCAGTGAGGTAGTCAACCATAAATTAAAAAGGCAAAATTAGTGTTTCCAACATGATAACAGAAGTTGTTGGGGGCTTCCCTGGTGGTACTGTGGTTGAGAGTCTGCCTGCCGATGCAGGGGATATGGGTTCGTGCCCCGGTCCGGGAAGATCCCACATGCTGCAGAGCCCCTGGGCCTGTGAGCCATGGCCGCTGAGCCTGCACATCTGGAGCCTGTGCTCCACACCGGAGAGGCCACAACAGTGAGAGGCTCACGTACTATTAAAAAAAAAAAAAAAGAAAAGTTGTTGGAAAACACAATGAGATAAAGTCCTTTTCACAAAAAATAAATAATTCCTATTATTTGATAAAAATTATGCAGAAAAAATGTTATTGAATGACATTTAAAATCTACATAAACTAAAGGAATATATATTTCTGATTGACTTCAAATTACTGTAACTATAATGACTTTAATGACTATACAAATGGGATTTAGAAGAACTTGATGAAATCATTTTAATTTTACCATAAAATATTATTAAAGAGAGAGTGAAAAAGTATTTGTCCTATTAGATATTAAAATATTTCAGAAAAGTATATTATGTATTAGAAGTATACAGCTCTTTCAAGATAAACAAAAAAAATATCAATTAAACAGAGTAGAAGGTAAATAGATTGAAATGTATAAAACAATTTCATTGGCAAAATAACATTTCAAATCTTTGAACAAATGATGTGGAAAAAATCTGAATTTAGACTCTATATAACATATTATTCAAAAATAAATTTGAAATGGATAAAGGTTTAAGTTAAATAATTAAAAGACAAATTAGTGGAAAAGTAATTTAATATTTGTTTTCTTCTTCTGGCTAAGTAATTCTTTGTAGTAGATACAAATAGAAATAAACAAGAGTATTATTGGATTTTAGTACATAAAAGCTTAAAATAATTTATGAGAATCACCTTAAAACAAACTGGGAAAAATGGTAGCATTTATTGAAAATGGTTAATATTATTAACATAGAAAGAATTGTTTAAAAACAATTTAAAAAACAAAATTACCTTGATGAAACCAAATAATTGCAAATAAAAAGCAATTCACAAATATAAAACAGAAATGGATGTTCCAAATTTTGAAAGTATTTTCTCTTATTAGCAATTACAGAAATATACACTTAACAATAAGATGACATTTTTCTCTTTTATTATTGGAAAATAATGATTAAATTCAGCATCAGGGAGACATGGGGTATTACACACTCTGGAATACTGCCAAAAGAATAATTTTGTCATATGTCTAGCTATATCTATTTCTACATCTATATCTATATACCTATCTAAACGTCTTTAAGGAGCTAATATGATACTATTTCATTATTAACATCTCAGTCATTTGTATCCAACTTCAAAATGTTGGACTTAATCACATTTTAAATATTTTCTATAATAAATATTTTAGTAATTGTGTAACAAAAAGAAAAAAATAAACAGGTGTTTATCTCCTATGAATTATTAATTTGAAATCAATGTTTAATATGCCCTTACATTTTGCATCTACAGATGTCACTTCAAACCTACAATCATAATCCTAAGAACTTGTTCCTAAGCCTTGAAATCACAATACTCTCAGTGATCTTCCCTCAAATCACCATGATGTCTGGTCAGATTATATTTTAGAACTGTGTCATGATCTCCAGTGAAGAAAGCAATGAAAGGTAATAAAGGATTTTGTTTGCAAAGGAAACACCTCATCCCAAAACAAAATCCTGCCTCTAAGAATCTTTGGAATTAAACTGAATATACTGCTGAGCATTGTAAATAAAGCTTTAGCTCTTTTAACAATGAGGGGCCAATGAACCACAGTCTGACAAAATATTTAACTAGCTTGACATGACCAAACAGTTTGGGGATCTACAGGGAAGATACTATAGTTAATGAACCAGCAGGAAGAGAATGTATATTTGTCCAGAGTTTTCAAAAATAAATGGGGCCTCTTATGGCTTGAATTGTTCTTTCATAAGATCCACTGAAAACAAAAAAATAGTCACACCTTCCCTATAGGGTAGATCATGGAAGGGTAATGATATTATTTTGTATTCATTCACTCATTTATTTATATGTTTGTTCACTTAATATGTATAAATACCAAACACTGGTTCATCGACTGTAAAAAAATTACCAAATATAAAAAATTACTTCTGGAAACCAATAACATTACTAAATATTATTGTATCAAATTTTATTCTGGATCACGATACTAATGCTTCTCTTCTTTGAAAGCTTCAATTGACATATAGGATTCATTTTATGTTTCTTTAAAACAAGGCATTGCAAACGTATATGCACGTGAACCCTTAAATTCAGCCTCTGATGAAAACGACAACATTTATTGAAAAGCACTTACAACTGTTCCAAGGTTTGTCTCCATTACCTTATGAAATTCCTAACACTTGTCCCTAGCTCCATGTCATAGATTTGTGTCTCCCACCCTTGATTTTTCAAGCAAACAAAACTCCTTTCTCCTGAACAACTTGTTGCACTAATGCATGCAGATCCTGCCTCAGAGGGGTTGAAGCATTCTAGTTTTACAAAAACCTCTACAAAAGGAAATTGTAGTTGGAAAACATAAGTGCAATTTTTTTAAGTCATCATGTTAACACACTCCAAACATTGAATAGATCCAATCAATTATGTCACTTACATTGACAAAAATCACAGAATCAACTGACTCAGTGGCTTAAATATTAATAACATTAGAATGGACTGTCATTCATTGTTTATGACTTTTTTATTGGCAATCCATTTAATTACCATGTATTGCAATCTTAAAATGTGTCACATTATGAAAAACAGTATTTTTCTGAACTGAACAACACCCATAGGGAGGAGAGAATTTAACCAAGACACTCTGGAAAATCTGGTACACCCCTATGGAGCAGTTATTCATTTTTATTTCCTACATGCCTTTTCTTTCACATTTTGCCAGTTTACATATTTTCTTGTAATTTTCTTTTGAAAAATATTTTAATAAAAAGTATTTGTGTGTATGTGTCTTAGCAGCAGAGATTCTAATGTTTTCAAATAATGTTTATAAAATTTAATGTGTTATATTATAAAATACATGGGAAAGTTATTTGTTATGAAGGACAGCACTTCATACTTTTTATGTTTCCTAGTGGAAGCTAAGATGACCTCTATCTTTTACACATTTCTTACCACTGCTCAAAGAAAAGAAGTGGATTAGCTGATAAAGGGGTGATATCTTTAACTTATATTTCTCAATCAAGTGAAGTTAGTCCATTAAAAGTTCATAAACACTGGTGTTTCAGTCTCTTTTCTTCTCTTTTCACTCAGATTCTGGGTCAATGTGTCTGTACTGAGATCCAGATTTTCCCTCAGATGTGAGGCCCCAAGTTCTAGACTAAGGGTACAGGAGGGAAGGGGAGTAGAAAGTATCAGCAAGTCCATTTGGTTTCAAACCCAAATGTCTTCCCCCCTAGGTAGTATCAATAATAAAGCTAACACTTAAATTTCCATTAGTTTGTCTACCTCTCTGTAAATTTGTTCCAAACTTGGGCAGAAAATAAAGACAGTATCTATTGACAGGTTATAGTCTCAACAGTGTCAATATACTATTTGTTGATTACTTATTTCCTTACCAACTGATGCTGATGATGTTTGGTTATTTGTCAAGCCAGCTCCGTATAGCTTCAAAACTATAAAAACCTATCCAGACAGATACAAAAAAAAAAAAAAAATCCACAAATAGACTATTACTTCACTGCTTTTGGAATCCAGATGGACGAACTTAGTTATGTAGAATTTTTCCCTAGGTTTCCTTGTCCTACTTCTTACTATTTTTGATTAATACCTTCCCTACCATTATTAGTTCTCAGCATATCATGCACTTTTAAAAATTTTCTGCAAAAGTGTCCAAGAAAAGCAAAATTAGTTTTAGCTTTGAACTTATATTTTGTTAGCATTTTAACATTTTTTATAAGATAATGTCAACATACAACTGCTTAATAAACCCAGTTTTATCTCATAGTCTGTGATTTTATTTGTTCAGTTAGGACAATTACCTGGTTTTGTCCATGTTGTACACCCAGCAGTTTTAGTCAACACCAATTTTACTGTGTGACTCTAAATATGAGACATTCACTCTAAGATTGCTTAGCACAGAAAACATAAAGCTTTTCATATGACTTAAGTGAGTTTTTACTTTACAATGATTGTCTTGCTGTTTAGAGCACATCTTGGATGAATACTTTTCTCTGTCATTATGTGTCTGCCACTTTTTATTTTAAGTTAGAACCAAATCGTTATGAATATGAAACTGTTTCAAGTATAGGACAATTGAGCTCAAAAAGTTCTGTCAATTGTTTTCCTCAAATTTATTTTCCTGACCAATAAAAAACCAATAACACAACTTATATCTAAAAGAAATATATATTTCTTCTTACAAACAAGCCACACAAGGTTAACTCTTATGAATGAAGATGGAAAAATACAAGATGAAACCAGACTTAAAGTGTTAGCAGCAGTATAACATATTTGGCAAATAGGAAAGAGTGATAATTTTTTTAGGGAGGGTGGGTAATAGAATAAATTTTTTGTCTTAGAATATTGCTTATTTTAGATAATTCCAGCACAATCCATAAGCTACATGGTTAAAATAAGTGAACAATAGTCCCAATGTTCTCTGTGATAGGGAGCTGATAACTCTGTCACAACTAAGATAGGTAAGTAGAAAGATATTGAGAGGTAGATAAATAGGTAGAAATCTTTTCTTAGTCTCACTCTCTACATGCTATTTTAACAAATAGTATTTACTGTAATTTTAGTTAAATTTAGCAGAAGAAAAAACTGCTGTGAATCTGAGGTAAAACAATAATTCAATGATTTTTTTAAAAAAAATATGTCTATTGCAAGGCATAGTACTTCTTTAAAACTTAAGGGAAGATATTAAAAGAAAAACTTAAGGGAAGATATATTTTAAAACATAAAATTGGTAGAGTCATCATTAATTTTAATGGTAGGTTAGATATATAGAAAGTAAATTACTTTCCCATAGCATCCTTCTTCTACACTGTAGCTAATTTATCTCTCCATTTCCATGTTTGTTGCTCTCTATCTCAGTATCCTTATTTGATTCCTTTAAGCATTTATGACTAAAGTAAATTATTTATTTACATTTTTCTTCACTCGAATGTAATACACCTGAAGACAGAAACTTTATAACACCATTTCTAGGTGCTAAGCATTTATTGACTGTGTACCATAAAAGATGAGATAATTGGTGCCCTTATACTTCCTTCCACCTCCTCTCCACTCCTGCCAAATATTATTGCTTTTATTACTATTTTATATTGTCAAGGTTTACTACAACTATATCTTGTTCTATCATTTCAGTTCCCACATGTGCCTACCCTTAATTCTATGTGTAAATTAATTAAATTCTCATCATCCTTCCTTTTACCACAGTTTATCCTTTTCAGGGTTTTACACTCTGATTCTATATCAAATTAGCTGCATTTGACCACTGGGAAAATTTTCCAAGAAGAGTCACTAAATGTTATTTCTTTGAGTCCTGTGGTGTTTGAAGATGTCTGTCCATTGCCTTCATAGTTGAAACTCATATCAGCTGGATACATTATAATTGTCACATTTATTTTTTATATAATTTTATAGGCATCATTTATTTGTCTTCTGGAATTTATGTTGCAGTGGAAAAGGCTGAAGTCAGCCAGAGCTTTTCACGCTTGCAGATAATTTGTCTTTGTTCCTGAATATGTGAGCATTTCTCTCTTTTCCTAGAAATTTAATAATTTGCAGGCCATGTATTAATGTTGATTTTTTCTGGATTGATTTTTTAAAAAAATAACATAGTGTTCTTTTCATCTTTAGAATGATTTTCCTTCATTGCAGAAAAAACTTTTCTTCATGACAACTTTTAATTCATTATTTTCTCTCCCATTTATTGGCCTCTCTACTTCAGCAAAACAAATTACTCTTAAGTCTGTTCAACATTATCTCTCTTCACATTAAATTTCCTTCATTTTATTTATTTCTTCCATCTATATCATCTATTATTTCTCAATGCATGTATTATTTCCTATACATTAAGGGAGATTGTCATTAAACAATACACAGATAAATATTATAAAATTACAAATTGTGAGAAACGCTACAAGGAAAAACAATTATACCTTAACAGTGTTACAGGGAGCCCTAATTTATATCAGGTAGTCAAGAAAGAGTTCTCAGAAGAAATGATATTTAAGCTGTGATGTAAAGGCTGAGTTAGAGTTTATCAGGTGAAGAGCTAGTGGGAAATCATTCCACATAGAGAGAATAGCTTGAGCAAAAGTCTCTCTCTGCACTGGGAAATATTTAGCACGTTTGAAGAACCAAAAGACAGTCTGTATAGCTGAAGTGCAATGAATGCCAGAAAAAAGTAAAATGATTTGAAATGGTTTTTGAAAGGAAAGAAAAACCATACAGCGCACAGTAGGTAAAAGGGTTATATTTTATTCTATATTAGATTATAATTCAGTCAAGGTATTTTTTAAGGAGAGAGATGAGTTATTTGTAGTAATACAATATAACCTTGTTAGCTGTATGAAATCTGAGGGGTAGCACAAATATGGGATGCATAGACCAACGGATGGTTATATTGAGTAAATGTTGGTGATGGTTTGCATGATGGTGATAGCAGTGGACATGGAAAGGAATGCATAAATTTAAGATATTTTGGGGAGGTAGAACTGACAGAATTTTACAATGGGTTGAGGGTTGCATATGTGAGAAAAAGAAAAAAAAGAATGTCAAGGAAACCTTCATATTTCTGATACATACAAGAAGAGGTATAGACACCATTTACCAAATCAGAAAAATTGGAAAGGATAGTGTTGTTTTCTTGGTGGTGGGAGTTTGAAACATAAGAGTTCCTCTGTATATATGTTAAATATGTGATGCCCATCAGATAGCAATGTGAGATGTGTAGTAGGCAACTGTAATATGAATTTAATACTCAGTAGAGTGGTTATAATTTATAGACAAAAGATGGAGAATCTTAAATATTACCTATCTTAGTTTGGGCTGCTATAACAGAATATCATCAACTGGGTGGCTTATAAACTACAGAACTGTTTTTTTTTTCATAGTTCTAAAGGTTGGGAAATCCAAGATCAAGACACTGGCAGATTCAGTATCTGGTGAGAGCCTGTTTCTTATTTCATAGATGGTTGTCTTTTCACTTTGTTCTCATCTGGTGGAAGGGCTACAAGAGCTCTTTGGGGTCCCTTTCATAAAGGCACTAATCCTATTTATTAGGAATTCATGCTCATGACCTAATTACCTCTCAAAGGCTCCACCTCCTAAAACAATTACAATGGGGAGTTAGGATTTTAACAAATGAAGTTTGGGGAGACAGAATAATTTGTTCCATAAAACAACCTGGATGTAGTATTTAATTACATAAAGCTTACTGATATCATCCAGAGAGTGTTCATGGAAAATTTAAAATATAGTAAAATATTTATGGAATACTTATTAGAAGTTAGGTACCATTTAAAGCTTTACCCAAATTAACTCATTAAATTGTAGATAAAATTATATAGTAGGTTACTTTTATCATTCTAGTTTTAACAATGAACACACTGAGACAAAGAGAGTATACATGTCCCAGGGCACACAGCTAATTAGTCACATGTCTGTAATAAAGAAAATTAAAGGAAAGAGTAGAGAATAAAAGAGGTGAGGAGAAGAGAAGAGAGAAGACAAAAAGAGAAGAGAAATAAAAGGAAGGGAAGGGGAGAAGAGGAAAGGAGAAAACAGATGAGAGAAGAAATAGAAGAAAGAGAAGAGAAGAGAAGTGAAGGGAAGGGAAAGGAAGGGAAGAGAACAGAAGAGAACAGAAAAGAAGTACAACACTGTAAACACTCCAATATATAAAGTAAATATAAAGAAAATAAGAAAGGCAACAAACTATCAGACGAGACAAAGAAAGAATGCCAGAAAATAAGAAGAAAATCAAGAAAGAAAAGCAAGAGCATGTATTTCCAAAAGAGAAAATGTAACACAAATAAACAAATAAAAAGCACACAAGTAGTAGTCAACTGTGTTGAATATGACATCAAAACAGTGTTCTTTGGTTTGGCAACATGGAGGTAATTGGAGACATTGACAAAAGCAGATGGAGTGGAGTGGCTCTGATGGCATCCCAGTTGGACTGAGTTGAAAAGTGAATGTAGAAATACGATTTCTTGTTGTATGGCAGTCTAAATATTCTGAATGACTAACCTAACCCAAAACTTTATTCTACATATAGTGCAAAAACACAGATATTTGTCCATTTAAGGTTTATAAAGGGGTAAAGAAAGCTCCACTCTTCAACTAGAGAGGTCAAATAAGAATGATGAATGGCAAGTGTAATTGAAACCTTGGGTTCCCCTGGGACGAAGGCAGATACAAGGGTGGGAACAGAATACTCAGTAATGTTGCTATGTTAAGTTAGCATGCTGAATCTGAGTCTTTCTCAGAAAACTTAGAACATCAAAAAGAGTTCAAGTAGTCCCAAATTGGTAGCATATACAGACCTTAGAAAAACATGGGTTTGAGCTGTACAGGTCCACATATAAGTGACTTTTTTCATTAAATACCTACTACAGTACTACATGCAGTTGGTTGAATCCACAGATGTGGAACCACATATACAAAGGGTGGACTGTAAAGTTATGTGTGGAGTTTAGACTGCATGGGGATCAGCACCCCTCCCTAACCCCCACATTTTTTAAAGGTCAGCTGTATATCACTCCAGCGTGTGTGTGTATATATATATATATATATATATATATATATATATATATATTCACAACACATCTCAAAGAAAGAACCTACAATTTAGGATCTCAAGACATCCACCTTAGTCATCAAGTATAAATTTATAATCAAGATTATCAGTCACATAAGGAAATATATCACCCTGGGTAAGACTTAGCAAAAGCAAACAAAATCTGACCTCAAACAACATCAGGTTTTGGAAGTATATGAAACAAAATATAAAATACATAAGAACAAAGTGTTTAAAATATCAAAATCAGTAAGATAAAATTGAAAAAAAAAGATGAAAATAAAACTATTAGAAGTAAATTTTTGGAAATATAAGCTTTCAGTAATAGCAGCATATGTAATTAGAATTAACTATCAGAATCAACTATCTTACAGAAAACAACTAAAAAAGATGGAAAACATATTTTTAAAATATTTTAAAAATTGATCTGCTAATAAGATAAGGACAATAAGACAATGAACCCAGAAATGTAAGCCCCGTGTTCAAACCAGTTACTGACTTGCGAATATTGCAAGGTTTGAAAAAGTTGCTAAAAACTATTGCTATGACTTGGCAGTCTCAAAGTAAGGAGATGTATTAGTCTGCTCAGGCTACCATAAAATAAAATACCATAGACTGGATGGCTTAAACAGTCAAAATTTATTTTTTCTCACAGTTCTAGAAATTAGAAGTCCAGGACCAAAGTGCCAGCAGAGTTAGTGTCTAGTAAGAGTTCTGTCTTTGGGTTGCAGATGGCTGCCTTCTCTCTGTGTATACTTACATGGAGAGAGAGAGAGAGAAATCTCTATTGTCTCTTAGTTAAAGGGCTCTAAGGGCACTAATCCCAGACAGGGACCTTATGCTCATAAGCCAGTCTAACTCTCATTATATTATACGGACCCTAGCCCCAAACACAAGCACATTGGGAGTTAGGGCTTCAACATATGGATTCTGGGGAGGGGTGACACAAACATTCAGTCTATAAAAGATGACAAATGTAAAGCCCCAGGACCCACCTAATGTGGAAATATGACAAAACCCCATACTCTAAACAGGAACCATGAAGGACTAGCCACTCAGGTAAGGTGAATCATAAAAAAACAGCTCTGAGTTTATAATATCGCTGTGATCCTGAGAAGCTCAAATCTTAAACTATGATTAAGGTGGAGGAGGCTTATGTTCTTATATGTCTGTTTCTGTATTTGTAAAAATAAATTGAGGCTAAGATGATAGTTTACTTTTCAGGAGAGGACTTACATTTCCTCTGTAGGCAACTAGGAACACTACAAGCCTCCTCCACCTTAATCATAGTTAGTATTGCTAGCTGCCTACAGAGCAAATGTAAGTCTTTTCCTGAAAATTAAACTATCATCCTAGCCTTAATTTATTTTTATAAATATAAAAACAGACATATAAAAATATAAGGTCTCATCAATGAGAACCATTAGTAAGAACCATGAAAAAATAAACTTCAATAATTGGAATTATCAGACTCAGAATAAAAGTAAGTTATGCTTAGTATGTTTGCAAACATAAAAGATTAGTCTGAAATATGTGCAGGAAACAAAAAATAAAAAAAAAACTGTAAGTGAAATGGTTTTTAAATGTGTTGAACAGAAATGTTAGAAATAAAGATAATAAAAAATAACAACTGAAATGTAAAAATTAGTAGATGGATCTCTCTAACAAGAGAGGTTAGAAGACATAAAAATTAAAATGACATGTTTAGAATGTCCTTTAATCAGAGAGAAGAGCTAGAAAAGTGAAGAGGCAGCATTTGAAGATACAGTGGCTGGAAATTGGCCAAAACTGTCAAATCCATTGATTCAGGAATCTGAAATCTACAAGCAGAAAAATAAAAGGAAATCTACATGTAGACTCATCACATATAAACTATAGGAAACGAAAGAAAAAGGGAAAAATTTTAAGAGTAGTCAGAGGATTAAGACAGCTTTCCTTCAAAGAAACTACAATTAAATTAACTTTTGACTTATCCAGAGCCAAAGAAAGGTAGGAAAAATGAGAATAAAGTGGTCAATATGCTGAAGAGAGGAACTGTTAAATTAATACTTATATGACATGAATTACTCTTCAAGAATAAGAGGACAATGAAGAGTCATTAAAGCAAAAGGTATTTACCATATATCACCTCAAAATCATAAAGGAATCAATTCACTAGGATGATACAGCAATCTTAAATTTATAATAACCTAATTATGTGACCTCAAAATATAAAAAACAATCATTGACAGACCTAAAAAGAAATAATAGACAAATTCAAAACCACAGTGAGACATATAACACTTTCATTATTGATACAGACAAAAATAATCAGGAGGAGATAGGACATTTGAAAATTATTAGAAAATTAAACTAAGGAACATATGTGGAATTTCATTTCCAAAATCTACAGAATGCACATTCTTTTTAAGCTTACACTTAACATTTATAAAAAATTCATAATATAATAGGTCATATGCCCATAAACATAAAGCATTTGCTGTATATGTTATAAAACTTAAATAATTCAGGTATGTTTTCTTAACCATAATGAAATTATGGTAGACTATGATAATATGAATTATCTTTATGTATTGAAATTAAGAAATAGAGGGTTTTCCAAGATGGTGGCAGAGTATGAGAACATGGAGTTCATCTGTCTCTACAAACTTATAAAGAATACGTCTACAAATGGAACAATTCTCATGGAGAACCTGCTGAAAACTAGCAGAGGACCCTGGACACCTAAATGGACAAGAAAGATCCCCACATAACCAGGGAGGTAAAAGAAAGAGGAAGGGAAAAAGAAGAGGAGAGGAAGCAGGATGGGACCTGAGCCCCTGGCAGGGATCTGAAGGTAAGAAGAGGTTCCCACATCTGGGGAAACCCCCTCAACAGTGGGGAAATTAGCTGGGACAGAAGAGGAATTTCAGGGGCTTGGAGGATACTGCAGCAGCTGGTCTCTGGCAGGCAGGAAAGAGTGAGACCAACACAGATGGTCCCTGCCACAACCCTGTGCACCCCAGCTTGAGACGGGTGTCTACCAGTGTGCAAGGGAGCTGGGGGATGAACTTGGGGTTTGGAGAGCAGACCTGGGGAGGGGACTGCTGTTAGGTGTGAGGAGACAGCCTAAGGGGGTGAGAGTGAAGAGCTCTGCAAATGGGAACGCTTGTGGAGGAAATGCCATTGTTAAGTGATGAATAAAGTGTAAGGCCCCCATTGAAGCCTCTCTTCTCACATGCCAGCACCTGACTCTATGGGAGGGGTCCTGCTGGAGCTAGCTAATGTGCCCCTGCCATCCCCTCCTCTGCTGCCCAACCCCCAGCCTGGGTTTACTGCTCACCCCATCACTACCTGAAGTGCTGATGCTTTCCAATCACTACCCAAGCACCCTCATGTGTGGGCATCCTGCTCACCTTGATTGCCTCCTTGGCTCCTTCCAGCCTGATAGGCTCATGTTCTTCAGAAAACTCTAGAGCAGACTATTGCAGGAGGAACATAGGGGGAGGTGGGGCTGAAAACACAGGTGAGCAACAGGGGCCATGTGACTAAGGCAGAAGAGCTGAAATGTCTTCTCACAACTGCACAAACTGTGAAATTGTACCTTTGCTGATGCCTTCCTAAATTCAGTACCTGTGAAATTTCTGAAAGGACAAGTGCTCTTGTAGCTGAGACGGGTCTGACTTTAGTAGCTGTGGGCTTTCTGGGCATGTACATATGGATGATGGGTCAGGGAAGAGTCTGAACTACCTCCATAGATACCCAAGTGGGTCCAGGGGTACAACTATTGAAGTCCTGGGACCTGACTTCAATGGATCTGTGATGGTGGTCTGGTGAAAACAATGCCTGAGAGTCACCATGGTCAACATTGCCGTGCCAACAACAGTGTACTTTATAAGCCCAAACAATGGATGAAAGTGGACACAATAGAGCACATTCACAGGTGAACAACACCAGAGTGGGAATACTCAGTGGCTTCTCTCCTAGTGGGTGTACACCAATCTCACCTACTTCACACCGCACATCAGAAAAACAGCTAAGAAACATATCTGGAGACCTCTACTCCAACAACTAAGGACCAGACCCCACCCCTGACAGGGCAGTTACAACCACACAGCAAAGGGGAGGCCTTACTCAATATCCAGGGTCGGCTCTGGTTACCACAACACTAGTCAAACCCTTATCAAAGGGATAATGGCACAAGCCTCTGGACCAATCTCACCCACAAGAAGCAGACACCAGAAGCAAGAGAAACTACAATCCTGCAGCCTGTGGAAAGAAGACCACAAACACAGTAAGTTAGACAATATGAGATAACAAATAAATATGCTGCAGATGAAGGAGCAAGATAAAAACCTACAAGAACGACTAAATGAACAGGAGATAGGAAATCTACATGAAAAAGAATTCAGAGTAATGCTAGTGAAGGTGATCCAAGATCTTGGAAAAAGAATGGAGGCACAGGTCAAGAAGATACAAGAAATGTTTAAAAAAGACCTAGAAGAATTGAAGAACAAATAAACAGAGATGAACAAGACAATAATTAAAATGAAAAATACACTAGAAGAAATCAGTAGCAGAATAACTGAGGCAGAAGAACAGATAAGTCACCTGGAAGGCAGAATGGTGGAAATCTCTGCCATGGAACAGAATAAAGAAAAAAGAGTGAAAAGAAGTGAGGACTGTCTCAGAGACCTCTGGGGCAACATTAAACTCACGAACATTCAAATTATAGGGGTCCCAGAAGAAGAATAAAAGATAAATAACCTAAGAAAATATTGGAAGAGATTATAGTCAAAACGTTCACTAAAATGGGAAAGGAAATAGTCACCCATGTCCAGGAAGCACAGAGTCCCATACAGGATAAACCCAAGGAGGAACATGCTGAGACACATATTAATCAAACTAAAAAAATTAAATACAAAGAAAAAATATTAAAAGCAAAAAGGGAAGCAACATACAAGGGAATCCCCAAAGGCTATCAGCTGATTTTTCAGCAGAAACTCTGCAGGCCAGAAGGAGTGGCAAGTTATTTAAAGTGGTGAAAGGGGAAAACCTATTGTACAACAAAGAATACTCTAAACAGTAAGGCTCTCATTCAGATTTAACAGAGAAAACAAAAGTTTTAAAGACAAGCAAAAGCTAAGAGAATTCAGCACCACAAAACCAGCTTTACAACAAATGCTAAAGGAAATTCTCAAGGTGGGAAATACAAGAGAAGAGAACAAAAGAGGAAGGGAAGGAAAAAGATCCACAAAAGCAAAACAAAAAGAATTAAGAAAATGACAATAGGAACATACATATAAATAATTACCTCAAATGTGAATGGATTAAATGTTCCAACCAAAAGACATAGACTGGCTGAATGGATATAAACACATGACACATATATACGCTGTCTACAGGAGACCTACTTCAGACCTATTGAGACATACAGACTGAAAGTGAGGGGATGAAAAAGATATTCCATGCAAATACAAATCAAATGAAAGTTGGAGTAGCAATACCCATATCAGATTTTAAAATAAAGACCGTTACAAGAGACAAGGAAGGACATTACATAATGATCAAGGGATCAATCCAAGAAGAAGATATAACAGTTGTAAATATTGATGCATCCAACATAGAAGCACCTCAATATTTAAGGCAATTGCTAATGGCCATAAAAGAGGAAATTAACAGTAACACAATAATGGTGGGGTACATTAACACCCCACTTACACCAATGGACAGATCATCAAAAATGAATATAAATAAGGAAGGACAACCCTTAAATGACACATTAGACTAGATAGACTTACCTGATATTTATAGGACATTCCATACAAAAGCAGCAGAATACACTTTGTTCTCAAGTACACACAGAACATTCTCCAGAATAGATTATTTTTGGGGTCATAAATCAAGCCTTGGTAAATTTAAGAAAATTGAAATTGTATCAAGCATCTTTTCGGACCACAATGTTATGAGATTAGAAATCAATTACAGGAAATAAAACCTATAAAATATACAAACACCTGCAGGCTAAACAATATGTTACTAAATAACTAATGGATAACTGAAGAAATCAAAGTGGAAATCAAAAAATACCTACAAACAAGTGCCAATAAAATCAAAATGATCCAAAACCTATGGGCCACAGCAAAAGCAGTTCTAAGAGGGAAGTTTACAGCAATACAATCTTATTTCAAGTAACAAGAAAAATCTCAAAAAACAACCTAACTTTACACCAAAAGCAACTAGAGAAAGAAGAACAAACAAAACTGAATGTTAGTAGAAGGAAAGAAATAATAAAGATCAGAGCAGAAATAAATGAAATAGAGATGAAGTAAACAATAGAAAAGATCAATGTAACTAAAAGATGATTCTTTGAGAAGATATACAAAATTGATAAACTTTTACTCAGACTTATCAAGAAAAAAAGGGAGAGGATTCAAATCAGTAAAATTAGAAATGAAAAAGGAGAAGTTACAACAGATACCACAGAAATAACAAAGGATCATAAGAGACTATCATAAGCAATTCTATGCCAATAAAATGGACAAGCTGGAAGAAATGGACAAATACTTAGAACCATACTTCCAAGACTGAACCAGGAAGAAGCAGAAAATATGAACAGACCAAACACAAATACTGAAAACTGTGATTAAAAATCTTCCAACAAACAAAATTCCAGGACCAGATGGCTTCACAGGTGAATTCTATCAAACATTTAGAGAAGTCTTAACATGTACCCTTCTGAAACTCTTCCAAGAAATTGCAGAGGAAGTAACACTCCCAAGCTCATTCTATGAGGCCACCATCACCCTGACATCAAAAACAGACAAAGATATCACAAAAAGAAAATTATAGGCCAATATCATGTTTTGAACATAGATGCAAAAATCCTCAACAAAATGCTAGCAAATCAAATCCAACAACACATTAAAAGGATTGTACTCCATAATCAGGTGGGATTTACCCCAGTGATGCAAGGATTTTTCAGTATCTGCAAATCTGCAAATCAGTGTGATACACCACATCAACAAATTGAAGAATAAAACTCATATGAGCATCTCAATAGATGCAGAAAAATCTTTTGACAAATTCAACACCCATTTATGATAAAAAATCTCCAGAAATTGAGCACTGAGGGAACATACTTCAACATAATAAAGGACATATATGACAAACCTACAGCTAGTGTCATGCTCAATGGGGAGAAGCTGAAAACATTTCCTCTAAGATTACGAGCAAGACAAGGATATCCACTCTCACCGTTTTTATTCATCATAGTTTTGGAAGACCTAGCTACATCAATCAGAGAAGAAAAAGAAATAAAAGGAATCCAAATTGAAATAGAACAAATAAAAGTGTCACTGTTTGCAGATGATATAATACTATACATAGAAAATCCTAAAGATGCTACCAGAAAACTACTAGAGCTCATAATTTAATTTGGTAAATTTGCAGGATATAAAATTAATACATAGAAATCTCTTGCATTCCTATACACTAAAAATTAAAGATCAGAAATAGAAATTAAGGAAACAAGCCCATTTACCATTGTAACAAAAATAATAAAATGCCTAATAATAAACCTGCCTAAAGAGGCAGAAGACCTGTACTCAGAAAATTAAAAGATACCGATAAAGGAAACAAAGATGATGCAAAGAGTTGGAGAGATATACCCTGTTCTTGAATTGGAAGAATAAATATTGTGAAAATGTCTGTACTACCCAAAGCAATCTATGGATTCAATGCAACCCTTATCAAATTAAGAATGACATTTTTCACAGAATTAGAACAAAAGTTTTTACAATTTTTATGGAGATACAAAAGAACCCTGATAGCCAAAACAATCTTGAGAAAGAAAAACAGAGTTGGAGGAATCAGGCTTACTGACTTCAGGCTATACTACAATGCTACAGTCATCAAAACAGTATGATACTGGCAAAAAAACAGAAATATAGATCAATGGAATAGGACAGAGAGTCCAGAGATAAACCCATGTGCCTATGGTCACCTAATCTATGACAATGGAGGCAAGAATATACAGTGAAGAAAAGACAGCCTCTTCAATAAGTGGTGCTGAGAAAACTGGACAGCTACATGTAAAAGAATGAAATTATAAAAACATACACAAAAATAAACTCAAAATGGTTTAAAGACTTACATGTAAGGCAAGATACTCTAAAACTCTTAGAGGAAAACATAGGCAGAACACACTTTGACATAAACTGCAGCAAGATCTTTTTTGATCCACCTCTCAGAATAATGAAAATAAAGACAAAAATAAACAGATGGGACCTAATTAAACTTAAAAGATTTTGTACAGCAAAGGAAACCATAAACAAGATGAAAAGACAGCCCTCAGAATGGGAGAAAATATTTGCACATGAAGCAATCAACAGGGATAAACGTCCAAAATACACAAACAGCTCATGCAGCTCAATATCAAAAAGCAAACAACCCAACAAAAAATGGGCAAAAGAGCTAAAAGGGACATTTCTCCAAAGAAGACATAGAAATGGCTAAAATGCACATGAAAAGATGCACAATATCACTAATTATTAAAGAAATGCAAATCGAAACTGCAATGAGTTATCACTTCACACCTGACAAAATGGCTATCATCAAAAAATCTATGAACAATAAATGATGAACGGGGTGTGGAGAAATGGGAACCCTCCTACATTGTTGGTGGGAATGTACATTGGTACAGCCACTCTGGAGAACAGTATGGAGTTCCTTCAAAAACTAAAATCAGAGCTATCATATGATACAGCAATCCCACTCCTGGGCATATATCGAGAAAACCATAATTTGAAAATATATGCACCCCAAATTCATTGCAGCACTATTTACAATAGCCAGGACATGGAAGCAACCTAAATGTCCATCAACAGAGGAATGGATAAAAAAGTTGTGATACATATATATAGTGGAATATTACTCAGCCATAAGAAAGAACAAAATGATGCCATTTGCATCAACATAGATGGACCTAGAGATTGTCATACTGAGTGAAATAAGTCAGACAGAGAAAGACAAATATCAAATGATATTGCTTATATGTGTAATCTAAAAAATTGGTACAAATGAACCTATTTACAAAATAGAGTCATAGATGTAGAAAATAAACTTATGGTTACTAGGGGGAAGCGGGGGAGGGATGAACTGGGAGATTGGGATTGACATATAAACACTACTATATATAAAATAGGTAACTAATAAGAATCTACTGTACAACACATGAGAACTCTACTCAATACTCGGTAATGACCTATATAGGAATAGAATCTAAAAAGGAGTGGATATATGTATATGTATAACTGATTCACTTTTCTTTATAGCAGAAATATAATATTGTAAGTTAACTCTAATCCAATAAAAAATTTTAAAAAACGGAGATATAGAAATAAACTTCTATATCTCATGGGTCACAAAAGATACCATAGTGGAAAAAATACTACATCTTCTTATCATTATTTACAAGGTCTGCCTAATGAACTAACATAAGAAAAAGACATGAGATTTATAAAGATTTGAAAGAAAGAGCTACTATTTTCATTATTTGCAGACTGACTATATAGAAAACCCATGAGCAGCAATATATTATTTTAAAGAAGTATGTATTTCAGCAAGATGTCTGGAGATTTCTGGAGGCTTTGAGAAGACAGAAGATGGTTTCACAAAATTTTTTTTAAAGTGTGCTATCAAAAATCACCAGAGCAATGTAGTAGGATTTCCAAACAATAGAGAATTTGCAGTCTGCAGTCATGATTTTAAATTGTAACAAGTTGTACTATTTTTCTCCTTCAAAGTCCACCTTTAAAGTACAACTTCTCTATTGCATGTTCGGAAACGACAGGTGATTTGGGTAAACCATGTTGGGAATTGGCCAAGAAAGTAGGACAAAAGTATGTAACACCAATTTCTTTTAATAATAATGAAATCTAAACTCAGTACGGAAGATAGAAAGAAGAATGTCAGGAATGGTGTATGATTAAATTGTACCAGTTTTAACACCCATACACGAACATACATGTATGTATGGTCAGGCCTTGAAAAGGAGATGGAATAATAAATATTGTTGTCTAAGTATTCATTCATGTTCCATAGTTTTCTGATTCATCCACGTTGCTGCCTATGTTTATCCACACACTTCTATTGTGAGTTTTGGAAAATACAAGGGTGGCTTGTATAAAGGACAAAAGGAGCAATCTGGATAGTGTAAAACTTCAGAATGTATTTAATAGAAGAATTTCAGGAAAAGGGGAAAATGATTTTTTATCTTATCTATTTTTTAACTTTTCTATTTCAATCACTTAAGTTTCTGTTTACCCTTCTGGTTTTCACAATATTAAATTTGAATCTATCAAAGTAAAATTTCCTTAGGGTATGCAAATTAAGCATCCAAATTAAAGAGAGGATGTATTTTCTACCCATATGCAGTTACTATGGATAGTCAATGCAGTCAAAAACAGGCAAAAGGATTTTACATAAAATTGAACACAGTAGAATCTACACTTTAAATTAATGTGAAGAAAATATTAATTCCT